>NW_020799098.1:20616703-20766195 GCF_003259725.1 Athene cunicularia
CCCCCCCCCCCAAAGAAAAACATATGTAATGTGTCAGTCATAGTGCCCATTTTAGCAATTGTATTCCAAGGGAAAAGTTTACTGGGAGTGAAATCCTTTGAAACACCCAAAAGCCAAAGCTGACCTATGCTAAATGCCAAAGCAGTGTTAGGAGATGAGCTATATGGGAGTCTCCCCAAAAATAAATACTCTCAGAGGTTGTAAAGCTTTTCACTAGACCTAGCACTTAGTTTGTACCAGACTTTTCTGCCTATATATATCAGAAAGGAGAAAGCTTGCCTCAGCTCCTTCATAGGATAATGAAAATACATACCTGGTTCCCTGTACAGCCTCTTCATGACAAGTTAGCCTGATCATACCTCTTACTAACCAAGCCTATGCATGCCAGAAAACTGGATGAAAATCAGGAAGTTTTAGTTTATTTCAATGAAAAGATTGGGATGAATGTTTATGGTTGATATTAATAAAAAGAAAATAAAAATAAAGTCTTTCAAACCCATCTTGGATCCCTTCTGATCTCATGTAATCTTACTTTTTTCTGAGGTACAATCTTTTTAACCTGCTTGTTGGAAAACCAGCCCTTTGTTGATTTCTGTTACCAATGATTATTAGCTTTAGTAAATAGGACCACTTATCACTTTGGACCCCCTAACTGGCTCATATATATTGCTACAGATCACTTCATATTATTTCCAGCATTTTCTTTTCTCTCCCTAGGGTTTCCTCTTACATTCCCAGTTCCTGGGTTAGTTTTCACAGGGAGCTCCAGCCAGACCACTGCCAGCATCAACAGCAGTCAAACACAGCACACAGCAGCAATTCTTGCCATCTCAGGCACATGCATGATTGTTTTGCTGTCATTCCTGGAGCGAGAAAGATGGGAAACTGCAGTAGATTCTTTTACGTAGTACACAATATTCTCACACACACACACACACACACACACACACTCACACAGAATCATCTAGGTTGGAAAGGACCCTGGAGATCATCTAGTCCAACCGTTCCTAACCTACAGCATATCCTTAAGCTCTAAATCGACCCAACTCTTAAACACCTCCAGGGATGGGGACTCCACCACCGCCCTGGGCAGCCCATTCCAACACCTAACAATCCATTCTGTAAAGAAATGCTTCCTAATATCTAGTCTAAACCTTCCTTGGCACAACATGAGGCCATTCCCTCTTGTCCTGTCACTTACTACTAGGTTAAAGAGGCTCATCCCCAGCTCTCTGCACCCTCCTTTCAGGGAGCTGTAGAGGGCGATGAGGTCTCCCCTCAGCCTCCTCTTCTCCAGACTAAACACCCCCAGTTCCCTCAGCCGCTCCCCGTACGACCTGTGCTCCAGACCCTGCACCAGCTCCGTTGCCCTTCTCTGGACACGCTCGAGTCATTCAATGTCCTTTTTGTAGTGAGGGGCCCAAAACTGAACACGGGAATCGAGGGGCGGCCTCACCAGTGCTGAGTACAGGGGTCAGATCCCTTCCCTGTTCCTGATGGCCACGCTATTGCTGACACAAGCCAGGATGCCATTGGCCTTCTTGGCCACCTGGGCACACTGCTGGCTCCTGTTCATCCAGCTGTCAATCAGCACCCCCAGGTCCCTCTCTGACTGGCAGCTCTCCAGCCACTCCTCCCCAAGCCTGTAGCGCTGCTGGGGGTTGTTGTGGCCCAAGGGCAGCCCCCGGCATTTGGCCTTCATTGAAACTCCTCCAGTTGGGCTCAGCCCATGGCTCCAGCCTGTCCAGGTCTCTCTGCAGAGCCTCCCTGCCCTCGAGCAGATCAACACTCCCACCCAACTGGGTGTCATCTGCAAACTGACTGATGGTGCACTCCATCCCCTTGTCTAGATCATCAATAAAGATGTTAAACAGGACTGGCCCCAAAACCGAGCCCTGGGGGACACCACTCGTGACCAGTCGCCAACTGGATTTAACTGTGTTTACCACAACTCTCAGGGCCCAAACATCCAGACAGTTTTTACCCAGCGAAGTGTGCAATTGTCCAAACCTCGAGCAGTCATTTTTGCCAGAAGAATTCTGTGGGAAATGGTGTCAAAGGCCTTGCTAAAGTCAAGGTAAACAACATCCACAGCCTTTTGCTCATCTACTATGCAGGTCGCCCTGTCGTAGAAGGAGATCAGGTTTGTCCAGCAGGACCTGCCTTTCATAAACCCATGCTGACTGGGCCTGAGCATCTAGTTGTCCCTCATGTGTTGTGTGATGGTACTCAGGATGAGCTGCTCCATCACCTTCCCAGGTACCAAAGTCAAGCTGAAAGGCCTGTAATTTCCTGGATCATCCTTCCAACCCTTCTTATATATGGGTGTCACACCGGCCAATTTCCAATCTGTCACGACCTCCCTGGTCAACCAGTACTGCTGCTAAATGATGGAAGGTGGCCTGGTGAGCACCCCAGCCAGCTCCTTCAGCACCCCTGGCTGTATCCCATCTGGTCCCATAGACTTGTGTGTGTCTGTGTGTTGCAGCAGGTCACAGTCTCCTCCTGGATTGCGGGGGGGGTCGTTCTCCCAGTCTCTGTCTTCTGGCTGAGGAGGCTGGATTTCACCAATACAACTCATCTTGTTATTAAATACTGAGACAAAGAAGGCATTAAGCACCTCAGCCTTCTCCTCATCACTTGTTACCTTATCTCCCTGAATCATAGGGAGATTATCAGGTGTAATATTTTTTCTGCCATTGTCTTTTCAAAAACCATTAAAAATTTAACATTAAAATAAAACATAAATAAAACTAGGTGATGCTATCTGCATATATTGTTATGTATTGCTACATAAATAACCTTTAAGGCTGTAAAATGAACAGATTGTACTAAATAGTAGTTCATGGTGTTTTTACAATGTTATTTCTTATAGATATTTAATGTTGTTATGATATTGATGTTTTAATATCTGTTACTTTATTACTCTACATAAAAGACATGTAAATATTATTTGTCTCTGAAAGAAAATGATCTAAACATTTTAACCCTGTGAGGCAACAAATGAGAAAAGCCCTTGAACGCTCTGCTGTCATTGCTATGACAGGGAGAATTCTATTAATTTTCAAGGAATTTGGATTGTTTCCCATGAAGGCAAGGCTTAAAAAACTGATAGTCTCTATGATGCCTAAGTTTCATATGTGTAATTATCTTAGAAATTGAAAGATAGCGTGTAAGAACATACTTTGCTAAGCATAAATCATGTCATAAGTAATGGAAGGTGAGGAAGTGCACACAAGTGTTACACAATATCAAAGTTCAAGACGGAATTAGAACAATGATTTTCTCTGGATATGTACCTAGCTGCAGTCAAAAGATGCTCTCAGATACAGTCGTTCTGTATAGTAATGTGCAGCTACTTGTTTATGAAGATATATATCTGTTATAACCAATAGTAGACCATAACTTTTACGGTGTTCTAGTTTCTAAGTAGTGTCTGTTACATTTTCTGTTACATTTTGTACTCTATTGCAAAGCTCAAGTGTTGTCATATTGCATATTTAACTTCTAAAATTGATTGATTGCTTCAGAGGAAAGTGTATATGGTATTCCACTTCTTATCTGAGTCAATGTTTTTCTCAATACTGTGAAGTAAATTAAAATAAAGTGTTTAAATCTACTGCTTATGATAAAGAAGACCAAATCTCACTCTAATAAATGTGAAATACAACTTGTCATGTTCCTTTCACTTTGTAAAAATGCTACCACAAGACTTAGCCAGTTAAGTCTAATATGTTGACATTTATTTTTGCTGCAATAAATGTTAGGATTATATTTTTGCATTAAATTCTGGCATTTTTAAAGATCACGATGACAAGTAATTTATTCTTCAAATCACTGGTTTGTTTTTAGTTTTTGAATATGGATTTGGCCATGTGTCTCCAAGGCACAGTACAAGGCATATTTCATATGTTTTGCAACCTATTAGTTTGATTTAAAACCACTTTTTCTGTCAGGATTTATGCAAGCCTTTCTTGATGTTATTTGCTCTGAATTATTGCCCAGAAATAATCACACAGAATCCAATTTCACACAGACTGTGTGGCCTATGAGGTCTGTCACTGTAAATCCCTAAAGCTTTTAAAATTTTTTTCAATGGAGGTGATTCTTCAAATTTTTTCAATATACAACACTGTCTTGTTTTATTTTCATGTTTACCCCTTCCCCTCAAAGTGTGATGGATTTGATTGTGTGCAGTAAGTACGTAGCAATCTGTGTGGTGGGTTGACCCTGGCTGGATGCCAGGTGCCCACGAAAGCTGCTCTATCACTCCCTTCCTCAGATGCATTGGAGAGAGAAAATATAACAAAAGGCTCATGGGTTCAGATAAGGACAGGAAGAGATCACTCACAAATTACTGTCACAGGTAAAACAGACTCGACTTGGGGAAATGAGTTTAATTTATTATCAATCAAATCAGAGTAGGTTAATGAGAAATAAAACCAAATTATAACACCATCTTCCCCCCACCCCTCCCTTCTTCCTGGGCTTAATTTGCTCCCTATTTCTCTATCTCTTCCCCATGAGAGGCAGAGGGGGACAGGGAATGGGGGTTGCATTGTTTCTTCTGCTCCTTCCTCCTCAGGGGAAGGACTCCTCATACCTTCTCTTGCTCTAGCACAGGGTCTCTCCCATGGGAGACAGTCTTCCACAAACTTCTCCAACTCCTCACAGGCTGCAGCTCTTCACAACCTGCCCCAGCATGGGTCCTTCCCATGAGGTGCAGTCCTGCAGGCACAGGCTGCTCCAGTGTGAGTACCCCATGGGGTCACAAGTGCTGACAGAAAACCTGCTCCAGCGTGGGCTCCTCTCTCCATGGGTCCACAGGTCCTGTCAGGAGCCTGCTCCAGCACAGGCTTCCCACAGGGTCACAGCTCCTTTGAGTACATCCCCCTGCTCTGGTCCTCCCCGGGCTGCGGGTGGAGATCTGCTCCACCGTGGACCCCCGCGGGCTGAGGGCAGAGCTGCCTCACCATGGGCTGCACCGCGGGCTGCAGGGGAACCTCTGCTCTGGGCCTGGAGCGCCTCCTGCACCTCCTTCTGCACTGACCTCGGTGTCTGCAGAGTTCTTCCTCTCACATATTCTCAGTCCTTTCTCCAGTTGTAATTGCTCCCCCCGCCGTTTATTTTCCCCTTTCTTAAATATATTATCACAGAGGCACTACCACCATCTCTAATGGGATCAGCCTTGGCCAGCAGTGGGTCTGTCCTGTAGCCAACTGGCATTGGATCTGCCGGAAGCTTCTAGGAGCTTCTCACAGAATTCACTCCTGTAGCCCCCCAATACCAAAACCTTGACACAGAAGCCCAATATAATCTGTAAGGAAGAAGGAGATTTTTTTTTTTTAAATAACTACATTATTCTAAAATGCAAAATAAATGAAGGACCAGTACACTGCACCCTTTCAAATGTGTTTGCTTTGTCAACACATGTGTAACTTTCCACATTTTTTTACACATTTGCATGTCATCTTTCAATGGTTTGAATTGGAAATGTGTTCTTTCAAAGGAAATATAAAACAAAAAAAGAATTCTCAAGTTCTGGAAATGTACTAAACTTCTGTGATCAAATGTCTCATTCAGAACTGACCCTTACAAAATGGTCCACAAGTTTTTAGTTTCTAAAACACTTAACAAAAGCCCTTGTAATGCTCTATTGCTTAATTTGCATATCTAAGCATGCCCAGAGGCAGACTTAATTTACATCCTGACTGTTTCTGATTACTTCTTTCTACCTCATCTTTATTTAGGGCAGGTACATATGCTGGCAGTACCTGCACTGCAGGAAAAGATTATTTATCCTCAATATTAAAACAAACAAATTAACAACCCCCTGAAACAGTTAAAGCTAACAAAGTGGGTTCTTTTAGGTTTTTTCTTTTTTTTCTTTTTTTTCTTTTTTTTTCTGTTGTTTGTTTGTTTTGTCTTCAGAAACCATTTTATTTTCTAACCAAATACCTACAGGTTGCTTAATTATATTTATTGTAAATCAATAAAGCCATCAATCAGCAGAGCACAAGAAGTATGAGGTAGTTCAAAGGATATGATATTTCTGTGAGAGAAGTACAGTACTTATTTATTCACTACAAAGGTAGCCTTATATCAGAGTTTTTATATATTTCCCAAGGCCCTGATCTTAGAACCTGACTGCATGAAGTCTAACTGCCCTTAAAATAAAAAAGCCAGTAATCGAAACCACGAACTCAAACATCATTTATAGCCTTCACAGAAGTTCATAGAAAAAACAGGGAAAGAAATACAAGGGCAGTCTAGAGACCTGGAAGATAGAAGATGGGTATTAAGTGTTCCAGAATTAAATCAGTTGTCTAAGGCTATGTCTGCACTTGCAGTCTGAATGGGAGAAGTAATGAGCTTTTGACAAAAATCCCTTGATTGTCTCCACTTATGTGTTGGGTTAGTTCTCAAGGCAGCTTCAGAACACACACACTATGGAATTCTTCCAGAGGAAATTTTGGTAGACAAATGTGCAGAAATTTGCTCTAAATGTTTCTTGATACAGAGAAAACCACAAGCAAGAACAAGATACCTGTTTATGGCCCTGTGGAGGTAGGACTGAACAAACAAGACTCTGATTTCCAGCCCTGCAATACAGTCTGTGGTTTTGAATTAGACAAGAACCTGTGGTTTTGATGCCTGTCAACAACTAACTGCACAGCTGTAGGGTGCTAGGTTGTTGACTTTGAGGAAGGGTCTTGCATCGTGGGACTCCCATAATATTCTCCCTGCGACCACCCGAAACACACTGAGCCTGTGACCACACCTACTATTTCACGATGCCATGCCCACCATGCATATGAATGAAGTTTCTTGGAACCGGGCAGAGACTTTGGAACTTGGACTGTAAAAAAATGGTACCATCAGGAGCTAGTAAGGGGACTCCCACCACCATCAGTGGAAACTCTCACCACCATCAAAGGGGACCCCCACCACCAAGTCAACGCAAATCAAGAGGACCAACAGAATGCTGCTGGATCACATGTGGGGATATCTTTCTCTGTCTGTTTCTGTCTTTCTGTCTTTCTCCCTTTCTTTCTTTTTAATGAATTATAACTAGATCCATGTAAAAATCTGTAGTATGGGGCTTGCTTATCCAGTTAAGTTATCCAGTTAAGAAGTTGCTATTGATTTATTGTATTTAACCATTTGTCATGAGTTTTGTATTAATAAATTGTTAAACTGGTTTGCTGGTGTCATTTCACCTTAATTTACTCCAAGAGTATCTCAAACTTGGTTGTAGGTTCCAGGGGACAGAGGCTGTCCTGTGACAGATATGAAACCAATAAATGCCTACACTCAATGAATGTCAAAGTACTTCACACATATCATATGTGCTTGAATATTCAGAAATTTCTCTGACACCACAAAGTTTTTCTTGATATATAGACACCAAATGCCTTCATATTTGCTGTCAATTGCCAGCCCTCAGCTCTTTGAGGTACCACTCATCCTTCCTCATCTACCTATTCTACTCAGAGCTTATTTTCACCCATGCCTCACAGGAGGTGATCAGGGCAAAAATAGGTCTATGATCTGCAAAAACAGTTCTTCAGAAGCTGTGATCTGTGGGAAGGTTGATGTTATGAAGAAGATAACGTGTTGTATCTTCACTGACAGGCCTGTTCTTCTGCTCTCTGATGAAGAGGTTTTGTAGCATCTATGTCCTCCCTGCTGATTTGTCCCCATGTTATTGGAGAAAGGAGACAGTTTGCACCAGAAAAACCATCAGATGTTGCAGTGTCCCAGTGTGTAGGTGATGGTTTGGACAGAGGAGAAAACAGAGAGGAGGGATACTATTGAGCCTGTCACAAGTGTCATCCAGGATGTTCAGCAGGATCTATAGTTTTGGGTCCACCTAAAGAACAGACAGAAACTCGGGAGGGGGATGCGCTGGATAGATGCCAATTGTGACTGCTCTAGAAGGAATTCTTCCTGCCAGAGCTGCCAAACCATGCTTTTGGGTAACAATACTGGGAAAGGTATAGGAAGAAGCAGAGATCAACCTGATCAGCTAATATGTAATCGAAGACTAGAGAACTGTTGTACTGAAGCCGTTTAGATGTCCAGATCTGGGGAGACATGGAAGCCTGCTGGATCTGGAAAATGTGTCACTTTCTAGGGATTCTTTAATTTTTGCCACCACTGCAAGTATTGTGTTTGTCGCTTTAGTTAGACCATATTGACCAGTGTTTTTAGTGTTAGTCTCTAGGGGATCATGTCGGCTAACAAGATGATGTTGATTTTGGCCAAGTAAACCCCAAACTTTTCCCCAGTTTTCTGCCTCTGTTTTTTATTTAAGTATTTTTATGCCATGATACCCCTTTTCCTCTACCATTCATATATTTATACTTGTTAGATGACAGTGTTATGACCCAGTAGCAGAGGGTCATGCAGCATCTACCACAATGCAGATTGTCACTAGAATGTAATAAATGTTGTTCTAGCCCAAGAAGAAAGTGGTCCACTTTCTTCTTTGAGTCTTAGTTCAAGAAGGTATTAGTGCTTCCTTTGAAATCTGACATGTTTTCATGGATATATCTAAGTCATACACAAGGGTTTGTAAAACAGTTAAGTCATAGCCCTTGAAATGTATGTATTCACATATACCCGAGCTTTAACACTTTATGGATGGGTGGTGTCCCTCAAACCTCTGTATCCTCCTATCCCACCATAGAGAAACCCATGGAAAGCAAAGTCTTGAGTGACTTGAGTGATACAAATATCACCCATTTGCTCTGTTCCAGGAAAAGGGGTGTCCTGAGACCTTGGAGTCAGCATTTTGACAGTTCTTTCCAGGCAAATATATTGACTGGGGGTTCAGGATTAGATGTCTCATACCTTGTCTAGGGTACCTCATGCTGAACACTTCTAGACTCAGTGGAAAGGTGGAGGAGGCAACGGGCACATGGCACCACTTGAAAGTTGCACAGGACCAGAATTAAAGTTTCTATACATCAATCTTTATATAGGCAACGGTAGTGGGGGCACCTGACATGTTTGTTATCTACTGTCATCATCTTCATGAGACAGGAGAAAAAATAATATGATGCATCCAGGGATGTTGCCCAAAGAACCCACACTCAAGAAAACAAAGATTTGTGAGATGATAATTCTTCTTCAGAAAGCTTTGAACTACAGGTATAGAAGGGTTTTCAGACCCAGGAGGCCAAATTAAACATAAACTGAAGTGAAATCTTCCAAACAGCATATGATGGAAATAGAATGAACCCCAGCATCAACTTTGATCTACCAATAGACTCTTTTTGTGCCAAAAGATTTGTTAAAACAAATATAGCCTATATCAGTCATGGTTTTCTTCCATCAATTCATTTTGCATGATTACAATGATTTTGTTAGCATTTCAAGTCAATCTTCAGTTCTGTGCTTCTTTCTACAACTGTCTCTTAGTTTCTCACATCATTCATGTATGTTAGCTACAGATAATTAATCATATTCAATGCTAGCAAATATGCCGATTATATAATCACGGTGCTGATGTTCAGAATTGCCCTGTTTATATATTAGCCCCTTTGGTCAGTGTTGCACTGGAAACTTTCTGTTCATTTTTTTCCCCTGTGACTTCCAAGGTGTTTTGAGAAACAATATATCGAGTTTCCCAAAGTAAATTACAGTTTAAACATTAATAGATATATAACTGATGTTTAGTTATACTAGAAAATAAGTTGCTTGCTTTCCTCATCCAATCCACTGATACAGAGCAGTGTACCTCTACCACTCAGCTAAAAGGCCAAGACTCATTCAGATCAGGAATTCACAAGAAATATTTCCACTAAAAGCCCTATGTTTGCTATTCTACTTTTGAGATATCTTATAGATGTAATTTGATTATTTGGATTTTTTATCATAGTTCCTCAGTAAATTCCTGAGCATGTTCATACTTGTAGGTATGAATGTACATATATACACCTTCTTGCTACTGCTACAGATTTACTGACAGTTCTATGTATATGAATAATGAACTGAATGAACTGACACTAAACTGAATATAATTCACTACAGGTCCCTCTAGACTCATTTCAGCGGTCTTTGAATCAGGCTGTTGGTGTTAGAGATTTACTGTAGGAATATGTATTTTAATAAGAATTCAGTGAAATTCCCTCAAGCCCAGTTTAGGCCAATGTCTCTAACAAGTGGTTGAAATGAATATGAGCCACCAGTTGTGTTATCATATATATTTCCAATTCTGTAGAACCATAAAAGAAATAAAAGCTTCACGATATTGTTGATTTATTTTGTCCAGAGCTAGTTCTGCCACTGGAAGCTCCCTACAACTTTTTCCAGGAGGATTATACTGTTGGTTGACATCATCTCTAAAATTCAAGGAACTGGAGATAGGGAAAGGATAAGAGGGAATCATATCTAGATACATGATATGTGGTTAATTAGCCAGTTGGTATTCTAACCTGTACTGATGAATAGTATTTATTTTGTCCAGAGTGCAGAAATTTGACATTCTACTTGCTGAAATTCAATAGATTTCTGTTGGCTCACTTGTCATCTTTCTCCAGATCCCTCTGAACTGTAGCACTGACATCTGGTATACCAGCCACTCCCCCTATACAGTAATATCACATATTTGCTAAGGGTGAATTCTATGTTATCATCCAGATCATTGATTAAGATATTGACCACTATTCATCCTAGAATTGACCCTTGAAGTATTCCATTTGTTACAGGTCATTGATGATGTCAAGCCATTGATCACTACCCTGTGATTCTGGTGGCTCAGTCAATTTTCACATGATCATTTATCTTTACTTGTTAAATGAATTTGACTCATTTTATGAATATATATTGGTATTTATGCAGATCCTAGGGTTACAGCAGATCAATTCTGTGATAATTCCTCATACCCACTGCTTTCTGGTCCTCAGTCATTTCTAAACATCAATACTCTGTTGAAACTCCACTGCCAGTTCCTCTGCAATTGAAAGCCCTCAATGAGTTTCATTGTCAAGAGGTCTGGTGGAAAGATTTCTCTTTGGGGGCTAGCTTATATACAAATAGGAGGCATATATTGCCTTTTAAGTGGCTTGTGCATGTCCATGTTAAATATGTATGAAATGGACAATATCATGATATATTGAGTAAGGTTTACTTACAAATTAAATTATGCAGCCTTGAGTGGAGTGCAACCCATTCCTAGCAAATTAGAAGAGAAAGTGACTTAGATGAGGTTAAAAAATAATATGTCCTCTTGTCAAATGATGAAAATATGCACCTTTCTTCATGTCATTACAGTCTTCCAAATCTGTATTCTTTCTCATCTCTGTACAGCTTTTCTTCTTATATAAAACACATTCCTGTCATTATCAACACACCATCCAGACTACCCACCAAGTTGCTCTATCACTTCCACCCCCACCCCCCTTTTTCTCAACAGAACAAAAAGGGGGAAAGAAAAAAAGGTAAAAAAACAACACTTGTGGGTAAAATAAAAGTAGTTTTAATGTAAGCAAAGCTAAGCAAAGGTCCATGCATGGAAGCAAAAAGAAAAAAAAAAAAATCAACAGATTTATTCTCTCCTTCCCATGAAGAGGCGATGTGGGGCCTTCTCAGGAGCAGGGCTCCCATACCCGTAGTGGTTGCCTCAGAGGACCAAGGGTGACCCCACCCCCTTCCTCCTTTCTCCCAGCTTTACACTGAGCAGACGGGACATGGTCTGGAATATCCCTTTGGTCAGTTCGGGGCAGCTGTCCTGGATATGTCCCCTCCCAAGATCTTGCCCCCCCATCCCACTGGGGGAAATGTCGGGAAGAGCCTTGGTGCTGTGTAAGCGCTGCTCAGCAGCGGCCACAACCCCAGGGTGCTACCAACACCCTGCCAGCTGCCAGCATAAACCACAGCGCCAGGAGGGCTGCTGTAGGGGAAAAACAATTCCGACTCAGCTAGACCCAGTACAAATCTTTATAAGACACACAACACACAGTTTATGTTGAGATATCTATTGGAAGACTAGGTCCCCATGTCAGATATGTGAAAAAGGCAGTGGAGGAAAAAGGAAAATATATAAATTGAAAAATTTACAAAAGGTATAACTGCTGTGGGAAAACATTTTTTGATGAAGTAAGAAAGCATTTGCTGGTTTGGAAATTATCAATAAATGTTCATTTTAAAATGTCAGAGAATAAGAATATGAGCATTCATTTATTTCTTTTTTTCCTCCACTCCTTTTTCCTTCCACATTTAGACCCTAAAAAGTAGACCTGTCCAGCAGTCCTCAGTCCTTAAAAAGGGTCATGTGATATAAAACCCTAATCTCTGTCTGACTCCAGCTCCACATCATCTGTTATCTGAGCCTCTGGCAAGATATAAGTGTCCTTAGACAGCAAGTGGTACTGGCAGGTGGGGGCCTTCATTCCCAGCAGGAAGGAATCTCCAACTACTATTACTTGCTGCTTTCTATTGGTGTGGACTTGTATTTCAGGCTTGGCTGGTTCTGATGCCACTCTAGATGGAATCTTCTTCCCTTACCTTCTTACCAATGCAATGAAGCTGCAGACTTTTGCCTTCTTTCTCCTACTCTTTCTCAAAGACAGAAATGTCATCCGTTCCCTCCTTGACCTTTTCTGATTTGCTCACAGAAAAAAAAAAAAAAAACAAAAAACCACAAACCTAACCATAAAAAATATTCCATAGAATTATTCAGATCCGAGCTGTAGAGAAAATTCAGTCAACTCATGAGACTATAGGTGGCTCTTCTTGCATCTTATCTCTGCTCATCTAAGTAAAACATGCATATTCTACCCTTACATCCTGACAACTATAATAGATAAAGGTAAACAATTTTGTTGTTGTTGTTGTTGTTGTTGTTGTGGGGGTTTTTTTTTTTTTTTTTTTTTTTGGTGTAAAGCCTGGTTTTGTGGGTCTTGTAGGTTTTGGGGATATTTTACCTTTAATCTGAGCAAGATAAAATACGAAATCATTCTGAAGGAGTGGTGAGTTTACAGTTAACAAGTGACTATTTTTTTCCTCCTTGGAATGAAAGCAAACAATAATACAAAAGAGATGAACACCCAACATTCAGCTGAAAAGAGGAAAAAGGCTAAAGCTTTCCACCATAATTTTTTATGAATGGAAATGGCGTTATGTTAGAAAACAGAAAAAAATTACAAACAGGAGAAGTATATATATGAGGACTACACCTACTGAAATATAAAATAAGGGTCTATAAAATGTTTTCATAGTGTTACAGCTAACTGCTCTCTCACGAGCCCTTTTAAGATACTTAAGGTAGGGTAAACCAAGGTTATTGAACCATTCCAGTAATACACACAGAGAGGATATAGGGGTTTTTTCCACATGTTTAAGAATGTCAGTTACTGCTTAGATTCCATAGAGAGCCAGCACATTCTTAAGTTTTCCTTCCTGAATGTGAATGCATTTGTATACAAGGAGGATCAGGGAATTTCAAAAGTGGTTTACAACTAAGCTTTCTATCATACTTTAGCTCTTTGATAAATCCATATTAAATGCAGAGGAAACTATTAGAAGAAATAAACCTATCACTGAAAAATTGTTGGGTCATAACTTCCAGACAAGAAACAACGAAAACCCACAAGTATATGAACCATATTTGTTTTACCTCAATTTACAGAAAAAGGTCAAAGCTCTAGCAAGTTTACCCTGTAATAAACAAAACTAATCAGATGGTACACTTTTACAATAACCTGTATAAAGTAGAGATATCAGATAGACTACCAAGATACAAGAAAAGAAGAAACAGGAAAAAGAAAGATAATGAAAGTATCTAAATTAAACTGTGAACACAAAAAAAAAGAAAGAAAAAACCAACTAAGATTAAAAATAATGAAAAAAAAAAAACAAACCAAAAACCAAACGTATCCTTTCAAGTATAATTCTGAAATAGAAGGTATGAGAATGGATACAATGCAAATTTAGAGGCAGAATAAGACAAAACTCAATATGTTTTGAACAGCAGGAATTCAACAGATTCAGAAGTTTTCTGCTAATACTATATCATCTGAGCAAGCCCATTTAAAAATTACTGAGATTTTTGTTTCACTATTGTATTTTCCAAGGTTTTTTTTTCTTTCAGGTTTGTTTTTGAATATTTAATATTTATTAAGGGTGGACGTTTAGGTGGGTTATTTCATGTTACTTCAGAGCTTATACTTGCCAATTTTTATGTCTCTGCTGGGAGGGAAAACATGCTTTGTCAACAGAGAAGAGATTTGGGGGGGACATATTAAACTTTGTTCAGGCATGTAGATTTTCCAGAAAAAATATAGCTGATCTGTTTTTTTTCTAGATGATTTTTTTTTTTTTTTTTAATCTTAGCTTCTTCAACACAGAAGGTTTTGATCTCAGTCATAGTCAGAAAACGGAGTACTAGGATTCTTTGCAGAAATCCCATATAAATTAAAGTTATCAAGGGTAGAAAATATTTTCGTTCTTTGGGGCTAATCTCATTCTTGCAATAGCATTGTGAAGTAATTTTTTACTAGAATTCCTTTATAATTACTGCTTTTACATATTATTTTGCAGGAAGGGGTGTACTATACCATGTCGTGCCTCATACTGAGCTTCTGGAAAAAACATTAAAAAAAAAAAAATCATAGTTTAACTTTTATTGAACTTTTCCAATTCCTGTAGAACACTATAGGTTTCTGAAAAAGTACACCTAATTCAGCCAGTAAAAAAGTTACTTAACTATTTCTTTTTACTTCCACGACAGTACTGTTGGTTTGGATCAAAGATTAATAGAATAAAACTATAGTTCTTCTGCAGTTTGACCTTTATTCTTAAGTAAAATACTTTCCTAAGTGTTAAACTGAGCATTTCCATTTTCATTTAAACTCACTCTCATTCATTAACACTTATGTCTGGTTCTGAAGTTTGTGTACTGGTGAAGCCCAGAATTAACTATACCTAGTTCTTCATCCATATTCTTACCACCTTGGCATCAGAAAAAAACAAAACAAAAAAAACAAAACAAAAACCAAAACATATATAGAAAGATATAATCAAGCTTGCTGCTCTTCCAATTCCTGACTTAAGCAAAATTAGTGTTCATTCCTACCAGAACTTTTATCATGTCTTTAATGTCTTAGGAATCATAATGCATACAAAAAGACTGTCTCTACAATGACTTGATAATGAGCTACTAATAGAAGAAAGTTTAATCAAGAAAAAAATCAATACAATTTTGAGAATTCCATATTACATAGAACTAACAAAGTCAAAGAAATCAACAATTAACTGCAGTCAAAGACAAAACTATTATTCATAATTTTAAATACTACATATAATTAAAAGTGGGATAGGTAAGTTTAACATTAAGAGTCAAATTTGTCCTAACATCCTCCCTCTTTGCTGTATGTGGTTAAGTATTTGCTGTTCAAATTGGCAAGGTAATTTTTCAGACCATGCAAACATCCCGTGCTTCATAAACATAAAAGTTTTTACAAGAGCAGGGCTCAAGGAAAGGCAGTGAGTAAGAAGGATACATCTTTCTCTCAAGCACACAAACCCCTTCTAATTCCCAAATAAAAAGGGTCTTCATAGCATTGAAAATTATATTGACTGACTTGTGAAACTAATCATAGACTTTAAAATAGATTTCTTCAAGGTTAATGATTTTAAGTTCCCATATCCAAAACTACCCTGGCGGTAAAATTCTCCCACTTCGGACCATTATTGGTATGATATGTCTCAATGTTCACCTCAGCACAAAATGCTTCATTATATATTTCAAAAAAATGCACATTTTTCTGTGGTATGTAATATACAAAGAACAGGCTCCTCTGCAGTAGCCTGCAGGCAAACTTTCAAGGTTAAAAAGCAGCCTCTAGAGAAACTTAAAAAGATGACAAAATCAATTAAGTTATGAGAAAACCTTTATTTTTATGAAGCGGGAACATATTAGGAATTTTAATAGCAGTCAGTGCTGTAGTGCACATATTTCTCCTTTGCAATTTAGAAATCCTGAGTTCTGTTACAAATTAACCACTACACTTCAAACAACTGAGATGCTCCTTAGAGAAGCACTCTACAGGGTTTTCTGTCTCTGTTGAAAAAATGAATGTATCTTAATTTAGAGGCTGAAGACTACACCAAACTGTTTTATTACTTAGACCTTGATAAATATTTTAGAAAAATATTTTATTTTACCATGAAGCAAGACATTTCAGAGAATTCATAAAATTACCTGCTGAACTCAAAGTAGGCTGTATTTTTGAAACAATCAATTCAAAATGCAGTATCAAGTGGTACAGTGATAAATGAAGCAGTCAGAGACTGTTGCTAGAACTTTTTACTGAATGACAAAGCACAAGAAATCTTCCACAGGTGTTGAAATTATGAGGAGCAAGGTATCTGTTTAGAATGTATTTGCTAAAAATAGAAATGAGCATCAAGCTGCAAAAGGAGCCTACATTTCATATGTTAAGCTCAACCTGTAGTGTGCAGTATTTAGCACTCCACTGTTTTATGATGAGCCTAATACTTGACATTTTGGTCCGTAATAATGAATATGCTCTAGATTTTACAGGTAAGGTAAAGACTCAGGATACACTAAATAAGTCTTGTTAAAGTCTTGTTGAAAATTCAACATTATATTAAAATACATTTAATATGCCTACAACAATATTGTTTGCCATCCTCTTAATATTTCAAATAATTTTTGTATATACATAATTTTAATTTAACCAAAGTTCAGCAGGTATTCTTACTTGGTTTATAAACGTTTTTATTATCTCTTCAGCTGCACCATGAAAACACACACTCAGGTTGCCACAGGTCAGTTGCTGCTTTGACAGTACAAGGGCAATAGCCAGCGTGTAGAGGCCAAACACTAGTTTATTCTCAAGCTTATTCAAGAATTCCCTCTCTACTCATGAAGTAAAACCTCCTTTCTTTTGAATCCCTCTTCCTACTCTTCTATTAGAAATTTTCCACCACATCCTCTCCTATGTAGCAGACCTCTCTCCTATCCTTAGACTGTGCTGGGTTTCTGTGTGTGGTGGGGATTTTTAGTATAGTAGGGGAAGGGGCTACAGAGATGGCCCCCTTTGAGGAGCTTCTCGAAGCTCCTCAGGATCCAAGTTGGACCCTCATCTGGCCAAGGCCTGGCTAATTAACAACAGTGGCTGCACCTCTGTGAGAACATATTTAAGAAGGTGAATCTGGGCGAAGGAGTTGGAGTTGTGAGGAGGAGTTGCGAGGAGAACATCTATATGAACACCAAGGTCAGTGGAAGTAAGGAGGAGAAAGGTGGGATGGTGTGCTGGAGCAGAGACACTCCTTGCAGCCTGTTGAGATGAGGAGCTAGGAAATTAAAATAGGGTATAGAAATTAGACACTCAAGAAATGAAGGTATAACTTAGTTTAGAGATAAAGATGGAAGACTTAGAGATCAGGCTGAGGGCTAGAGGCCCATTAGTTAAAAGATAACTAAGATTAAAATAGGGTAATAGATCATAGTTGATGGGCCAGAGAGCAGAACAATATAGAAACCTTGATTAATAGAAGCTGTGAGGGAACACTTCCTGATGGAATAGGAAGACAGCCCTACAACTAGTCAAAACCAACCCTATGGTCCGGCCTGCGTCCAGGACACTACAGAGACTGCATAAGGAACAGAGGTAAAAAGTTCAACAGTGAGGAAGAGGAGCTACTTCATCTTGGTTACCCCAGCCCACAACCACTGGGACACACTGCACAGACATGATCAGGAGGAGACCGGGGAGGAACATATGAAAAATACTTTCAGGGTCATTATAATACAAAGAGGGGATAGGTCATGCATATGTATAGGCATATTATAAATTTGTGATGCTTTGTAGCATAAAGCCAAGACAAGGTGCCACGAGAGGTGAGCATGTTTGTGGTGGAGCGATCCCCCGTGTGCCTCAGCGCTGAATAAACATGCCTACTTTATAACCTTAGAGGTTGTGGAGTCGTGTTTCCGCAAGTCACCCTGGTGAGATGTCAGGGCTGCCCCCCTGCCATTCATGGAGGTCTACGGTCGTGCAGATGCTGACCTGAAGCCCATAGAGGACCCCATGCCAGAGCAGGTGACTGCACCCAAAGAAGGCCGTGACTCTGGGGGGAGAAGTCCCCGCTTTTGAAGTGGGGCAACGTACACTGGAGCAGCTCAGGAAACGCCGTGGCACTGTCAGAAGTCCATAGTGGACTGTCTCCTGTGAGAGAAGAACCACACTGGAGCAAAGGAAGAATGGGAGGAGTTCCCCACCCCTGAAGAGGAAGAAGCAGCAGGACTCACTGCAGCCCCAGTTCCTGCCCCCTGCACTGCTGAGGGAGGGGAGGTAGATGAATCAGAAGCAGAGCTGAGCCTAGGAAGAAGGGAGGGGTGGAGGGAAGGTGTTTTTAAGATGTGTGTCTGAATTAAATTGAAGAATTAGTGTCTGAATTAAACTGATTTTATTTTTTCTTCCCTTTACAAGTCTTTCTTTTGCCTGTTACAGTAATGGGTGAGACATCCCTTCCTGTTCTTATCTCGATTCCCAAGCTTTTTGGGTTTTTTCTCTTTCCCATTCCTGATGGGGTAGGGGGGAGTGGGTGGCTGGGTGGTACTCAGTTTTCCTCTGGGCTCAATCTATGAAGACTGGAGGCTGTGTATTGCTTGCCTTGCCCTCCTTTTCTGAAGATAATGGCTCAACCAAACCAACACTCAAATCAGAAAGTTTTCATGCAACAAAATTACTGTCTTCAAAAGGTCTACCAGACTACCTTCTCAGAAACAAGAAAAGTCTCTATGGAGCTCCTGAAAGTGTCTAGGTCTCCTTATCTAGATTTACATTTCAGAAACTTCCAGTGATTGAGGACTTAGGCTTCATGCCCAGGAAGCTTAAGGAAATGGTGACTAAACTAAAAAGATACTGATACATCTGTTGGAGCTAAAATATTTACAACATCATTTATTGCTGATGAAAGGTCATCTAATTGTCTATCCTTTTTATCAAACATACATACTTCATTTTAGTGTATTTTACACTCAAATAGAGCTAAAGAGGTATGGATGTGATAAATGCATACTTCTTTAATGGAGATCACCTTTGATAACATTAATACTGTGCTACCTAAGTGTTAATCCTCATGAGTTGCTATGTGCACATGGCCAAAACAGGATCCATCTTATCAGAATACACATCTTTGGCAAGGCAACAATGCCACCCTAATACCAGGTTACGCTGTGTTAGTTTTGTATTAAAGTTTTGCATACTAATGGTAGTTTCATTTCAACAAGCTAATAATACCACCCTAAAAATCCCATCTAGCAGCAGAAAAAAAGCTCTCAGAAAATAAAAGCTTAAGATTTTACACTGTAGAAAAGTGAATGACAGGAAAGTTTATGTTTTAGTCCACAATAAGACATATGTTTGGTTTAGCATAAATAGACCTATGTCAAACTTTTGGCAGTATAATATCCAGTTTAAGAACATTTGGCACTGGGGTACTAATTACTGAGAGGAAAGAACCTCACTGTTGCGCCTTTTTTTTTTTTTTTATTTTGTAGGACATTAAGTAGTATTTCTTAGTTAATAATATCTTAACATTTAATAAAATTGTGAAAGTCTGTTATCATTTGCAAAACATTCAAACAGCAGGGAACATCTTCATTCCTGCAGGACCCTTTTTTAAAAAAATTATTTACTTGACAACAAGACACAGTACCCCAAAAACAGCTTGGGAAGGGGTTTTTTGGACCTAATTATCTAATGCTAACGTTGAGTGCACTGCCACTGTGCAAATTTACTATGGCAAAATCCCATTAAATGAACAAAGAGATTCTTAGCTATTTTTGTATGTTTTAGATCAGGCCCATCAAAGGTCATAGTTGTAAGTGATGTTGCACCCCCATTCCTTCTGTGGTTTACTGCTGGTAGTAGTTATCCATGCAGAGCTATAAATTTACATATGACTCTTCAAAAACTAGGGCAATATGTTTTTGCTCTGGACATAAGAGACACCTATGTTCTACTTCTATTAAATAATTTAACGGAATTTCCTTAAACAGCACCTGTAAAACCTCTGTTTCTTCTGTTTCCTACAATATAGTTCTGTTTTCCCTTTCCCCTCACAAGGATCATATTGCCCTGTGTCAATATAACAAAAATGTACTTTGCATGCCAAGTAACCTTGAAGATGGATATGCCAAACTGCCATTGAGACACTACCTGCCAGTTTTATAGACTTGCTCAGTACAGAAGCTCACAGCTACTTTTCAGGTGAACTGAACCTTAAGGGCTCAGTAAGAACTTGTATCTTGAAGTGCTAAGGCTTGGACAACCAGCCCAAGCCAGAGTTGACCTATAGATGAATCCTGTATATTTTATAATTGATAACCATTGTGCTAGGAGGTATTGTACTGAGTTATAACAACACAGTTATGTTGATGTAAAAAGTGCTAAAGCATTGAAGTACTGAAGCCTGAACAACAGGCCCCAAGCCGAAGCTGCTAACTTAGTCTGTAATCATGAACAAAGTCTGTAAACTCGCTAGTGGAAGAGGCAGCTTAGACAGAACAGAATCAGTAGTGAGGAGAGAATGTATCCAGCTTCCCTTGTTTAGCCTTGTTCAGGGCTGAGAACCCAAGTATCTGCCCTTGTTAGAAACTGCCTTGGTTCTCCCCCCTGAGCCCTGGCCAGGCTGTGGGTGGAATCCAACAGGAGAATGACACCAGATATTTCCGCTCAGAACAAAGGTGCCAGCTGTTCTGGCCTGTCCATCTCTGGTCTATAAGGCCGGGCCCGTTTGCAGCGACGTTGGCAGCCTCACCTCTGGGTGGACGCCCCGCGTAGGATTTCCCCCTTGCCGGGACAGGCTCTGCAAACCCTCGCTGTAACCGGGGCTGCCCAGCCACTGCGGGGCTGGGGATGGGAACGTGTGCAAGTGGGGATGGAGCTGTCTTCATCACTGCTCTCTCTCTCTCGTGTAGTAATGATTTCATGCATTACCCTGTATTCTTCTGTTTGTTGCTTTACCTGCACCATTCTGCATTTTTTTACTGCATGTTTTCTGTATTACACTGTTACATTGGTTATCACCAGTAAAATACACCTGCTCTTTTCACTCTGGTGTCTGGGTTTAATTGGTATCCTTAATCAGGAAAACATACCTTAACTTCTCCTTGAAACGAGGTGGAGATGGTGGGGGAAGCAATTTTAATCTGTGCAAGACTATTTCAGGAAGAAAAAGAGAGCTTTAGAGATGATTATTTATACAGTGTTAATTACCCAATTTGAAGCCTATTTTACACTTCTATCTGATAACATTAAACAGGGTTTCAAATCTTTGTTTCAGAAACTTCTCTGAACATAGTTTGCTTCAGGCATTCCTTTTCTATGGTTTAACTGCCCTTCCTGAACTATGAGTGCCTTGTGAACAGATAATTTAAATATATTCAAAGTGACTTTAGTAACACTTTCTACACTAAGGTCCATGTTTTCTACAGTTTCTTCACCTATGATTTTTATGAAATTGTAAAATGTGCAATGCTGTAAAATTCAATATTTAAGAAAGTAAAAATCAAAACAAGTTATCAATAAACTACAACCTGACAATGGCAAGAAAAAAAATTTATTGTGACTTCTATTGCTGGATAAAAAATGCCCAAACACACCTCACTCTAACCTATTTTTTTGTCTCATCCATAAAGTGCTATATGCTAGGTGGTAAGTCCTTGGGGAAGAATTACCATTTAAATCAGGTTTCCTAAATAGTTTGCCATCATTTCTCACTAAGATATCTCTAGGACATATCTAATATATTATATTATTGCATGTTTTATTAACATGAAGGAAACCCCAGACTATTCTGTTTCTCCTCTCTGAAACTCCTTCCCACCTCAGTATGACCTTGGAGATCATAGAATAATCAGAATCACAATCATAGATGAGGTCAGTCATATTGTGAACACCAGAAAACAAAGGGAGGGAAGAAGAGCTGCAGGGAATTGGGTCTCACACATTCTAGGATTCATTGAACTATTCATTCAGTGTTCACATATATAGGTACTAATAGTCAAAAAACTTAACTGTGACAGTATAAATGTAATTTATGTGTAGCCTCAATACATATGGACAAAACAAAATAAGATATGATATTGAGTCTAGAAACTAAATGACTAACTACACATACAATTTTCATATAATCAGGAAATCAGGTTCAGTGTATTCCACTCCTAAAATGATGACACATTGATGAGAACAATATACATTCACATTCACAACCATAATTATATTTGTCAATTGGTATGTCTTTTTCTTTAATCAAAATTTGGAAACAAACGAGTCTGACATTTGAATTAGCAATGATTTTAGACAATTCATCTATAGGATGGTAGAACTTGGGAATCCTTGGAGATGCCTGGGACACAGATTGACAATAATATGCGCATACAAAGAACTAGCTGCTGTTTGACTTGGAGGTCTCTGACTCTGCATGGAGTAAAAAAAAAAAATACAATATGTGACAACTGTTAGGAAGAATAGAGCTTCAAGGAGCATATCAGAGAATATCAGAGCATCTCAGAATAACTTAGAGTAGATATTTAATTTTTACAAGGTTAAATCTTGGAGAGAAGTCACTGTGTCACTTGCTCAGATCATACTGACAAGGTTCACCTACTTTGCTGTTTTGCCATAATGAAGACATGTCAAAAAAGGACCAGAAAACCTCAAATCTTACAAATTTTGGTATGTAAAAGCATCTCTGCAAAATGGATGTGACCTGGAAATTTCAAAATCTCATAAATGTCCAAAAAACACAGTCATCTTATTCACTGGTATACTAGAAAGCCTTAAAAGCATTTGGTACTTCTTTTATAATCAAGCTTTTACATATGAAGAGTAATTTAACTGTCTTCATAGCACTTCTTCCTCCCAAAACAATGACAGGAAGAACACATTAGATATACATCTAGAGTATTCTTTCTTTAGCAGAATTCACTGAGAGTTGCTGCAGTTTAACAACTTTAAAGAACAGGCTCTTAAAGTAGACAGTGTTACAATAAATGAAAGATAATGTAAGGATTGGAAAGTGCTCAAAGATGTGCAAAAATAGAGGTTTGATGGTTAAAAAAAAAAAAAAAAAGAAAAAGAAAAAATCCACATAAAAATAATATGCTAAAGAATGAAAATGGTTTAGTTTTCATAATGGGAGAATAACATTTTTACGAGTTAAAAAAGTGAGAGTTGTTTTTTAGGCAGATGACTTTGAAGAAGGATATGTTGCTATAATTTCACATATGAAACTCATTGCATGGTCTTAAAAGAGAGTAAATTTTCCAAGAACAGATAACACAAAAAATTCTCCGTGTTCTTTTCCTCACTACCTGCAATCATCCATGCATATCCATCCCATGAGTCTCTTTAACTTTGTATTACCCTTAATGGCCAGGTAAGATTATAAAACTTAAAATTTGGGTATAAATTAACTAGGCTTTCAAAAAATTAAGAGGGTCATTAAAAAAGTTAAGACTTTTTAAATATGAAATTTTAGTCAAACTAATTTTTGCTTTTCATTATTGAAAAATTTGAAACTTTCCTCAAATTTTCTAAGTCTCCATCAGATATTTCTTTAAAAAATTATCAAAACCGTTGCAACTTCAAAACAGTAAATAGCACAAGAAAGCCCACAGTCTCTTATGTATCTCAGTTGCCCCTAAATTCCCATGGTTTATGAATCACTGAACGACCAGTTGTGCTTAGAGTTATATTTGGTTTAATCCATTGTCACACACACATGTACAAGTGGTGTAGAGCACCATTTCAAATCCTCTGAACTAGCTCTCACATTATTGCAAATAATTAACTGCTATTATGATGGAATAAAAATGTATTAACATGTATGTTCAAACCTTATTTTTATTGCAATAGATATTGTTTAAAAAAACCAACTCTTACTTAGATTAGAAAGCCCATGTAGATTTAAATTACTGTGCTGCACATAAATGGGTGTAGTATAAAAGAAAACAAAGCCTTACTGCCTTTTCTCGGTATCCCTTTCTTTGGTTTTCTATATGTTAACTTTGATTTTTTTATATATTTTGATTTTCTCAAGTCCTCTGTTCTCAAATTTTGGCAAGCTAGATGCCCTAAAACACATTCTTACTACAGTATGCTAAATTAATATTTCTCATTTTCTTTGCAGTTGTTCACTGTTAAAATTTTAAAAATATTTTTGGCTTTCTGTACATATTTAAAAGTTTTCTATTTCTTTCAGTATTGTTTATTAGGAGAAAAATACTGCCTAAATCAGTTCTGAGAGTTTATTAGTATATTCAAAGACCTACTGAGCATTTTCATCTTACAATGATTTTCCCAATGTCAACAAGTCCTTTCTCATGCAGATTTGAAAATTAGTAATAAGCATAAAGAACTGGATAGGTTTCAAGTTATTGTATGACCCTCCATTGCAATATTGTAAAGATACAAAATGTAAAATGTGCAAGCATAAACTATAAAATGTATCAGGATAGGTATTTTAGAGCACTAATATGAAGGCATATCCATAGTCCATCCTCTAATATACAATGTGCCATATAGTCACTCATATTCCTGAAATCATAGAGTCACAGAATCGTAAATTGGTTTGGGTTGGAAGGGATCTTAAAGATCACCTAGTTCCAACCCCCCTGCCATGGGCAGGGACACCTTCCACTAGACCAGGTTGCTCAAAGCCCCGTCCAACCTTTGGACACTGCCAGGGAGGGGGCAGCCACAACTTCTCTGGGCGACCATTCCAGTATCTCACCACCCTCACAGTAAAGATTTTTTTTTCTTTTTTCTCATCAAAATTTACTCTTTTTTACTTGAAGAGTCACTTAAATTCAAACTAAGTCTTACAGGAATTAATGCAGAAAAGGGCTATGAGGATTACCAGGAGAATGGAGAGGAAATTGACTGGCTTGGCTTGTATGATGAAACAAAATAAAGATTTAAGAGAGTAGCTAGGCTTATTTTTTTTATAAATTCCTAAAAGATAAGATAAAAATGATGGAGAGCTAAAAAACTATCGACTAAAAGAAGAACCTACACATGCAACGTGACATAGATAATTTTACAGTTTTTGCGAAGATGGATAGAAAGAATACATTCGATTTTTTTCCCTCCTTTAAGAAACAATGCATTAAAGGAAAACAGTTTCAATACATGTTGAAGTGTTAACATACATAAATTTTTAATCAGTTGGATTATTTTTAACAAAAAATCTTCAAACCACATTTCCATTCACACAGATAAATCACACAACAAAAGTACATAATTGCAGAAACAGAACAGCACAACACAGGGTTCATACTGGCAATTCTTAATATTAACCAAGCTCACAACTATTTTTCAGTCAAGGCTTTCTATTTGCTTCATTGTGCTTTAGATCATCATCAGAATGACATCAAGTGGTGTACCAACATCAATTAAAATGGGTCTTTTGACGAGCTAGTTAAATTTACCACCTCCAAAGATGTCCTGCAATAACTTATTTTTGTATTAAACAATCCTATCAGCCTCTACTTAGTCACTCGCAGACAAATAATGTGCTCTTGTATTTTTAAAGATATAAAATAATTTTTTCTGTGTCACCAGTAGTATACTATAAAAATATTTACTAAAATGAATTAAGATCATACAATGCATTAAAATCATAATATTTTTTTTTTGTTCATTACAAATTCCTGTGTGGAAAATTGTGGTTTATCCATATGTTATTGCTATGATACCCAAAATTTAATTCTTTTCATGGATTATTAAACTAACATTATTAGTCTTGTTTCCATAACCAAAACCTTGCTTCTATGTAAACCAGAATACATATCCAGTGCACCTGAGGAAGGAAATGCAGTAAAAGTTGTTAACTCTGATGTCAGTTTCCTTTACTCTGGTCCAGCATGAGGTAATTTGGGTTCCAAATGTGTGTCTGAATAAATTCAAAATTCAAAATAAAAAATCAGATTTTATTTGTATTAAATCATTATAACTTCAGCCAGTTATTTCATGACAAATGTACAAAATTACAAATGGAGTTCATAATAAAATTTAATATAACCAAAGAAATTGAGTTTCTTAGAGATAAAAGATAAATATCTGTAAATTTTTATTTTTCTATTTTTTAATTGGTAAAGATCACTCTCTAAAACACAACAATTTAAAATTCAAAGGTCCTTTTTTGTATATGCATAAGTATGCAATATTTACTTTCACTGAAATTTCTGAATATGTGAAAACAGAATTACAAATTTTTTTTTAAAGTTTTGTTATCACTTTATTCTACTGGTCACTTTAAATGAAGTTTTAATTGCACCCGAAAGAAAAATATAGTAACAGAGTTCAGGGAGAAAATGTGTCAAATAAAGAATTTCTATATAACTTACTATTTCTTAGGAAGAGAAAACTGAATTTAGAATAAAGAAACTTTTTTTTTTTTTTTAATGTTAAAAAATAACTTTTTACAAATTTGCTAAGCCTTATTAAAGCTGTCTGGAGGCTTTGATGAAAGGAAAGCACTTTGAAATGACAGCTTCCTCTTCTCACTTTTATAGTTAGTAGGGAGTCCGAATATGAAGCATTATTCTTATTCTTTTTTTTTTTTTTTTTTTTTTTTTTTTTTTTTTGAAAACTGCAGTAGATTAAAGCTTTAATGAACACAATTTCATACCAAAGGACTTTTGTCCATCAAATCTTTCCTCACAAAAAATGGTCTAAGTCTTAGCTCACTTGTCAGCCCTGAACACACACTTCAGCTAGTGAAACAACAGAGGATTGAATGTGGTCTTACTGGAGAGTAGTATCTTACACAATCACTCTTTAGTGCAAAAGTAGAGAGCAAGACTTGTGTAGAAAATAATGAATAACATTATTTCTGGTCAAATTAACACTATTGTTGATAGAAAGAATATCAGAAATGTCTGCTGTAGTAACTCAAAATGGATTTGAAAGATTGTCTCATAAAGGCCAGAGTCAGGAGAACAAGCAGTAGCATTATAGGTCACCATGGAGCATATTTCAGCAACTTATTTTGGAAATTGAATTGAATACAGAGTTTCAAAGAAGACAGAGCATCAGATGAATAATTCACTCTATAACTTTAATAAAGTATAGTCTCTGATCAACACAGGGCTAAACAAAAATGAAGTTTTATATTAAATAAATAAATAAATAAATACACTTAAAGGTCCCAATAAAATTCATAGATTTTTCACACTATGGAAACTCCACACTCTGCTGGGCTTTCCTATATCATATAGGCAGCCTGAAGGCTAAAATCATACATTCGAACCAATTTCTGCAATATAAAGAACACATAAATCATCTAGAATCCTGGTGTCTTTGGTCTGACACAGACCCACATTTTATTTTCTCTTTTTAGCTAGCTATATGGTTTATATAGGGTTTTTTATAGTCTCTGATCTTAAATGTTGGAGTGTGGTAATAAAATGATGAGAAATGCATTGTATCTGATGGCTTAGGAACATTTTAAACATACCAAGGCTAGTATATTTAAAAATAATGTTAAATTCATCTAGCACTAGGAAAGGGAACACGTCTTAAAGCCTCACAAAATCAGAGACGAGGAGGAAATAACATGATTAGAAAAGCTAATTTTTAAAAAGTATTTGTAAATCTACCTATATATTTTATTGGTTTGAGACTTTTCCAAAGTTCACCCACTTCCACATAATATAAATACATTGTTCATAAAACTGGGAAGCAGTTTTTTGCCAACATGGGGACAGATAAAATGAATTAATGGGTCGCTTATGCTCTCACTTTGATCTTATCTGAAAAAACTACAGTGTTGCAGAATTATTTTTGCTGTTACTTTGACTCAGAGAAGTGTGACACTATGAAGTGCTAAGGCTTGGACAGTAGGCCCAAGCAAGAGTTGACCTATAGATGAATCCTGTATATTTTATAACTGAAAACCATTGTGCCAATAGGTATTTTCTAAGTTATAACAAATCACCTATTCTGATGTAAAAGGTGGAAGTGTTGAAGCCTGAACAAAGGGCCCTGAACAGAAACTGCTAACTTGGTATGTAGTCATTAGTTAAATATGCGTAGAAGATGTAGTTTAAACATTATAAAACATGTCTATCCTGAATATATCCTTACCTTTTGCTGTGTGTGGGCAAGATAACAAGGCCACAGAGACAGTTGTCTGGCCTTGTGACCTGATGTGTGACCTTGATCATACATCAACTAGATAAGCAGGGAAAGTCCCGGAGCTTCTCACTTGACCTGGGCAGGCTCTGGGGGAATCTAATGTGAGACTGAAACCAGATATTTCCGCTCAGAACAAAGGTTCCAGCTCTTCTGGCCTGTCGATCTCTGGTATATAAGGCCGGGCCCGTTTGCAGCGACGTTTGCAGCCTCACCTCTGGGTGGACGCCCCGCGTAGGATTTCCCCCTTGCCGGGACAGGCTCTGCAAACCCTCGCTGTAACCGGGGCTGCCCAGCCACTGCGGGGCTGGGGATGGGAACGTCTGCAAGTGGGGATGGAGCTGTCTTCATCACTGCTCTCTATTCTCTCTCTTGTAGTAATGTTTTGATGCATTACCCTGTATTTTCCCATTTGTTTCAGTGCACTGTTCTGTCTTTTCTTACTGCATGTTTTTTTTTTTATTATTCTGTTATTTTATTTAGTTATTTCCATTAAAATACTCCTGCTCTTTTCACTCTGGTGTCTGAGTTGTTTTGGTATCCTTAATCAGCAAAACACATTATTCTATTTTCAGCTGGGATAGAGTTAATTTTCTTCTTAGTAGCTGGTACAGTGCTGTGTTTTAGATTTAGGATGATAATAATGTTGATAACACACTTATATTTTAGTTGTTGCTAAGCAGGGTTTACACTAAGTCAAGGACTTCTCAGCTTCTCACAACACCCCACCAGTGAGTAGATGGAGGGGCACGAGAAATTGAGTGGGGACACAGATGGGACAGCTGACCCCAACTGGCCAAAGGAATATTTCATACCATATGGTGTCATGTTCGATATATAAACTGGGGGGAAAGCTGCCCAGGGGTCGCAGCTCAGGAACTAGCTGGGCATTGTTTGGTGTGTGATGAGCAATTGCATTGTGCATCACTTGTTTTGTATATTCTAAGTTTATTATTATGATGAATTATTGTTACTGTTATTTATTATTAGTAGTAGTACCCCTTCCTTTTCTATCCTATTAAAATGTCTTTATCTCAACCCACAAATTTTACTCCTTTTTTTTTCCAAATTCTCTACCATATCCTGCTGGTAGGAGGAGAGTGAGTGACCAGCTGTGTGGTGTTTAGCTGCTTGCCATGTTAAACCACAACAGACACCTACACTATTTTAAGCAAAGTTATTTTGTAATTCCAGATCAACTGTGTAATTGTTCTTGATTCTGTTTTGCCTGTCTCCCCTAAAACATGTTGCTCAAATTGATATATTTGAATTGTATATGTTTCTCCACCAAAGACTGAGATATACCATAGGAAAGCCAGAAATGGTAGCTGGAAAGTACAATAGGTAAAGCACTGTGAAAATATATTTAATTTAAAAGGATGTTTTATTATTTTGATGATTTTATTATATACTTGTAGCAGTTGAACTGTCCCCTATAATAGTCCAAAGAAGTAATAAGAAAAAAAAGAAAAATAATAAATGCTAACTCCCCCTGAAAAACTGCAAAATTTTAACATTATTGCAAACCCCATTGCTGGTTAAATAATATTTTAATTGAAAATGTAAAATTGGAGATATACCTGTGGAGTAAGATAACCTCATTAAAGTTACATAATTGAGTCAATATTAAGGACTGTGTTTGGACTGGCAGCCTCGACATTGAGTCATACTTAGGCAGCTTTCTAAAAGAACAAATCTTTCTGTGGTTTTTCAGATGGCTTTTAATTTTGAATACTTATGAGTAAAATGAACTTTTTTTTTTTTTTTTATATATAAGAAAGTGCCAGCTTGACAAAATTGTTAATTTTTGTAGGAAAGTGTTGATTTTCTTGAATATTCTGACAGAAACCAGGCAGATTTCCCAGGATAAGATTTCTTGACAGCAAGCCTATCTCTTTGGCAACCTGAAAATGTCAACTATCTGCCATAAAACTGGATACCTCATCACCTCAGAGGTCTATCTTTAGCTGGGATACTCCATGGAGAGAGGGTTTCTTGTCAGGATATTCAGGGCATCTAAATCCTTTAGCTGAGTTGGCAGGAAACATCGCATTTCTGATGTTCTGGCAGCACCTGCTTGAGTAAGACTTCTTTGAGCATAGATTCATGCACCTTTGCAATAGTTGGGAAGATGAGACTTCAGATCTGCAGCTGGCATTTTATTTCCAAGTTAAAAAGAATAAATCAGTTGTTTTAAATATTTTTAAAATTTGTTACAGTGTAAGAATTTAACGGAGAAATGGATTTCTGAATCCTCAGTCATTCATTTTCTGGGGTTGCCAAGAGTTAAAAGTGACAACACAAATAATAAAGACAAAATAAATTAAATCATTACACTGAAATTGGGATTTTTTTTTCTTAGAAATTTTGAATTTACCTCACCTCTTTCCCATTTGCACACATAGCTTTGGTATTTCAAGATACTGTTAGCCCATTTCAAATCCTGTTTGTGTCAGCAGTATCAGAAAGCAGATTTCAGATGGTCAGGTGTACGTTGACATGAATGGAAGAATTCAACATGTTCATTATCTATCAGCATGGAGAGAATTCTGGGTTTAATTTTTATTCTGATGTATATAATGCAATATCAGTATCCTCAAAGTCTTCTCAACATTGTTTCTTACAGAGAGCTCTAGAAGCTTTGTAATTGCATAAACAGACCGTGGTGCTGTTGGGCAGCTCATGCTCTTCTGGGATCAAGCTAGTGTCCCTGTGCAGCATCTGACTCTTCTATGTAAACCTATCAGCTCATTCATAAGTAATCTGGACATTTCTACACAGGCTTGCACTAGAAATCTGGTTACTAGATTCTCACTGGGCTCAAGGTCATGTACCTTTATGCCTGAACATACACAAAAACAGGAAGAGAGAGTCCTAAAGAAGTTTAAAGAATTCAGTGAAACATAAGCAACTGAAATGGAGTTTAGCTTTGTTAGTTTACATAAGTTTCACTTTCACTGCTTTTTTTTATTTAACCAGTAATTGAAACATGAAAGATCTTACTTATGACATCTATTTGCAATCTGTTCACATTTTGAAGCACAAATGCCTTATTATTGGGAAGCAGAGGTGGGAGAGAAGTAATGTACTTTCACTACTGGTCGCCCTTTTTTTGCATGGAAAAGAGTGTGAAAATTACTTTTTATGACATTTAATTAACTGAAATCTTTGTTTTCTTTTAAAATTTCATACGAAAATACACTCTCCATGTTTAAAATTAAAAACTGTCAGCAAATTCACAGTCCTACAATTTATTGCTTTGACATTAAAAAACATATATCTGTATGTAATAGCTGACAAGTTATATAATTATTGTACTTTCATAAGTCTCAGTGGAACTTTATCCAATTATTCTGATGCCTGTGCTACAAACAAAATATATTTTGCTGCATTTTAAGAGACACAAAGACATGCCACTGAAACAGATGTGTCAAGATATTGAGTATTCTAGCAAATTGGGGAGTGGGAGAGTGTCAAGAAGTAAATTTAAAAAGCAGACGTCTAGAATGCTAACCTTGAGTAATTTGTAAAACTTTTCCAGTATAGAGCCAAATGAACTGTGGCTGGGAAATAAAATAGCCCATGAAGAGTTTGAGATCGAAGCCTATCGGAGTCTATAGAATGCATTTTATGCATGGGCATAAGAAGCTCTTAATTGTAGACACGTTGTTGTCACACTTGAAACATAATTAATCTTGGTGCTCAAGGCATTTTTGTTCTCTATCACATCTTGGACTGGGAATTTGCTGTTTTGGCCAACAGTATAAATTGAGTCCTGATGGGAATATAACCTTCAAACAGTGATTATGTGTCAATTATGCAATCCATCTATTTTTATTCTTCCCATCTTCTCTCTGTACCCATTAAAGCACAAAGAGGTAAATCCAGTGAAGACTGTTTCTCTTCTCTCAATCCACAGCAATGTTTTCAGTAATTCTAATAGGGAAGTTAAACACATCCAGCTGTAAAGACAGAAACAAACTGATATTTCATAGCCTTTTGTAAACCTTTGGTCTACTAGACTGAAAAAATTCATTTATTTACAGTTGACTGAGGTGAGAGGGAAAGCAAAAAAAATCTTCACCTAAATTTTGAAAGAAGAAACCATACTTTTCTAGGATTTTCTATCCAAGGACAGCTGCTTTGTCAGACATCTCTCACCAGTAATTTTCTGATGTTTTTTGTAGTTGGTCAACACTTAGAGTTTAATAGTTCTATGCTGAACCATATGATGTAATTATTTTGTCCCTTTTCTCCTTTTTATTTTTTAAACACAAAATATTGCACTAAGAATCCAGAAAACAGAAGTAGAAAATATGGTTGTGATGTTATGTCATTGTAATTTAGAAGAGAAAGAAAAGGTGAAGTATAGTCTAAGATTTGTATAGCTGAAGTAAAGCAAACAGTGTAAAAATATAGCTCCACTGTTCATACTGAGGTTGAGACTTGTGGTCTCGGCTTTCAGTAGCTGGTGGAGTAGATAAGTGATGTAGATTGTATCAGTAGCTGCAGTGACAATTAATTGCTTTGCTTCTGTTTTGGTTTGGTTTGGTTTTTAAACAGGTAGCTAAATTATGAGTTTTTTTTCGATTTTTCAGAATAGACTTTTTGCATTTTAGTTATTTAATTGTTTCTTATGTATTTACTGCCCTTCAAGAAACAGTCAAACCCCTAGTAGTTTCTTCCCTGAAGAAAAAAGAGAGAATTGGAAGAAAGGACACACTTGGGAAATATGAGGGAGGGGGGGGGAAAAGTGACAAGACCAGCTAAAACCTGTTGCAAATATTAAAAAAATATGTGTTTAAGCACTATGAAAGAGTACTGTGTTTTAATATATTTTATATGTGTATAAAATACACACACATTTATGTCTTCAATTACCATAATACTTTAAATACAAACAATTATTGCAGGCAAATAAACATGAGTTCTGACAAAAGAAATAATTATTTCACAATGGAGATAGGTGTAGGTTAACATTTTGAGTACAGTTACGAAGTACAGATCATAAAACAAAAAGGAAAAATAAACAATATATTTCAAAGTAAGATTATTACACTAAACATACTGTTAAGGTGCTAAACTCCTCTTGATATGGAAATTTCCTTCTGAAATCTTCTCATTTATAAAAGACAAAAACCTGAAAATCTGCATTACAATTACATCAACACAGATTTCTCTGAAGGTTTATAAAATCGTTATTACCTGAAAAATTATTTTGCAATAGACTTACCATTTTTTTCCTTACTGTATGCTGCCACTTAACAAGGCACTAGAGAAGTAGAAATCTCAATATCAGTAACTACTCTTTCCCTTTTTTCCTGAAGCTGTCTATCATATTGTAAAAAAGTTGTACAATTAGATTAAATATTTTAAGAACATAAAATATTCTAAGTTCACTTGATAGTTCTACATTATTTTGCTTACTTAATTCTAAATCCAAATATATTAACCTGCTTTAAAGTATTTAGAAATTATCTACAGAAAGTATCCTGAAAATACTAGCTAAGTGCTAATTTTATCTCTTTAGTCCACGATCCTTATATAAAATCAGGAATTTATTTCCAAATTATTTAATTTTTCAGTATTTTGTCAAGGCAAGAGATGCAATAGTTCTTAAGTTATAAGTAATAAAAGTACCAAACTTTTTAATGCCCTATCTAAATATTAATGAAGTTTAAGGAATGAACAAAATGTATTTTACTAGTAAATGGTAGTATTGATATCGTTATTGCTATTATTGTATCAGTTATGATGCTTCAGTTACATGGCAACACATACTTTGGTCCTCATTTGGGCCATTCAGATATATATTAAAAAGGGCATACCTTCCTTTATGCATCTGTCCTTTTCCTTCTAGAGCTTTTATTTTTAATAAAAAATACTTCTGCATAACTAAACATTATTTATTATTTCATCTGGAGACATATTGCAAGGAAAGCAGAATTTAAATAGTGTACTCGCATATGTTTATGTTACTCAAACCTCCAGCTTAATATTTCTTTCCAACAATTTTTTTATCTACCTGTTTCCTGACTCTAAAAAGTGTCTTTTTTTTTTTTTTTTTTTTTTTTTTTTTTTTTTGCATTCATATCAACTTTCAGCAAGATTTTTGTATCTGTCTCTCTGTCATCCAGCCTCTTCTAAGCAACAAAATTATATGATTTGGTATCTGATTTTTATCTTGGTTATTAATAGCCAGAATAAAAACAGGTAGGATATATTCTTATACAAACAGGCTCCTAATAGTTTCCTTTATGAATAACTCATACACTCTTTGACATTCCCACCTGATCACTTTAAAATTACTTTGGTATACATTAAGTAGGAAAAAAATCACACTGGTAATATAACTTAGACATGACATTTATTAAAAGTACAGTACAAAATGTATTTCTCAAAGGGGAGCAGAAGTTAAGATTCTGTTACACAAAATGGTGTACCTGTATACATGGCAACAGAATGTCTCTATCACAAAAAAACTTTAAAATTAATAAAAATTGACTACCAAAATAATTATTAAAAAATAAATTGATCTGTCTGGAGAGTCTATCTAAGACCTGGATTTTACCAACAGTAAGTGCTATGAACACTCTTCAGCTGTATATAAAACTGCACTGAAGCCAGTAATACTTAAGGAATAGATTACATTTAAAAAGGAGATTTTCTTTTTTGTTGTTGGCCTTCTGATAGTCGTCAAAGAGAAAAGATTGACATCTTAAAAATAATCTGATGAAAAGCTTTTAAACTGCCCACATACTATTACACTATCTGCCCACTGCCTTCAATATCTGACCACTTATATTAACAAAATCATATCCAAATGCAAAAACCCAATTTGGTTTTGTAGAATGTCAGAAAATATAATAAAACTTAATGTTGAAGAAGTATGAAGAAAGGCAAGTACTTAAGAAAGTCCTATAAAAGATAAAATTCTCTGTCACTTGCAAAATATTCCTGGGATCATTGTCGTCCCATTGGAGCACTGGAAGCACCAAAAGTGCCTAAAAAATAAAATAATTGTAATAATTTTTGTTTGTGTTGTTAATATTATTAGAGTATGGCAATATTTAGCATTTACACACCCCTCTAAAAAGAAAAAAAACAAAAAAACCCCAAACAAACAAACAAACAAAAAAACCCAGAAGCAAACCCACTAAAGAAAAAGGTTGTATGAAAGAAACAAGGAATAATTAAACACCTTTAAATGGAGGGCACAGGAGGAAAGAGATCAAATCTTTGGAATACTACTAAGATTTTGTATGTCCTTCATGGCAGTTACCAAGAAGAGTAGGCAAATAAGTATATGTTTGTTTTGCATGGCAAGGTTTTGGTAGCGGGGGGTTACAGGGGTGGCTTCTGTGAGAAGCTGCTTGAAGCTTCCCCTGTGTCCGACAGAGCCAGTGCCAGCCGGCTCCAGGATGGACCCACCACTGGCCAAGGCTGAGCCCACCAGCAGTGGTGGTAGCATCTCTGGGATATTTCAGAAAGGAGAAAAAACCCGCTGCATAACAGCAGCCAGAGGACAGGGGTGACAATATGTGAGAGAAACACCTCTTCAGACACCAAGGTCAGTGCAGAAGGAGGTGCAGGAGGTGCTCCAGGCCCAGAGCAGAGGTTCCCCTGCAGCCCGCGGTGCAGCCCATGGTGAGGCAGCTCTGCCCTCAGCCCGCGGGGGTCCACGGTGGAGCAGATCTCCACCTGCAGCCCGGGGAGGACACCACACTGGAGCAGGGGGATGCCTGAAGGAGGCTGTGACCCTGTGGAGAGAGCCCACGCTGGAGCAGGTTCCTGTCAGCACCTGTGACCCCATGGGGGACCCACGCTGGAGCAGCCTGTGCCTGCAGGACTGCACCCCATGGGAAGGACCCACGCTGGGGCAGGTTGTGAAGAGCTGCAGCCTGTGGGAAGGACTCATGTTGGAGAAGTTTGTGGAAGACTGTCTCCTGGGAGAGGGACCCTGTGCTGGAGCGGGGAAAGAGCCTGAGGAGTGCCCTTTGGAGAGGAAAGTGTAGCAGAAAAAACCATGTGATGAACTGACTTCAACCCCCATTCCCCATCCCTCAGAGGTGGTTGGGAGGAGGAGGTAGAGATGATTGGGAATGAAGTTGAGTCCAGAAAGAAGGGAGGGGTGGGGGAATGTGTTGTTAAGATTTAGTCTTATTTCTCACTATGCTACTCTGATTTGTTTTGTAATAAATTAATTTCCCCAAGCTGAATCTGTTTTGCTCATGATGATAATTGGTGAATGATCTCTCCCCGTCCTTATCTCGACCCAAGAACCTTGCACTGTATTTTCTCTCCCGTGTCCAGCTGAGGAGGGGAGTGAGAGCAGCTTTTGTGGGCACTTGTCATCTAGCCAGTACTGTAAGGCACATGCTCATCTTGTTAACTTCTTTTCTCTTGTTTGAAAATTTATATAAATTGGAAGACACTAAAATTAGTATATATAAGGTTGGAGTAGTACTTGACCATGAAAGTCTGATGAAAATTTGTAGGTGTTGGGAAATATGAGAAAAACTAAAAGTGGTGAAATACACAGGAATTAGAAAAATACATCCAGAGGTTAAGAATGACACAAGAAAAGGCACTCATCTAAATGCTCAGAAATTGTGATCTGGTTGACTCAAATTTTTGCCAATCTGTCTTGAAGCATTGTAAAGGGAGACAGTCTTTAGGTGGTTTGTCAAATTTACCTGAATGTAAGTCTATTAAGGTAACACAGTGAGCTATCACAGTGACTATTCAGCTCCAAACACATAAGACACAAGCTTTTAACTGTTTCTGGCAATGACAGACCATGATATGACACGGTCATGTATTGTATTAGTCAGAATCCATTTATCTTTTCACAGTTAATGGTTGTTCAACTAAGAATAAAATTCTGGTGTTAGCCATTTGGTAAAATTAAAAAAGCATCAGAAAAAGCATTTGAGGCAAGCATATACGATAAAAACAAACAAACAAACAAAACCACCCCAAAAACAACAAAAAAACACCCAAAACCAAAAACACAAAACAAATCATTAAAAGACCTCTGTATATCACTAGTTTGTAAAGACTTTGCTTCTGATATTATTATTCAAGTCTCTAAAATCTTATCTTCAAGAAGGTTAGACAGAAAACAACAGACATAAGCATATTGCTATCAGGTTTACAGCTTCAAAACACAGTTTATGCAATGACTCGGTACTGAATAGTCTCTATTTTAGACAGAATTATATAGTCCAACTCAGTGTATCAGAAGTGTGTCTTAGGATTCTGTTGAACCTTGATGTGAGAAGGGAAATATAAAAGAACACCTCATCATAGGCAATAATCAAAACATATTTTCTCAGGAATGAAATTTTTCAGATTATAAGGAAAAGATTTTCTGTAACAAAAAAAAAAAAAAAAAAAAAAAATTTTTTTTGGAAGCCCAGAGATACTGTTTAATGGAACAGTATTTTTCCCACTGACTGCCCAATGCCCCTCATTGGCATAGACTAATCAGATGTAGAGAAAGGGTGCTTGAATTTTAAGATGATACTGAGCTCTGCAACCTTTTAAATTCACAATTAATCATTGAACTGACACAAAATAAATCAATGCAGACAATTTATTCTGATACAAAACCGACTGAAGATCTTCTTTTTAAAATAACTAAGAGTAGAGCTAAATGTTCAAGTGGAACGTATGTATGTCTAAGAAAATCTAGTATTTACTTTCAGTGATCTGTAAAGAATAAGTCACAGTTTTTATAATTTATATGTGTTTTCTGAACTAACATCAACATAAAGATTCCAAAGAAAGAGTCTGTGGATCATCTTTCTCTTTCTTTTTTTTTTTTTTTTTTTTTTTTTTTTTTTTTTAGAAGCTGTAAAGTAGAAGAAAAAAATATGTTTGTTAGTTAGACCAATGGTAAAGAATTCGGGAGTCTCCGTTCTGTTTTTGACTTCATCACTAATTTAGTTGGGGTTTTAGAGTGATCTGTTTTAACTTAGTGCATCTCTGTGCCTACATCTGTAAATTCTAGAATAAGTAGAAAATATTGTACACGGTTATGAACCCTGGACTAAATGTTAATGGAGTCAGTCTGCTTGTAAATAGAGTGAGGTAAGTACAGAGGACATAATGCACTGTAATTCGGTTGTGGTAGTACTGCATTTTGTTACTGAACCAGTATGAAGTAGAAGATTGAGTTCTATAAATATGTGGTTCAAAAATCCAGCACAGAATCTTGGTTTTGTTTTGTTTTCATATTTTTTATATGATTTTTTACATTTATTTTTATTTCACCATTGTAAGGGAAAGGGGTCTCTAAGTTTTCAAATACAAATCATTATACAAATTATGATAAATTTACAAAAATTTTGCTGCATGCTTAGTAGAACAGGCATTTAATGAAAAAAAATAATTATTTTTGCAGAAAATTTACATTTGTTAGGATACAAATTCTATTGTGTTGAACAAGCATACCTGATTTTGTGATTAAATAAAAAAGATAGAACTTGTTTAAATCTGTATAATTTAGATCTGAGTTAAACCAATTGATGTTCCAATTCTCTTATTAAAGATATTTGCCTCATATTTATAAGTAGATAAGAAAAAAATCCTATATACATTTTGGTTTTAGCAATTTCACTTGGTTTTTTTTTTCAATTTATGATTTTCAGCTGTCCAAGTTTAAGACCAGAGGGAACTGGGCATGACGCAACCACTCACTCCATGCCCCTCAGAGATGAGGAGGAGAAAATAGAATACAAGGCTCAGGAATCAAGACAAGGACAGAGAGGGATGACTCACCAGTTATGGTCATGGGCAAAAGACAGACTCCATTGGGGAAGAAAAAGAACATCATTTTAATATGAACACCACCACCACCACCACTAATTTATCAGTCAGAGTAAGATAATGAGAAATATAACCACATCCTAAAATCACCTGACCCCTGCCCCTCCCTTCTTCTTGGGCTCAGCTTTTCTGCCAGTTTCTCTACCTCATCACAGAGGGGTAGGGATGGGGGTTGAGGTCAGTTCATCACCCATTGTCTCTGTTGCTCCATCTTCCTCATGGGGAGGACTCATCACACTCTTCCACTGCTCCAGCATGGGGTCCCTCTCACAGGAGACAGTCCTCTGTAAACTTTTTCTGAAATGAGACCTTCCCACAGGCTGCAGCTCTTCATGAACTGCTCCAGTGTGGGTCCCTTCCATGGGTTGCACTTCTCCCAGCAACAGACTGTTCCAGTGTGGGCTTCCCACAGAGCCCTGGCCTTCTTCAGGTGCAGCCACAAGCTCCGGCATGGGGCCCTCCATGGTTGGCACATGGACATCTGCTCCACGTGGACATCCATGGTCTGCAGGGAGACAGGCTGTCCTCTTACTGTTGGCTGCAGGGGAGTCTCAGCTCTGGCACAACTCCCCCCACCCCTCCTCCTCCTTTCTCCCACTGACCTTGGTGTTTGCATCGGTATTTCCCTCACAACCCATCTTCCTCTCGGGTTCCTATTAAATGTATTATCACAGATGCACATTGCTAATTGGCTTGGCCTTGGCCAGAGGCAAGTCCAACTTGGAGCTGGGGAAGTTTTGAGAAGCTTCTCTCAGGAGCTACCTCTGCAGCCTCCTTTCCCACTACCAAAACCCTGCCACACGTACAAACCCAACACAACAGCATAACATCTACAGCATCTATACAGTAGCTTATAAACATTTACTATGAATGTAATTTTCTTACTTGGGACACCTAGAATTATCATTACTTCAAATTGCTAAGGCCAAACAAATAAAATAAATAAGGTCATTGATTTTATTTTTTTTTTTACTTGTATAAACAAACTAATTGAAAATTAACCCGTCACTTCCTAAAATTAAAAAACCCCAACCACATGACACTTTAAATTCCAAATTGTAGTCTATTTATCCACAAACTTAATCTTGTTCTTACAGTCTGTATTAATTTATTATATTTGCAAAGTTCCCTTTATTACTCCCAGTTTGAAGCACATTAAGTACAAGTCAACAATACTGACTAAAAGAAAAAAGTTTTCTGAGTTCTATGAAACAAGGTAGGACAGTCAATCTTGCAACTGCTTTTCTTTTTCAAAAAAATGACTCCAAGCATTGTACATAGGATACATTTGCATTTAAATAAATCTACATGTTAAAAAGAGCATCACTAAAGGATCCCAAATAGCCAGCTTCACTGTTGCTTAAAATAGTTGGTGAAATCGTGTTTTATTGCCCGTGTTTGTGCAACACAACGCCTGTTACTAAGTTCTAGCCACTTAAGTTGTTAGGAAAATATCCTCCAGTGGTTTTGTGTACAATGCTACAATTTTCAAAAACACTCTTCATTAACCTGCCTCAGGATCTCAAGTGCTTATCTGCTTTTCTGTACAGTAGTGACACCTGATAAGTCTCCCTTCCAGACCTTGCCCTTTTGATAGGATTACCCAGTGTCCTGATCCAATGTTGGGGAAGGTTTTGATATGATCCCAAGAGTGAGATTAAGACACAAACGAGGTCAAATGCTGTATAACCAAACCGGGTTTTTATTATTAAAAAAGTGAAGACGGGTAGCAATAGGACAGAATGGAGGAAAAGACAGAAATAAAGCAAGGATGTGGGATAGGGCTGCAAGAATAGTCACCACCATGGATCCAGCGGCGTCCCGTTGGTCCTCAGTCTTCAGTTCTTCGGTGGTGGGTGCACACGGATCTGGCTTTGATGGTGAATGAAGCAAGAGCAAAGTTTCTGCTGCCTTTTTATGTCCATTAGCATATCTGCCCACCTTTAGGTTGGTTTTTTTTGTTGTTGTTGTTTTTTTTTGTTTTGTTTTGTTTTGTTTTGTTTTTTTTTCCTCTGGTTCCACAGGTTTTGTTGCATCCGGCTTCTGGGCAGAAACATTTGCCTTCTATGAGGCAATGCAGGCACGGGGTCTGGCCTACACAATAAGGCCATAAATGGCTGCAGGATGGGGCCAGCTCAGTCCATGTCTGCCCTTTGAGGCTTGTCTAAAGAGTCCAGACAATGCAACCGCAAAGAAGTGGGGTGTGCATCCTTCAATACACTCCTCCTTCTCTGGGCAGCATCCCCCAGAACAATTCACAGGCCGCAGCAGCTTCTCCTGGAGGTTTGCACAGACACAAGCAAGCTCTGAGACAGTCACAGGACATTTCAGTCTCTCACATCCCGGTCAGTCACAATATTACCTCAACAAGTCTTGTACCGGAATCTTGTCCAGAAAATCATAAGATTTAATTCCAGTAAATCAAGTCCCAACAAACAACAGTTATTTATTTGGAACAAAGATAAAACAGAAAAGATACATTTAAATTTACTAATAACAGACATCTGTTTCTACCTTATGAAATTGTAACTCATTTTTTATATGAAAAGCATTCAAAAATCTGACAAAAAAAAAAATCTATAACTTAAGTTTCAGTTGGTCATTGATTCAAAAGTTTGAAGGTCTGAAATATTTTTTTCTGACTGCTATTACTATGTTAGGTATAATTGTTGTTATGATTTCATTTAATACTGGTAGTCTCATAAAAATCGGACATTTCTTACCTATATTATTACTTTTCTGTTGTTGTTTCACTGGATATATGCCATTAGAAAAAATCTGACAACACTATATTGAACACCATCTTTGGTTACCATAGGAGGCAATCTTTATCTCTCAATTTAACCAGGAATGCAATTGTCAGCAAGGCCACAAGGATACAAAAACTTTTATTAAATTAATATATTGGTTATCTGTCACAGATTCCTTCATGCACCAGTAGGTGAAGAGTGGAGGGTGTTTCGGCTTCAGTCTCTAATATGACATCCATGAGAGAGTAGATATAATAGAGGAAGAAGAAAGTTGACAGAGGGCTGGGGTGTTAGCTTTCCCACAGAGGCAATGAGGATCTCCTTGCTGACTCTGTTATACAGTTCTGTACTATTCACTGCCCCATTTGGGCTGCCTGTTGATGGGAATTCCTGTGTTAAATGTTGATACTATACTTCAGAATACAAAGACTTGGTTTTAACTTGAAAAAAATTCAGTGCAGATGTGAAATGAATACTACCTGTTTGTGTCTTGGAAGAGGCCGGCAGACTGTAATTCAACATGACTAACAGCTCCAAAGATGTTTTGGATTCCAATTCCTGCATTACTATTCTGCAAGATAGTCTTAATGCTACCTGATTAATGAGAAGAAAGACAGTTATAAAGTGTTCATGGCCTACTTCCACACAGCCACCCTGCAGCCACTGTTACCAAACCGTGTCTTTTATGCTCAATACAGAGTCTTACAAATTAAAGTGATGTTTTTTTTTCATGCTGCACTTGCTCTGTTTCCACAAACCCAGAGATGTGAATGAATGCACATTTTGTCTACTCAGTTTATTGAATAACTGAGCACAAATCCATTTTGTCATTTCATTACTATGTTACTCATTTCTTGTCTACATTAATATGCAATGATAGGTCTTCAACAACATCTCTTACTCTCTGTTTTATAGGACTATGTAAGGAACATCGCATCAGTATTTGAGTGTCTTTAAGAATGTGAAATGGAAGCAAGATTCGAGCTTTTGATCACTCCGAAGTGCGCATATCAGACCAAATATTCCTGAGACATGTTAGTAGTACTTTTATAAACCACAGAACTGATCAAATGGATATGAGAGGGTCTATTGTATTTTTTATTTAACAAATAAGCTATAGTTTAAAAAAATTCATATCCAATGTGATTTTATTATACAGATATACTTTCAGTGGGACTATTTATATCAGCCTCTGCACCATTCTAACTGTATAAATCCAATTAATATCAACCTGACTCAGGACTATATGGTTTTAGAAGCATTATATATCAACATATCCTAGAAAAATGAATTATAGCAAAGAAGTCTGAAGGTGAACAACAGACTTGTCTGCATATAGTGAAGTTCATGGAAAAAGCTGTCCTGAATCTCTACCTGTTGTGTTAATCCGATTCTCATTTACATTGTGATGATTTATTTTCATGGTGGAAAAATCTGTTTTCTTTAAATTTACTTGTATAATTCAGTGGTAGCCATAAGCATAGTGAGAAGTAATTTGGAAAAGAACTGAAAAAAGATGTCAATATGATTCTGAGAAATGCAATAGCAATAGTCCCTACCAGAGTTTTGAAAGAAAGTTTTTTTGCCACTGGTTCTGGCTGAGCCGGAATTGTTTTTCCCCTACAGCAGCCCTCCTGGCGCTGTGGTTTATGCTGGGAGCTGGCAGGGTGTTGGCAGCACCCTGGGGTTGTGGCCACTGCTGAGCAGCGCTTACACAGCACCAAGGCTCTTCCCGACATTTCCCCCAGTGGGACGGGGGGGCAAGATCCTGGGAGGGGACACAGCCAGGACAGCTGCCCCGAACTGACCAAAGGGATATTCCAGACCATGTCCCGTCTGCTCAGTGTAAAGCTGGGAGAAAGGAGGAAGGGGGTGGGGTCACCCTTGGTCCTCCGAGGCAACCACTACGGGAACGGGAGCCCTGCTTCTGAGAAGGCCCCACATCCCTCTTCATGGGAACGAGAGAATAAATCTGTTGGTTTTTTTTTTTTCTTCTACGCGTGGACCTTTGCTTTGCTTTGCTTATATTAAAACTGCTTTTGTTTCACCCACAAGGCTGTGTTGTTTTGGTTGGTTCGGGTTTTTTTTGTTGTTCTGTTTTTTTTTTTTTTTCCCTATCTTATTTCCTTTCCCCTCTTTGCCCTGTTGAGAAAAAAGGGGGAAGGGGGGGAATTGATAGAGCAACTTGGTGGGTACCTGGCATTTAACCAAGGTCAAACCACCACAACTGTTTGGAATTCAGAAGGCCAGAAGTTGGTCATGTGGTTTAAGGTACTGATTAGCTTCAAATATTTGGCTAAATCACCTGTCATCTGGTGACACCAGGCCTGTCATCTATCCCTTTCTTTATCTATCATATGGTGATAATAATGTTCATTCAGTTCACAGGAATACTGTGAAGATTAATTAGATTCCTCAGAAAGCAAGTACTTCTGAAGTATCATCTACATAGCACAGAAATACTTTTTTCTTTTCTTTTTTTTTTTTTTTTCCCCCCCTCTAACACAGACTGTTAATTATCTGCAAAACTGTGCTTGGCAAATATTTGATCTGAAACTATGTGGGTTTTTTATAATTCCTTGTTTCTTTTCTCTTTCCCTCACATATTGTAAAGCAAGGCAATTTCTAATGCTAGCCCTGAATTTTTGCATAACTTTAAATTAACATTTAATTAGATTAGATATTGACCTCGTGGCTATGTTGTACCTTAATAATCTTTGCATATAATTTGTTAAACATTTATAAATTTCATGTAGGTGATTCAACACAGATTAATTCACAGAATTCTATGAGTGCGAAAGAAGTTCAAATGAATATAGTATGGTTAATTATAAAATTATACTGAGTGTTTGGACAAGCACTTTGCTGTATGCAAAGGAAAATTAGTATAGTGGCAAGTATTATTAAGTGTCTGAATATTCTGCTATCTGGCTGGCTTAGAATTTGGAATACTTTAGGTATATATTAAATTTTTATCTTTTATAGTAGAGCTGCACCTAACAGATCTAATTGAAGCAGGAGACAGCTTCACAATAGCACAGCTAAAAGTGTATAATTTAGGTGGAGTACATCTAGTGGTCTGAGCAGGTAGAAAGTTCTCAAGTTCTCCTGCTTTTGTGACAGTATGGCTATATTATATATGACATTTTAAATAATTGATTATTCATTTGTTCAATATCTCTAACCAGAGTGTCCATTTAGGACATGTTTTTTTTCAGAAGTGAGAACACTCAGCATTTATATACATCAGTTGAAGAGATAAAATAGTTCAACAGATTAAACAGTTCCACTCACTTCTATTCACAGCTGAACATCTGATCCAACAAATCTAAGTGTTATCATATGTGTATGTTGTTACCTGATGTGTCTCATCAAATAGACCTACAGATTGCAAGTTGATATATGTGAGCTACACACACAGATTCTCAAAACTTTTCTTACATATTTTGTGGATAAGAATCATATTGATTCTCTTACCAAGCCATTTTTCATGTTTGAGCAACTGAAGCAAGAGCTGTTCTCTGAGTATTCAGGAAGGACCTTATCCAATCATTAGCCATAGAGTACTTTCAATAAGTTGAATACAAGGAGATAAAAAAAATATTCAATGTCATGTGAATGCAATAGTTGTATGTTGAATATCAGGAAAAGGCATCAGGTCTACAAGAAATTGTCATGCATATTATTTTTATGTGCATGAAATTTCAAATATATGCTCTTATAAAACAGAACTTTGTATGGGATTATTTTCATTAACTAGAATAATAGGAAAACAGAAAATTGCAAGAATTTTTTAAAATTGTATGCTTTGTATATCTATCATTTAAGAAAACAGTGTATGTATTATATAAGATTGTTATCTGCAACATCTTGATATATGAAAACAAAGACAAACTTTATTGACTGCAAAAATTATGCTCCCTCTTTTTGAACAAGAAGTAATAAAAAGAGTTTTCATAATCCAGTCTTTCAATGCATTCTGTGTGTAAGCTTCAACTGTGGAAAACTCTATTAATATAATCTTTACTGAAGTAAGGAATTTAGCAATTTCTTCGTATTTGCATTTTGTCAGTTTCCCAAGTATCGTTCAGTCCTAGCTCAGGTCTCACTAAACAGTAAATGTTTCTGAATATTCTAAAACTTTCTGCAAATTAATCATGAGTTTTTAAATAATTTTTTGATCATCACAGTGCAAGCATAGCTACCGTAATTTTCATGGCATTTCATAGCACTCAATCTGGTGGTATAATATTTAACATACTATAGCAGCATATTTGGAACAAGTTAATTTCTCCATTTAAAATCCATAACGCTGTTTCAGAATGCCCAGGAAATCTCTAGCTAGGTTAAGGGGGACCCAAGGTTAGTATGTCTTGGGTAGGGGTGGTGGGTGGTGGTGGTTTATGTGTTTTAACCCTCCTGATATAGAAATTTATAGTCAGTTAAAAAAATATTTATTTCAGAAAAGGGATTCCTGCAATCTGTGTCAGATTATTAAGAAGTGCATTATGATCTAAATACAGTATCTGTTTCCCTTCCCTCCAAACCACAAGCACATGTATGTTATATTGGAATAATTTATTGCATTTATGGAAGGATCACACAGAAATTTTGCACTAGTAAAAACTCAGTGCACAGAAAATAACAGAATTATTTTTTACAAGAAATCTTCCATTAATGGAGAGGTGAATTAAATAATAACTTTTGTTAGCTTTTATCTAAAGGCATCAATATCAAAAGAAGCATCTGTAATTTCATTGCTTTAAGTGAAGCATTAGGCCTTAAATTAGATAATGATTTACCATTTTTTGTTTGTTATATTGTATTTGTTTTTCAAGCAATTGGCCATTACAGCAAGATATAATTGGGTCCTATTTGCTGTATTATACAATATGTTTTAAAGGAAGCACACCTTCATTGTAATTGGATTTGTGTATCTGAAAGAAAAACAATATCTAGTTTAGCCACTGAACACTGAAGAGTCCGTCTACCATTAAGTATCAGAAAATAGGAAGCACAGTACTTTTAGCAATACAGAAAGATCATGCTTAAGGAAACTATTGCCCTCTAATATAAACTGAAAATGAAGCTCATCATTATTAGCGTGCATTTTAATCTTTTCTCTGAATAGGAGCTATGGCTGTGTTTTATGGCTCTGTTTTACAATCCAAGGTGTTCTATTAGTAAGTAATTTCATGGCAAAATACTCTTTCTCAGCTAAAGAATGAGCTTTAGAAATGTCAAATCTATTTTTAATAAATCTATAATTCTGTTAAAGCTTAGATTACATAGCAGAAGTTTTTCTAGGTAGTCCTTGAGAATTCTAGGTTGCCTATTATAACATACAGGAAATAAAGTAGGATATATTTCTTTTCTAAAATTAATTTTACCTATTATTACAGCTCTAACACAGTTTTCTATCTTTTATACAACACCTCTTGTCTGATCTACCTTTGACATTCTCATCCTGAATGGCTTAATTATATTCATTAGCTGCTACTTTAAAAGAAAGCCCCAGAAAATTACATATAATATTTATTTTTTCATTATTTTTCAGTAAAATGACAAACACAGCTCATTGTTTACTCATGAATGGAGATAAATTTTGACAATTTCAAACTGACAGGTGACATTTTCAGAAAGTTAGGAGTGACTAAGAGTTAGACTATGCTTGCTCCAGTTGCCTAAGGTCAGCAAATAATAAGCAGAAATTATACAGTGTCTATTCAGTTAAAGTTTCCTGATTATGCTCCGACCTGACTGTGGCATAAGATACATTAATAAAATCATAGATTCACAGAATGGTTTGGGTGGAAATGGACTTTAAAGATCACCTAGTTTCAACCTCCCTGCCATAGGCAGAGACACCTTCCACTAGACCAGGTTGCATATTGACATAACCGGTGTACCTGAGAGTAAATGTATGTTTACCCTCTTTTCATTTGGGTAATGCCATGTTTACCTTCTTCCTATATCCAGTAAAGAGTTTACTTATTCTTTATTTTCCTAAGTCACTGACTACTCTTAATTATGTTAACGGCTGGTGGCTATTCAACAAACTCCGTCCCAGAAACACCATCCAGAGTAACCCCTTTTTTTCTCTCAGCACTTACTGTGTGGCAAAAATGGAAGAACCTGGTTCTTCTGAGCTGGTCCTAGGTTTCATCTCTATAAGTTATATTCTTTATTGCTCAATCAGGTCTGATTTAACTTCTTACTTACTTTGACAACAGAAAATTATTAATTATAATGGAATAATGGAAGAACTAACTTCTTCCATTAGTAGCAGCAATTCCTAATCTAGCACTGAGTTCAGTTTTATAGCAAAAGAATACATATCAGATGATAAACGTTATCATGTCTGAGTCTCTGAGAACTACTTTGCACCTCCTAAGATGAAAAAAAACCCCATAAAAATTATAACCTTCTTTTAGAAAAGTCAATTTAAATATGTAATTATTAAGTATATATATCAAGACTAATAATATTAACAGTTTTTATTTATTGAGAGTCTTTGTATAGATGTTGTTACACAGAGGTCTCAAACAGCACATCAAAATTCTCAGTGTATCACTTGCAATGGATTTCTTCAAAATACTACAATTTCTTTCTGGAGACAAGTACCCAAAAAATTCTTTTATTGTTTAGCAGCACTGATGCTCCCAAAATATGAGGTTGCAGCTACACCCAAGGATGTAAAAGTATTTGAAGAAGCAAGCGCTAAAGAACAAAAACCATTATCCCTCCATGAGTGACAGATGCATTCAATGCCTTAACTGAACTAGCCGTAATTGGGTACTGACTCCAAAGGAGGTAAAAGCCTAATCTGTAACTGGGTCAAGAATTTGCCTAGTTCCAATCTGTTCTCTAAAAATCCACAAAGGAACAGACTGACACAGTGAGCATTGATGTATATGAGCTTGGAACACCGTGCGACTGACTTGTGAATAGCAGGTGGATTTTCCAAGACTCAAGAAGAATCAAGGAACAAAGAAAGTTGTGGTTTCAAGGAGTCTCATGCCTACGTTTCCCATCTTATGTGACTTGACTACAAGCCAATCACTTTATTCCATAAATATGACGGCCTAAGTGGGCCTTCTTTGAGCTCTCCCCGTTAAGCAGCTCGCTGCATGGTGGTGTCCCCTGAGATGGGACACTCTCAAAGTTGCTTATCATGGCAGAGACACCTCTTGCAAACTGCAGATCTTTGGCAAGTGGCCAATATTGCATATTACCTTGTATTATAGTGCACTAAGATTCTGTACTGGTAACTTTAACATTGTCTTGGTAATTTTAAATCATTGTTACATTCTTTGTGACATAAGCAATAAACTGAACCTTGCCACTGAACTTTGTTTGCTTTTATAACACCATATTTCAATAAAAATGCTTCTGCTGGTAAGTTTGAGATGGTTATTTAGGTTGTCTAAATCACCCATTCCTGACACCCTCATACATGACTGTACAGATTTTTGTCTTCTCGCCTTTTTACTTAGTCTGACTCTCTCTCACCGTTACAAACCACAATGATACATGTTGATTGTTTAATAACCCCTTGATACCCCAAATTAGATTCAACAGTAGGAAAACGATTAGGCTCTTTGTTTTTGATTTTGTTCTCCCACTTTACATTGTTTTAAACTTTTAGAGGAGGGTGCCAAATACTTACTTACTCCTGGCATCTGCTCTTAATGTATGAGCTGAGGCCGTGGTCAGTGGAGAGATCCTACACTGTGACATTCTTCGATATAAATTCTGTCAAAGACCAGATTTTCCTTGCAAGCGGGGCACTAATACTATATTTCTCTCTTACTTTTAACTCTGCCAAACCCCAGCATCTGCTCCCATAAAGGGTGTTGACAGTTGAAGCATTTTCCCATTGTGTCGTAAATCTGCCGAGCCCTGGCATCTGATCACAAATAGAGGTGTTGACAGTTTGAGCTCTAGCACTTTCTCTTTGTGCATCAACTCTGTGGAAATCTGGCATCTGTTCACACACACAAGTTTTGACAGCACAAACTACAGTCTAACACTAAGTTACTCCAATGTAGGGGAACACATGTAGTCATAGTTTTGGAGGGAGACTACTTCGTCATGACATCAAATCCTGAAAGATCAGAAGAAAAAGTAGATATATGGATTGGAGCATTTTTATCAAGCAAAAGTCTTCACAGGATCAATGACCTACATAGAGGATTTTTCCTAGGTAAAAGTTAGCCAACACTCCAATATCTCATGTTATAACTTTGCTCCATGTCTCAGGAAGTTGCACTGTGTTTAATACTTGAGTAAGATCATTCCTGTTTCTCATTATGCTGATAGGCTGAACAGCAGAATTAATGCAAACTTGTTGTTTTCTGTTGGAATTTATCTTGAATCCTCAGCCATTTTTAAGGTCTTAGTGACCTTTCTTGTACGTTTTAAAGACATATGGAAAGAAGATAGCTGTGTCAGTGAGTCAGAACTGACATGCCATGTCACGTATTATTATATTAAGCACACAAGAAAAAAAAAAAAAAAAAGAAGAAAAAAAAAAAAAAAAAGACTATTCTAGATGAACCACCTCCTGCATGGGAAGCAGGCTAAATTGTAGTTCAATAACATTAACATGTATTTGTTCCTAATTCTGATGTAAAAGCAGAGTTAAAGTCCCTATATTGTATTTTAGGATAAAAAGACCAAGTAAATCACTTCTTTCAGATGTGTTCTGCTCAAGTAGAATGGCAGATTATAGTTTTTACAACTAATTCTGCAGAGATTTATTTCTGTAATAATAATAATGTTTACTACTGTTTACAGAAAACAGTCTAAAAGGATTCTTAGATATCTTAGTGGTAGGATACTGAATATAAACCATATAAATGAAAAATACTAAGGGAAACTATTATTTTCTTAGATTACTTCATGTAAAACAGAATGAGAAAATCAGTTTTTAAGAAACCTAACCCAATTCTGTTGTGTGACTTCGTTACTTCATCAGCAAAGAATGAGCATTGGGAATATGATGGTTTTTAACCATTCTTGCCTAAATTTTAGATTAAAAAAATGGTTCAACTACATTGTACACATAAAAATCATGAAAATAATAAAAGTAAATAGAGCAAAATAGAGCAAACGTAGCAAACAACATCCCTCTTCCCTTGAAAAAGAAAGCTTTGACTTTATATAAAAATTTATATACTTTTATATGATGTATTAATAAATTATATACATTTATAGAAATTAATTATACATATTTATATAATGTATGTAATGTATAGATGAATTTATATACAAAATTAAATCTAGACATTCTTGTATAGACAGATTTTGACTTAAAGCTAGGACTGTTCTATTAGTATTTTTCCACTTGTGAATCAGTATTATACTGTATGAGAACAGAAAACGTGGGATATATAAGTAGGGGTTATGGGCATTAAATATGGCATGTTTTGAAAGGTTTATAATAGGCAGTTTTTTAAAGGAATAATATAACATTATTTCTAGACTACTTTCATAATCTTTATGATGCAGCATGCAAAAAATAAATGCCAAAGTTATATATTGGAATTTTGATACCATAAGTTATATTCGACTCTTCTGATATATTTAACTACAGAACTATATTGGTGGCCATGCATATATGTATACACATACATGTATATTTATCTCCTATGCAGATGACATACATATATATATATATATATATATATATATATATATACATCTTTGTGTGTGATTCTAAAGAGTTTCTGGTTTTAGAACCTGATAATTTTTTGCATATGAAGTTGTAAACACAAATTCGTGTAAGACTGCTTCCACCATTTTTTGCATCTGCACATGTTGTACTGGATAGTGCTAACACAGGTCCAGATGGAACTGTTTCATTTCAACCAGGAAATCTGTGCCTCTTTCATTGCTGTAATTTCAATCTGTCTTGCATCAGACAGTCATTGGTTAACTGCTTCACATAGAGAGATGATTCAAGTCGTGTCTAGCCAGCCACCAAAGAGTTGGCTGGTTGCCTGGAGACTAACTTTCAGTTTTCAGAATCTGACTCTTTAAATAGGAAAGAAAAAAAAAAAAATCCTATGCAGCTCACTCTAAAGAACATAGTAAGCAGCCATACAGACACTTGTCAGTTTCTTCTTAAAGATTGCTGCATCCTGAATTGCACACATGCACACAAGTGTAAGCTAGAGCATAAGAGTTTTTGCATGTTCACCATACCTCTTACCTTGCTAAATTAATTAAGAGATTCAGAGCTCAAGTGAGACATTTTGATGCCTGAGCCATATCTTGTCTTCATCCTTTGCACCTCCAGCATTCAACTGTCACTGTAAATCTCTGCCTCAACTTCTTATTGTATGTCACGGAATCATTGGATAATTAATGTTGGAAGAAACCTGAGGAGGTTGTGTATTACAACTTCCTCCTCAAAGCAGTGTTAGGTAGTTTTACTTCTATTCATCACATCACACAGGCGTTTATCCTTGCTACAGGTCGGAACATTTATTTCAAACCAATAATCACACTCATTATATAAAAGTCAGAAAACTTTGTTTTTAAGGATGTGCTATACTGAGATGTAATTCTGAGGAAGAGCGTAACACCACAGAAGACATGTTTTTGCATATGGTCTCTAAAGCTATGGACAAACCACAAGTGAGGTTTTCTAAACTACTTAATTGCATTAAGTGACCAATTTCTACAATTTAATTCTGGCCAAATTACCTTTTTTTAAAAAAAATACATTTTGATTATTTACTCAGATAGAGCAAGTCTTTCAAACATGTACGAACTTAATTGTTAAATAAAATCAGCCGTAATATCAAGCCCCACAACTGACAAAGTTGAAGTGTAGAGCATTTTAGAAAGATTAAAGAAAAAGACATGTTCCCAACTTGGACCTTTCTCTGTACTCATATTTTGTTAATTTTGGCTTTTTTAAGACTTTGTTCTTGGTTTGTCTTTGTTTTGAGAGGAAGTCTCTGTCTCTGTTTTCAATAAGGATTCTGTTCAGGTTTTATAACGTAGCTAGTTTAAGTTTGCTATAAGATAGGAGAATGCTATGGTCATCTTTTCTAATATGAATTAAAATATCTCAAAACCTAAGCAGTTATGGCTCACTAGTCCTTGCCTTTCACTTCAAAGTAAACTGGTCTTATGGAATACCCAGCTGCAATCACTTCCTCTCCAAGTATAAGACCACAAAATTGGTCTTTGCTTTGCACAAAAGTACCTCTGTGAGCTAAGAGTGATCTGAAGATACCTGACACTTTTTGTAGAGCTGCCAGACTGGCTGACAGTGTCACCTCCATTGACCTGTTGTAGATGTTTGGAGTCACTTTGCAGGGACAGTTCAGAAAGTGAGGAAAACCATTAGTTTCCAGATTAGGGATATATTTGAGATTGTAGTAATATGTGAGAACTTTTGTTTTGTTTCCAGGAAATAGGAGAGCCTGTCACAAACCATCTCAAATAATACAGTATATCACTAAAGATATAATAAAAAACACAGTTTGCATTGTTAAAGATACAATATTTTAACAAACGTGTTAGAGCTCACAGGACTGCATGCTCCGTGTTACATTTTCTTCAGTTTCTAAATGTCCTGTCCAGTGATATTTTCCTAACCTATTTAAGGTAATTCCTGTACTAGTAGAAAAATCATGTTTCACTTCACGTTGTTCTCAAGAGATACAAAACAGGTGGATGTTGTATTAGAATACAAAAATTAAGAGACCAGCCATATAAAACATTTAACCATGAACATCACTTTAAAAATATTATCAATTATAGCACAGACTTCAATTTTTTAAAGTTTGAGCCATAATTTTTGTACTTTTGTGGATTCTACATAGACTACTATATATGCTTTATGCCATTTTTCACAGAAAGAGTGGTCAGACAGCGGAACAGGCTGCCCAGGGAGGTGGTGGAGTCACCAGCCCTGGATGTGTTTAAGGGTCGTTTAGATGAGATGTTGGGGGATATGGTGTAGGGGAGAACTTGTAGAGTAGGGCTGATAGTGGGACTCGATCCCAAGGGTCCTTTCTAACCATAATGATTCTGTGATTCTGTGATTACTAGAAAAGCCTTAGGCTTCTTACTGACCTATCATTTTCAGGACTTTTGTGGAACTTCCTTGGCATGATGTGTTTTATGAGTTTTTAACCACTGGCTAGTGGCCAAGCTAGTATTGACTAATCTAATTGACTTGCTGAAGCTCTGTGCTAAAGATCTGACAAACCTAGGTAGTCATTACAAAACAAACAGCAACGCTTTACATCAACTGAGCTGGGAGAGGTTAATGCACAACTTTGAAACTTCATCTGTGAGTCAGTAAGAAGGAAGCAAACTGTGATAAGGAAATATCAAAACTGAAAAGACCCCAAGACTGAAGAAGGAGGATCCACCAAAAGCTTTAAATTCCTCCTTGTGAAGAATATCATACACTGCTGGCTAGCCAGACATCCCACCATTTCTCTTCTTGAAGAAGACTGATGTCACTGATCTAAGGACTCAGGACAATGGATGGATGAGCCCAACATCAAAGAAAAGGTGCAGAAAAAAGGAAATTACTTCATATAAATATTTTAAGGGTATTTTTAATGAAACTTTGATGTATTGAACTGGGCCATGAATATTATTGTAACTAGAATAAGTGTTGCATTTTGATGGGATTGATAAATTTTTAGCTAGACAAACAACAAATTCTTTGCTTCATATATATACAGTGTACCTTCTACCTGTAACAAGATTGTAAGCATATCACCTTTGTCTACTATGTCTGTTTGGCCATCAGTGGAATTCTAAAGGAATTTTGTAGGAATTTCTCTTATGCTAAATGAAAATAGGTGTAATAACCTTTGGAGGGTTTGGTCTAGAAAGGATATTTCAAAAGCAGATATGTAAGGGTTAAAGAGATGTAAGAATTATTTTTTTCCCTGTAAAAGATATTTGATATTTTAAAAGTCAGATCTACATATTTTTTTTTCAAACTATCTTCTTCACATTTGGAAATAATGTCTCAGCATTCTCACATGAATTTATCTCACCAACAAAGCTACATAACTTAAAATATATATACACATCTAGGTAAGTACTGTATAAAGAAAAGTTGTTTTTGACTTTTTATCTTTCATGAAGACACGCAGAGATCTGTTTGACATTGGAATCCGCTGTGTGGAAATGTATAAGCTACAGAAACATAAGACGAGATTGCTTATGGTATCTCATTTTTTTGTAGATGTGGGAAATCATATGCAGAATAAGACAGCTAAATACATAAGACGAGGCTGAGTCATGGTTGCAGCAGCTGAAATCTGTCTGAGAATTTGGATTTGATCTGCTGGTTTCGTATATTATGGTTTCTTACATTCAGTTTTCTTATACGTTGTTAGCACTTAAAACTTTGTTCAGTTTTATAACAAGCTAATGGTGAAATTATTGACTGTTGAATTCAAGATACTGAGATCAGACAATCAAAACTTTCTAGTTTTCTGGCCTCTAATTGGAGTCAGTGGAAGATTTGAAACATAGTGGCACTAGTCTAGGAAAGGAACTCACTCACAGGCACACAAAATGAGTGTGTGTTTTTCACCATAATTTTACTGCATCTCATATCTAAGCTGTAAAATGGGGAAAATTACATTATCTTATTCTGGAAAGTTATTGTAAAAATGAAGTTGTTTTGATGGTAGACACTCAGAAAAAGAATCTGAATTCACAACAAAGTATAAATAGTTTACGTAGGTAAATAAAGGATCATATACCTCATGAGCAGAAAACAATATCTTAATTATAGTAAAGTCTGCACAATCAGTTTTGTTGACTCTAGTGATTCAGGAGTAGGGTCATAGCACATGAAAAATTAGCAAGAGCTCGTGTAACGACAGACTTTACCACACTGAATCTGTACTGAAGAACTAACTGTCACAGCAGTGGTGGCTGGCAGCTCCCTGGGGGCCAGGAACCAGGACCAGAAAGGCTCCTGAAAGACCAGCAGGGCTGGTCCTCACATCCAGGTCAGTCCCACTGCCCCAGCTGGGGACAGCCGTGGCAACCCCAGACCCAGGACTGGGCACCTCTCTGGAGCTGAGGACAGGCTCAGACTGGGCCGGGGTGTGGGCTCACAAGTAGGCTCAGCCTGGCGGTGCCCATGGCCATGGGAAGCTGGAGCCCAGACCTGCTGCAGCATCGCAGAGCTAGGACTCACAGTACGGGGGGGCTGAAATGGGGTTCTGGGCCCTGGGCAGAGTGGGAGAAGGCTCGTATGAGGCTGAGCAGGGTCTGTAAGGTTCAGTGGTGCCCTCAGGGCTCTGGCATGGAAAATAAGATGACACAAATTACATGCAAGCTGTTTTTTTGATGATGTGAATATTTGATTTATCAAACAATATTATTATGTAATCATACCTTGTTATATGTCCTAAATCTGTGAATTTTATATAAAATAAAATACATTAGTCAGTTGTACTGTTCTAATTATGTGGACAGTTTTGTTACTCTGCACTAAGTTATTCTTCAGAGAAAGAAACTGTATCCTCTCCCAGCTGCCCAGATTCCTTTGTGCTTTGAAATAAGATTGCAGTTTGATTTTAATAATTGTAGTGAATTGTTAGAAGTTAAACTAATTTTTATTTTTGAACCTTCCTGAATGCTGTCAGATTTTTGCTATTTCCACCGTTCCTTACAAATCACCTTGTCTTCTTTCTGAAATCTGTGAAAGATTCAGAATAGCAGGTTAGGCTCTATTTATCTCTTTGTCTCTATTATCAGCGTATATTCAGATTTCTACCAGCAGTATGTTATGTGTTTTATTTTCTGATCTATTTTTGACAATGCATTCTTTCTTACACTCTGATCTTTCAGACCTTTATATTCTCTGTTTTTTATAAATCCTACCATTTGCTCCTGTGCATTGTGTGTTTTCAGTCTCTAGTTTTCTTAGTTTTCTGAAATCTTAAATCTGCTTTCATGTAACATATTCCAGCTTCTGAATTTTTTGTTTGGGTTTTTTGTTTGGTTTGTTTTTTTGGTTTTTTTTTGTTTTGTTTTTACAGTTATTTTTTGTCAATTTTTCTCTTGCAAAATCATATTCCAAATATGGGTATTTCACAAGTATTTCTCCTTATTTTGATCTTTTACTTTCTACTTTTATGTCTTTGAATTTCTGAGAGATTTGCATAATGTATTTTGTTTCCTCTGAATCTGTATAATTTACTACCATTCGCGCTGACTAAATTACTTGGTTTTTTTTTTTTCAAATTCTCCATGACATCTCTTCCACAGTCTTCTGTGATTGTGATTGGAGATGGGATGAACTCCATTTTTGTTGCTGTGTTTACAATTAGCAAAGCTCTATGAGAAGAATATATTTTCCAATGTAGGATATCTGCTTCCATAAGTATCTCAAAATCCATACTATTTCTTGAGGCTTGGCTTTCTGGGAATATGGTCTTGTTTCCCTCTGGTATGCTGATGAACTTCCCATATTTTTTTCTGTGTTGAGTCTGTATCTCTGCCAGTACCACTACTCATTTAGTGTTGAAAAATCTGTCAGCCATGAGGTCTGGCTTGTAGAGAGCTTGCTCAGAGCCTGGATAGTAAGTAATGACACACAATTTACATTCTGATTGAAGGATCCAGCTCAATAGACTCCCAAGTTCATGACAATTGGTATGATCTGGCAAGAAATCTGGCCAGTGTTTCATCTCCTTTTGTCTGCCTTGCCTGAAGACAAATGTTTCATAAACCATATTATTTCCTAGAGAGAAAAGGTCAGCTGGAATGCTAAGGGCATTTTCAAGGATATCTTAATCTCTGCCACTTCTTATTGTTAGTCAGTGAATCACATCTTCTACATCACTGCCCATGCAGTGCAGATGAAATGCAACTTGTAATGTACTTTCGATTTTTAGTGCATCCAACATTTATGTGCTTCTTCATTTCCAACACTTTTGAACATCTCTGTCCTAGTGAGAACATCATGCTTGAAATAGAGTTATTACAAGTATCAGATTGCTTTATATTTCTTTTTGTTCTTGTTCTGCATCTAAATTTTTCTTCCTCAGCCTTTATTTCACTGTAATATGTTGAAAACTTCTTCTCGCTGCATTGTTATGATTTTGTTACTAAAGATTTTATGACCTACTCTCTTTTACTTAGTGTTAAATGACTTGAATCTGTGTATTAATGACCACATCAAAGTGAACAGAAAATTTATACTATTAGATGGTTGCTCTTTGAAAAGGTCCCTCTGAACACATAACTGCTAACAACTATAATCTCACAACTGTAAGATCAAAGGTCTTCTTGTAATCAGTCAGCTTCTTCTCTTGGGTGTCATGTTGATGATTATTTTGGGGTGATATTTCATTGCACTACCTATACTCTATTTTTCTTCATTTTTTATTTTCTCTGATAATTTTTAATTTTTTATTTCACAACTGAAAATTGAGATAATTTTATTAGTTATAACATTTTACAGGGAAATGTGCCTTATAACACCTTGTAGCTTATAAGTATCCATATTGGATCCAGTGAGGCATGAAGCATCTAGGACAAGAGGAAGTGGTCTCATATTGTGCCATGGGAGGTTTAGGAAAAATTTTCTCATTATAAGGGTTATCAAGTGCTGAAAGAGGCTGCCCAGGGAAGTGATTGAGTCACCATCCCTGGAGGTATTTAAAAGATGTAAAAAGTATCGATGTGGCACTTAGAGACATGGTTTAATGGTGGACTTGGCAATGTTAGGTTTGTGGTTGGACTCGATGATCTTAAAGGTCTTTTCCAACCTAAATGATTCTATAAGTCTATGTTTCTTGGTTATACTATTGGTTGGATAAAGTTTTCAGGAATGAAGATCACAGATGCATGGGCTTATTGTCCTGTTACAAAACACCTTGGTATAAGATTTTCCACTACATACATTTTGGCAGCAAAATATGTTTATAAAGTTTACTATTTTTCATCTTCTGATATTACTTCTTTGTACAGATTGTAAGAAATGATGCGGGATGGTTGTTCAAGGGTCTCCATACAATTTTCTAAGCATATGAAGAGAAGTAAAATATAAATTGGATCATTTATTTCAGAGTAAATGTGTCTTAATGGCACCTTACTCAACAGAACTCTCTCTGAAGTGTATCATTAAGAAAATCTGACTTAATTGAACAGAAAATAATTTCTTAACACTTATTTCTGTCAGAACTGCAAAGTCAGAAGGTGTAAAGCTGATAGAGTTGGATTCCATTTCTCCTTGTGCATTACCAACATAATCATTGTTGTGAATGCTACAAAATGAAATACAAGATAGTAGTGCTAATAAGTTAGCTAATAAGTTAACTAAACTCTCACTTTATTAGGTAACAATGATATTTTATCTGACAGTCATTTATTGAGAACAGAATATGTGCTTTTTGATCCTGCTATTTGATACAAGTGTACTATCTCCTTGCTCTTCATTTTTGTCCATCATATACAAGAAAACCACAAACCCTTTCCCACATCAATTGTTGTTTTGTCCTCAGGTTTTTTCTTCTTTTCTGTAAAGAACTTAAACTGTGGAAATACGGGATTCCTCCAGCTCTGTGGCAGGCATGTTTGCTCTGCAGTTTCTGACCCCATTCTGACTCCATGGGTAGTGGCTAAATGGCCAGACCTGTAAGAGGAGCTTACCTGTCCTAAAGTGTAGACATCACCTGTAAATACCAAATATCAGGAATCCCACTACAACTGTGACAGACCTAGTCCCTCCATTATGGTTTGAACCCAGAGGAAACTGAGCACCATGCAGCTGCTCACTCACTCTTTTCTCCTCAGGAATCAGAAGGAGAAAATAAAGCAAAAAGCCTGGGAATCAAGATAAGGACAGAGAGAGCTGTCTCATCTATTACAGGCACAGTCAAAAGACAGACTCATTAGGGAAGAAAAAAGAACATTAATTTAAATCAGACTAAAAACAACAACCTTAACAGACAGAGTAAGACAGTGAGAAGCATTACCACATCTCAAAAACACCTCCCCCCACCCCTCTCTTCTTCCTACACTCAGTTTTGTTCCCAATCTTTCTACCTCCTCCACACCAGTGGCACAGAAGGAAGGGAATGGAGGTTACAGTCAGACTGCTGTTCCTTCCTCTTCAGGATGAGGACTCGTCGCATTCTTCTCCTGCTCCAGCATGGAGTCCCTCTCACAGGAGATGGTACTCCTTAAACTTTCTCCGATGTGAGTTCTTCTGATGGGCTGCAGCTGTTCCTGAGATGTGCCGGTGTGGGTCATCCCCACATGTTTCAGCCCTCCTATTGCTGAACTACAAAAGCTAGGGCTTCTTCCCACAGAGTCACGGCCTTCCTTGTGCACAGCCACCTGCTCTGGCATGGAGTCCTCCATGAGCTGCAGGCAGATATCTGCTTCACTGTGAACCTCCATGGGTGGCAAGGGGGCAGCCTATCCTCTCACCATGGGATACAGGGGAATCTCTGGCACACCTCTCCCACTTTCTCCTCCTTACTTCCACTGACCTCAGTGTTTGCATAGGTGTTCTGCTCACAACTCCTCCTCACAACTCCCAATCTTCCTACCAGCTTCCCCTTTTTAAATATGTTATCACAGAGGCACAGACACTGTCACTAACTGGCTTGGCCTTGGTGCAGAGGAGGGTCCTACTTGGAGCTGGGAGAGCTTTGAGAAGCTTCTCACAGGGGACCACCGCAGTAGCCTCCTTCTCTGCTACCAAAACCCCCACCACACACACAAATCCAGCATGCATTGTCATAGAGGAAGCAACACTTTTGAATGACTACCTACATTATATAATTGTTAAGTTGGTACAATAAATGTTTTAAACCCCACATCTTAGATTTCCTTCACTGCTGAATAAAAAATGAAATACTTTTCCTCCACAAGGCTAATCTGAAAAGGAGGGTAAAATTCTTCCTAAACCTAAAATGTGAATAACATGAATGCTAAAATTACAGTGCCTGAAGACTGCCTAGCTTTAGTCACAATGATATTGTGGGTTTTAGGGAGAAGAAAAATGCCTGCATATGTGGTGTTACAAAATTTATTGGAGGAGAGACTTAAACTCACATTTCCTCTAGGTTCCCTGAGCAGTGAGATGATGAGTCATTTTTTTCTCATTCTGTAACTTTTTATTTATTTTAAGGAAAGACACACTGAAAATATACCCTGGGAGGGGTACTCCTCTGCATAGAAAATAGGGCACTTGGTTTGAAGTCAAATCCTGCACAGCATCAGACCTAGTGATAAATTTGAACTAGGTTTCTTGAACCCTTAACAAAGTATTAGACAATTAGCACGCTGGGGACCCCAAATGAATAAACAGGTGCAGTTTGCCATATACCAGTTCCTATCTCTCAGCTGGTCATTTGCTACACTTCCTTGACATCTCAGTACTGTCTAACTTAGTTCAGTTCCTGCTTGAGTAGTAAATCCCATTTTAAGCTTTCAATTATTCTGTACAATGCATAGAAACAAACTGTAGACAGGTGAAGATTCTAGGACTGGTTAGGAAAAATATCTTTTCCTTTTTTAGGAGGAGAGAAAGAACAAGATCCTCATTTCTTTTTGCTGAAGCTCTCTGAAAAGTGTTAGTGCTTAAAAAAGAAGGAAAAAAAAAGAGTAAAACTTCAATTTATTATTTTCCTGTCCTGTATATTTCTTTATAATTTATTTCAAAAAGTATTAATTTTTGCACTAAAAAAAAATATGTACTGGTAGTATTTCTACACCTGCTAAATGAATACTGTCTAATATTCCTTAGGTTACTTAAGATAGTCAGTTTTAAATAAAGCTTTTAGTCAGAGTAGTATCATTATATGATTCTTAAATACATATATTAAGAGGGAAACTATGACATTTCTCAGCAGAGCTAGGAATGGAAACCAGTAGACATATATGTTGAAAAGTCAAAGGATAAGCCTGTTTTGATCTCTAGTGGATTAATAATACTCCTTCTTTCACAGAAATGAGTTTTATATGACAGTTACATATGATGTATTTTTAAAAATCTCAATTTTTGATGAGAATATACTTAAGAAGTTTAAAAAGTATGGTAAGTATGCATAAATGCATACATGGGAATTGAATTAGTTTATAATTTATATTTTTAGTATTCAAATTATCTCTATTCTTAAAATTCTCTATCCAATGAATAAAACTCCTCATTCCACTTCACAAATTGAAACATTTGAAGGCATGCATCTTCCCCTTCTTCTTACATCACTTAATACAGTAAATTTCTGAACTTAACTGGTATTCATAGGCACTACCAATCACTGAAGTTTACTGGAGTAAAATGCACTAACCCATGAAAATGACCCATCCTGAAGGAAAACAGTGGGGAAAGGGAAGAGTTTTTTCAAAAACTTTTTTATTAATATGTCTTAGAAAATTGGAGCCTACCCTATTTCAGGCATTACCTTCTTGAAGCTTGTGTTTCAAAAAAGCCTAGTGTCAGAGCCTGCCAACCTTTCCAGAATTTGTAGGCGGCTTGCAGACTCACATGTTTCGTTTCATGTGTCTGGCTAACTTAGAAACCTGTTAAATTATGACACTCTCAGAAAAGCCAGTAAGACTGACATTCACAAAATTATGAAAGTGCATAAGCACGCTTTAGGCAAACCATAGGTATTTCACTCAGAATATTTAAAAAAAAAAAAAAAATAAAATCAGCTGCTTCAGTGTCTCCTCTTTTACAATTCCCATGACTTTCACCCAAATATAGAGTGTTCAAAGCACTATTATAATGAGTTACTGGTATAGGATAACATTACATAATAGAGAGTGCAGACTGGTGGCACCATCCATAAAAGAGGAGGACCTGTGATACTTTAATTTCTTCTGTTCTCCATTGGATTCTATTGCTATTTGTGACCTATTAATTACAATCCTACAACAGAAGACAGCTCAGAGATGATGGGCAAGGGCAATAGGCTCTTGAAGCTCAGGGAAGAATGGGTGCAGTGACTGAACAGTCCTGCCTCAAAGACAGACAACACAAAGGAGACTAGAGAATGTTCTTCATTATATTTAGATAGCTATATCAGTTGATAGTAACATCTGGTTGTGTAAATGTTTGACCCTGAATTGATCAGAAGAGTGCAAATATCTTCCTGACATAAGCAAATGTGAATCAGAGGTGGAGGGTACATGCAGCTCAACTTATCATGAAGTATAAAAAACAAACAATCAGCAAAAAGATCTTGAAGACCGCAATAGGCTTGAGCTCGCTTCAATCCATGTATTCATTCCTGGAGACAGAGGACACATGCATCATGACAGTGAGCATATTACAGAGATCAGTAGTGAGAATCCCGTGAGAATCCCATTCATATTGCAACTGGTATGCCCTGCAAAATGTAATTTTTAGTTGCATTGTGATTTAAGTACATTGCTGTATCACTCTGCTAAATCAACATCCTGTGCAATGTCAAATAAATTGAAAGAAGTAAATTTGGTATTAAAAATTAAACCATCCACATTAAATATTAAACTTTCTACCCTATTTTTCTAGAAGAACCTGGAAATATTCTGAACGATCATCCTGTTTGAAATTTTCTTCTTCATTTTCTTCATAAGGTACCTACGGAGTTCAACACTGTGAGCTCCAGTCCCAGAAACAGATCACCATGTTCTACTCACTGAATTGCTTAGCATGGCACAACACAGGTTTCTGTAAGACTCAGTCTGAGAGCCTGTGTGCGTTCTCGTATCAGAAAGGTAGAGTCAGGTTAAACCACTGAAATCCCATAGATCTGAAATACAGAGATGTTTGACAACCTCACATTTTTTACTTCATCTTGAATCTAGTGCATATCCTAAAACCTTAGGTTCTGAAATCATTTCACTGTGTGAGAACATCAGATTACATTTTAAAAAATAAACTCTGATTGAGAAAAGCTTGAGGCCACTAATACTGAAGCCTAAATACACAGAAGGAAAAAAAAAAAAAAAAGAACACAACTTCTTCAATTTAATAATAATAATAATAATAACAACAATAATAATAATGATAATGATAATAACAATAATAATAATAATAATAAATACTTTTAAAGAGTCATGAGCTTTTTTATCTGGTGAAAATTTTCTGAAAGTATGAAAAATGTCAACACCTAGGGTTGTTTTGACATGTTTATCATGATTAACTCTTCCATTAATTATTTCTTTTACATTAAAAAAATAATACTTGACTGCATTGACTTCGTACACTACAATAGCAAACTGAAAATTTATCTAATAATACTCAACAGGTTTCTGTGATATCATTTTAGAAACTAACTAAACACCATGCCAGAATTGTGGCCAAGAAGGTAGATCCCTGAATTTGTGGAGCTGTTGCTTCTATAGGTATTTCTATGCCTTAATATGGCATAAAGAAAAACCACTAACGGGATGTTAAAATGAGATTGCACAGCGGATGAATAAATGTAATTTGGATAATGAATTTATCTTGGCTTTCATCTATTGATCAAAGAAGGTACTTATTGTTTAATATTTTTATACTGTAGTACAAACTTACTGATAATCCTAGGAATGCGTTCTGCTTACTACACTATACTGAAGTGTGTCCCGTGATGTCTTTAAGATCTATTTCTCAGAGTAAGCCACTCTAGGATGGCTATGGCAGCTCACACTGTTCTGGAACTTTCTTTTGTATATATCTATATATGTAGGGAGAGTTTAATTTTGTCTAACTTCAGACAAATGCCGTGAGCCTCAGTGCCTGTCCTTCTCCCATGGTCAGTTGAAATCTAGTCAGTAAAATCAATGGAAAATATAAATGATTTATGTCATTTTTATCGTAGATACCTGCATTTATTCAAATATTTTACATCAAAACCAGCACAAACTCCTCTGATTAGATCTCCAGAGATTATAATCCGAGTTTAGAGAAAGTGTATTCACGTAGGCAACAATGTGACAGATATCTAAATTAGGCAAAACAAATTCTACTTATATTTAAATGCAAATAAACATTTTCTGTGCAGTGTCTATTTAGTAATGTATCTTTCCTGACTGTGAAATCTGATAAAGTTCATCTTGAATAGTTCTCTCTGCTTTCTTTGAAATTATGGGTCAACATTCTTTGTGTTGCAGATCTAATATTTATCCTCAGTGCATAAGGTAGACAATAGTGAGACTGAAGGAAACAGAGGGAAATCCAGCTTTGTAGATTAAAATAAGTAGGTGGCAAAATGATCACTTTTTTTTTTTTTTTTTTTTTTTTTGTGATTTCCAAGATATTTGATAGAAAAGGATGAAGAAAAAATGTTATTAAATATAACAATAAATAATTATAAATAAACATGTATGTGAATAAAAATTTGTAAGTAGATGAAACCATCTTGGCTCTTAGTATGGCAGCTCAGTTATCTGTATCACTTTTGTAATACATTGCATTGACACAGAATAACACAGCTATTTGTTGGTATCTGTTCTTAATAACAACAGCAGCAAAAGCTCTCTTTCTATGGATATCCCACAGCGGGCACTAGAAGACAATGCTTGGCTATTATTTAAGTGGCTCATTAATTTGTTCCTATTTTTAATTGAAAGGGATGGGGTTTTTTATTGATTTTGTTTGAATTTAGACAGTTTCAAAAGTTGTTTTCAAAATTATTTCCATCATTATTGGAGTAGAAGGGTATTTAGTAATTTTTCATTCCTTGTTATTTTATACTTCACCCCTACTGAAATCCATCTGCATATCTTAAAAGCTTTTCCCGAAGAAGTATCGTTATCTCTGCTTTACAGTTAAGGGAGACAGTAAAGCTCCCACTGCAACCCCATCATGCTATGTTGCAATCTTATACATTTAATTTATACATTTTCACACATCCATCCTTTACGTTTTCCTGTCTCCCCCTGTCCTGTTCCAATGTCAGGGGAGGTTCCAATACGATCCCAAGAGAGAAATTAAGACACAAACGAGGTTAAATGCTGTACAACATTTCAAACTTTATTCCCATAAAGAGAGATAATAGCGACGGGACAGAGGGAAGCAGGAAAGGTCAGAACAACTAAACAAGCAAACGGAAGAGATGCAGCAAGCTCAGTTACCACCACCACGAATCCAGCGGCGTCCCGTTGGTTTGGCCTTGGTGCAGGTGATGGGGGATCCCCTGAGAGAAGAGTACGCAGTCCTTTTATCATCCCAGACCCCACAATTAGTCCACCCATTTCCATGGAGATCACTATCATATTCACTGCCCTGTATTCCTCCATGCACACATGCCCAGGTGTTCATGGTGGTTGTACTGGGGGGTGGGGTGGGGGGGTGTCCGCCAGCAATGCCTTCAGCCTCCACATGTCCTCCTCATCCTGACTTCTTCCATCGGCCCTACACTCAAGCACAGCTTAGTAGATGTTACGAAAGATGTTCCAGCTGCAGGCAGACACTGTGTTTTTTTTCAGGGATATTGTCCTCTTCAGGGTGTACTTTTTCATATCCATGGGATGTTGAGGCCCAGTTTAGGCAGTGGTGCAGTGCCAAAACAGGCAGCTGACACAGTCTGACAGTCTTACATCACCCTGTGGCTCAGGAGGTAGCAATGGTGCAACAGCAATGCTGAGACATAACCTCTGACACAGTTCCTTACACCCCCCAAAACAAACACTGAGAAATAATCTTCCTAGTATGATACTTTTCCTTTATTACATGCTTTGAAAATGAGTGAAATAGTTAATAATGCTAAACTGTAAAATCTCTTTCTCAGTTTCTGCTTCATATGAAATAAACAGGACATTTCACAGCTCAGAATTATGGCATCTGGCCCTTTCCTTTCTCAGGCAAATGTCTCTCTAGGTAACACTTTATCACTTGAATTTCAAAGGCTTCTTTTGCAAGCACAGCATCCTTTGGGTTTGCTTTCATTTTTATCGTAAAAGATAAGGAAAGCTGTGGAGATCATCAGAATTCCCTTTTGGAATCTTCTATGCTACTGATCATGTCCCATGAGGGAACATACTTTTAGAAACACATTTTAGAAACATGGATTTAAGTGAAAGTGGGTTTTTAGCCAACAATATGCATATTTTATATATATATATATAAAGATTATTCAGTTTTATAGCATTATGATGGTGTTAATAATTTGCTCAGGAACTAGATGGGGGAAAAAAAAAATCTTAAAAGTTTCTGGTAGCACTGAAAGGTCCATGTAACCACATTTTTTAAGCTTGTTACTAACATCCCCTTCAAATATAATTCTACAGTGCCTTTCACGGCTGTATGAACAAGAGATTGATGACTGATGTTAGGTATGAGAATAACTGCAATCAGACTATTTTCTTAACATCAAAATCAAGAAAGATAATTCAGTTTCTGCTTCTTTGGGATAAGAGTCCTTTTGGATTTGTCTTCTTAATCTGATGACAAATGAGGGTAAACCTACCCAACCACAATGTTAAATTTAATGATCTTTGTGTTCAGTTTTAGGCTGACATTACAACAGGGTAACATTTAGTGATCTTTTAGTCTACTGGTGTAAAATATACATTTATCTTCACACATTATTAAATGTGCATGTTAATATTCATCTGCAAATTGCTGGTCCTTAAAAAGTATAGAAATATTTATTGTAAATTTTATTTTCAGATGGAAAGAATATCTAGATGATTGACCATCAGCTAGCTTTGTAAGCAATATAATGCTTCCTTTTCTTATAGCTCAATATCTAGGTGGTACCAAAGAATACCAATCAGTAAATCAGTTTATTGAGCAGAAAGGAGTGATCAATTCTATTCTATTCTATTCTATTCTATTCTATTCTATTCTATTCTATTCTATTCTATTCTATTCTATTCTATTCTATTCTATTCTATTCTATTTATGATATATGTCATTTCAGATATAAACATGTACAGTTTTCAGCAGACTCTACTTTACCATGAAAAGACTTTAAAACTTTTTCCTAACATAATGATTTCAGTGTATTCTTGATCAGGGTCTCATTTGTCTGTCATTGCCATAGAACAGGTAGGTAAGTAAGGTGGGTGGAACTCTAGCAATATAAATCTTAATGGGCACCAGTGCCTCAGGGAACACCATGAAGATTTTGATAATTATTCTGTTTACATTTATTGTAATACATTCTTCTAACAGGCTGTATTCTGAGATGCTGAAATGTAGGAATGTGTTTTGACTTTTAGTCTATTATTTTTTTTTTTTTTTTTTTTTTTTTTTTTTACATCAATACCTTATACAAAATACAAAAATATGATCTCTTCACGGTTTCATTAAAATGAACCCTCATGTACATTATCTGATTTTTAATGCTATGGCAATTATTGCAAAACCACAGGCAGATAAACATGTATAGAAAGGAAAAGAACAGAGAGGAAGACAGAATAATAATGTAAATTCTTCCTCACCTGACAGACAGGTTTTTATATTCTCCATCCAACTCCTCTTTCTTTTAGGTATCCCTGTAGGCAATAACTCTGACAGATATTGACAGACTGGGAAAGTCCAGGTAGTGCTTTGATTCTACTGATATACATTTCTGCAGCAAAAATTCTAGGCAATAATGAAAGCTGTTCATAACATTTTATGAATAGTTCATTAAAACAAATTCCAGCAGAATTAATTTAAATATATCCTGTGGGACAAATTCACTGCAGGTTGAAGTCAATGCAGTTTCTTCTTGCAAGACTTCTTCCAGTGCAAGGCAGTCAAACCCATTCTAGGTGTATGGCAATGGTCACCATTAATTTTGACTCCTTAAGTTTAGATTTAAAACATGTAAACACATAGATTCAAGGAACAAAGTTCAAAGATAATTTTCATAAATATGTGTTCTTGGAAGATACTACTCTGATTTCTTTGTCAAGTTGTACACTCAATCTTGTTTATGGGCAAAGAGAAAACACACCTTGTATTTAAAGACAGGAATTTATTGATAGTACATATGAAATTTTAGCAGTCTCACCAACAGTAGTCCAGGTCTAATTATTGCCAGAAATGAAATAATACTTTTTTTTTTTTTTAAATAATACTAATAACAGAGTAAAAACTGTTATATGTGCATTTCTTAGTTTCTACTCATTTGCCTGGTGTTGTGCTCACTCTTCACCTGTGTTTCCAGATCTTAAGGTTGATGTTTCATTCCCATGGTGCTGGGGTGTTATAGTGGGTTGTCAGCCTCTGTCATCATTCACTGGAGATAATGTGATATTGGTATTGAGAGTTTTTTCCTCCTTTCTCTAAAATGCACTCTGGGTCATTTTTACACGTCTGCTGATATGCTTTCATGCCTTGTGTTATTGTTGTTGGTCTATAGCTTCATGTTACACCTAGTTTTACTTTATATGATGGCTTTTACTTGTGTTTAGCCTAAAACCAGTTTTGTCTAGGTCTAGGTTTGAGTTTCATGAACTGACACCTGGTGAGTTGCTGATAGCTATGAGGTCTCTGATTCTAGGGCCTTTGCCCGATCCCCTGTCATCACAGGGCTGTGTTCCTCTACGCTGCATCCTCTGCCTCCACTTCTCAAGAGCCATGTTGTTCCCTGTAGACTTGTAAAGCCATAGTAGTACCATAAAAAGATAAACAAATTAGCCATAGCCACATGGTCAGTTAGAAGAATTGCTGTTACGTCTAAACCAAGTGACCAAGGTAGGTCAAAAAAAGTTAAGAGAAAACAAGCCTGACAGGCCTTAGTCTTGCTGCCTTGCAAATTCTGTTAAGTGCCTGTGGCCTGTTACTAGGAATGGTAATAGTATCTAACAGGTCTACAGGGTAGCAAAGAGATTAAAAAAATGCCCCAAATTTAAAGAGATTGTATCAGAGAACAGAAAGAAACAGGAAGCAAAGGAAGATGCCATGAAACTCCTTTAGAGGGTTTAATATATCTCTCAAAATTTCCCAGTGGCCCCTTAATGTTTGATGAATATGTCACATCCTTTGCCATAATGAAAGAAGAAAAAAACATGAGAGTAATTTTTAATAGTAAAAGAACTGAAATAGATTTTAAATAGCCACTGAACAGATTGCATACATCTATAACTTTTCATAATTATACTTTCTTTGTCAAGGATTTGAGAGCACCTCTGCTGTTATCTTGTCTGTGTCGAGATAGTCTTGCCAAATTAGTTTTAGAGATATTTCTTTTCCAGATTAATTCAATATTTTAAAAGTGGTTTAGAGAGAACAAAAAAAAAAAAAAAAAAAAAAAAAAAAAAAAAAAAAAAAAAAAAAAAAAGTTAAGAACAGTTTGGTCATCAAATTTAAAATCTTTGTTTCTTAAAGAACTGTGGCAAATCTTCTACACTGTCCTTTAATGTGAATTTTCAAAACTCTGAGGGAAAAAAAATCTTGGATGAGGATGTTCTTTAAAGCATGATTTCTCCATATACAGTTGAAAAAGATACCTATCAGTACATTTTGCCACAGTGGTTTTCTTTGATATAGCAATTTGGTCATTAGCCCTTGCTTCACAAAACATTTACTGTGGAAAAAAAAAAACCAAAACCAAAAAAAACAACAGGGAAGAAACACATTTTAATCACAAGTGCATGCACAGGACTGAACCTTTCTGAACATACGGGAATGTAAGGCCTAGATATGAAGGATAAAGCTTCTCTCAGTAGTGATGTTTTCCGTGGTGTACTATTTTCACATTTGGAAATTTGTGGCTGAGCTCACAAATTAATTTTGCTGAAGAAAATAAAGTTAAGTGAACACTGAATGTGAAATGCTATGTATCTGTAAAATACAGAGAATGACGGAAAACATGGATCTCTGACCACTAGTGGGTGTTCCTCTCTGAGGTATGACATCTCAATTCCTCTTTTTCTTGGGGGGGGGCAATTTATTCCAGGAAAAATTAAGTGATTTCTAAAAAAAGCATTTTGAAGTGTTTCCAAAACACCCAGAACTTAATGGACAGGGCACTATAATGGAAGAGACAGATCCAGATCCTCTGAAATAAAGAGGGTAATGGAATCCGTCTCTTTAGAGAAGCAATGTAATCACTAAGAGGCAAAAGAACAAACGAAAAAGGATGTGAGGGGTTAAGGAAGGAAATTAATTACGCCCCCTCCTCTTTTGGACTAAAAGTATAGGATATGTCCATGAATTTTGAAAAAAGACTGTTACTTAACCAAATTTGGAAAAGGACCATGTGCCCTGATGGGATAAAAAAGATCAGGTATCACTGTTTCTCGTCCCTGAGATTGACTTTTTTCAGTGTTTCCTCAAGAACAAATCCATCAGTTCCTTTCTTGATGTACTAGGTCCCACTCCTACCTGCCCATCTTTCTCTGTGCCCCTATAGGGAACTTAAATGAATAACTTGACTTTCATTATGAATATGAATGACTAGTGATAGACTCAATAATATGAATGTTCAAAATGTGTTCTTTGCTGTTCATAATCTGACAAATCTGACTTTACAGTTGATCTCAGAATATTGTACATAAGCATTTATGATATTTTTTCTGTTTTCACCATGAAATGCTAACATGCCAGTTATGGTAATTAATGGAAAATTTCAATACACTCATGAAAAGAAATGGCCCTTTTTAAAAAAACTTCTAAAAATGCAGTCACAACTGATTTTGTGGAAATATTTTTTTTTCTTTCAGTAGAATCTAAAACAAGAATTAAAAAAGAATAACATTTCAATGATACATGGACTACTTGCTTTTAATTATCAGGGTGTAATCTCAAATGCTTATATGTGTGTGTATGGGTGGTTTGTTGTCGGTTTTGGTTTTTTGTTTTTGTTTTTGTTTTTGTTTTTTTAAGGAGTATGTATTACAATGTGTGTTCTAGCGGTACATAGTGAATTCTGGTTTTAATCTGAATTGTATTAAATATGTAATGGATTCCCAGATAGGTAGTCTGTGGATTGCAAATTTAAATCACAGGTTTTGTCTTCTATAATAATGAAAGAAGGTATTTAACTGTTTCTAATCTGTTACAACATATTTCATTTTAACTCTTAAGAACCTGATCCAAGAAGTCCTGCCTATATAAATAGATTTTGAATTAGTTTCATGAGTCAGTTTCACTAATTTTGTAGCTCTGTTAGGTTTTAAAATTAAAAGCAAAGTATTTTGCTAAAGCAAACAGGATGGTTTTCATATACATTTAAATTTTAAAATTATATGCACTAAATAATTAGAGCTGAAAAGAATACCAATGTGTTACCACTATGTTAAATTTGTTACAATCTAATTAAAATATTTTATAAAGTCATAGTATATGTATCTTGACATTTTAATTATATTTTTTACTTTTCTATTATAAAAGTGAAAAGTAATGATGATTCATTTAAACTAAAATAAATATAAATGTAACAATGTCACCAGAATTCTTTATTATTATTTTATTTCACTTTATTTTTTTCAGAATGTTTCATTTCTGATATTTATTTTGAAGTAGAAATATAGATGTTTGCTGCTTTTGAAATTTTGTTTACTTATGTTCTGTATATTTACAGTAGTGACGAGTAATCCCATGTGGCACACACACCATTTCATATGATGTTCCACTGTTGCTAATGTGTCAATGTGGTTTAAAAATATCTTCATGTTAGTTTTCATTTTTTCATAAATGAAGTTTTTATTTAACAAGAATTAATGAGAAATGTTTTTGCTGCAATTCAGAGATTTTGGAAAAGCCCAAATTTAGTATGAAATGTAATTAAAACTATGTTCAAGCTAGAATGTGATAATCCATTTATTTCAGCAAGGAAATAATTAAGCAATATCTAATGACAAAGTGGAATCACACATCAGAATTTTTAACCTTGAACTTTCTCTTTTTGACGTGAACATATATATTTTGTGAGGTGCAGGAAGTACAATACCTTACAGTGCTTATGCTTCACAAAATACGCCAAGATGATCAATAATTTGATTGCCTTAAAATGCTGTTTTGCAGATTTATAAAAAGGGTGGTTTTAGATCATCAAAAAGTGATTAAAGAAAAAATTAAGTTCCTTCTTAAGCATATCACACACATATTCATAAAAACATATATTAATCAATAGAATTAGATATTGGATAATATTGGCTGGTTGGAAATAAAGTTTGTAGAGTAAATAGATGTGAAGGCATGCATATATAATAAAAATAATTCTTGATTAATCAGTTGGATCTGATATACTGGGTGGGGGAAGGGTGATAGTCATTATTTCATTTCCTGCTTCTCATAGTGACATCAACACAGTAGTTATTTGAGCTGACAAACTAGTATACTGATACTAATTTGTCATGCATGTCAAAAATAAACATAAGAAAGAGACAAAACCACAAATGAAACTACTTTTTTTTTTTTTTTTTTTAGCTGTGAAATAGTATGGAAGAGAATGAAAGCCAATCACACTAAGGCTGGAGGAGAATAATCCAGTATGCATTCTCTAAATGTACGCACTGTAAAAAGACCACATTATTATCACGTCCAGCTCAGATGAAGGAGACAAGTGACTCAGATTTGTAAATCCCCAACAGAGTGGACAATGGTGAGACAAGTCTCAAAGTCTAAACATTTATTAACTTCCCACAATGTACGGATTGGACACACAATAATTGGCTAAGTATATTACAAGTTGGGGCAAACAATACTGTATGCTTTGCATTTCTTAATGGTAGTGAAGGAAGAGGGGAAAAAAGGAAAGGAGGGAGGGAGAATAGAGAAATAGAGATCACCAGTCTGGGTTCCTCCGTTGATCCCACCAGGGAGAGTTCACAGAGGCATCCATCTTCTTCGCTTCACTCTCCAAACTGTCCCCCTCCTTGCCTCCCCTCGATTTATACCCACTTTCCTTTTGTCCGTCCCCTGGGTCAATCCACATACCTACGTATCCCATGTATGGGGAGGGGTAAGGTGTTTCATGGGATGATGTAATTAGCATGATCTTGTTCATCTTCGTTAGCATATTGAGGGGTGTTAACTTTAATATGCATTTCATGGATAACGAAGCAGAGGTCATTCACTGGACAGATGGCCCTTGAAATTTGCCCAGGTGCCCCAGAGCAAACCCCTCCTGTCTCCACAGAGCTCCCCCCTCCAGCTGCATCCTGTGTTATTGGGGCAGCCTTATCAGCCTCGACCTCCACACCATCCACCCTGTAACTATAATTATTTTACTTGTGAGTGTTTGAGACATTCCTTAGCTCAGAGGCCCTCCACTCCCCCCACTATCTTTTATCTCTTTCTCAGGCTGTTTTTCTCAGTCTGTGTTTCTCATAGGCCTGTTTTTACAAGACATCTCTCACAACTATTTGACAAAATGAGCTGTTTATCAATTAGTGACAGCAAGTGAAGTCAACTTTTAACTAAAATGGAAGTAGCCAGATGGAAATAAATGTAGAAAAATCAATGCAAATGTCAAACATCAAAATAAAGGTCAAGATCAAGAGTGCAGTTTGAGAAATGTAATAACCTTTTGCCAAACATTGGGTCAAATGCTGGGGTACTCATGCGAATATATTGACACATTGATGCATCCCCCAATGAAGATCAATGGTAAGTTAAGTCCAGTGACTTATCTTTGGTTTATATTGTTGTAATTTGGAGTAAAATGAAGTCTATTTTAGTGCCAGCTATTTGATTATGTAGAGAAAATATTAATCACTCTAAATCACTTGTCCAGCTACTCCGTCTGTCATGATAGCTATTGCTACTGCTTAAAGCGATTAAGAGCATGAAAACCAATCTAAAAGAGAAGTGACCAGTGAAGCTGAGAAGTTAAAGAGGAAAGAGGATTAAATGGACTCAAATTATTTTGTGCAATAGTGCTATGGCAGTGCTTTCTTATTCTTGTAAAACAGTAAGAACAAGGTAACCCCCTGAAGTTCCTAAATGGCATTCTTAATGATGAGATTTGATGCCTCCCAATGAGGTTTGATGTCTCAGTAGTTCCTTGGGCAATTTAGTATTGGTTTAGAAACTGTCAGTCAATAGAAGATACTCTTTAAGTACAGTACTTGACTGACATTGAGGATTTTCATTACTAGAAAAAAAATTCTAGCCTTGTACAAAATTGTGACAAAAAGCTACTTCAATATAAAGCTCCTCACAGAAGAAAACCTAGGCTAATGTCTGTCATTCTCTAGAGTTTTATAGTGAGAACAATATATATGTTTCCATATGAGTCAAAGCTTGCTTCAGAGTAACAGTTATTTGCCTCTCCATGCCATTAAAACATTTCCTGGAATGGATTTTTTCTTTGATTTTTACAATTTAGATAAGTCACAACTCACAAAGAAATTGTAGCCATCATTATGCGTCCTTATTCTTCTAGGAAATTTTTAGATAATAGTGTCTTCTTTTTTTGTTATTGTTGATATTTCCCTTTAAGCAACTATCCAAGTTACTTAGATTTTTCTTACGCACCACTTTTTTTACTGCATGAAGATGATTGGGAGCCTCATCACCTAATAATATTTTAAAAATATATTATTTTAATTTGTTCCACTATATTTAGTCTGAACTTTGATATTTATAGTCCTACATCTAATTGTGATACAGAAATGGTTGTACATACAGCTCTGACATGAGGATTGCTGGAAATCTTTTTAGGTTTAAACACTTTATAAACATTAAAAGGTTTTCACTATCTTCTTCTCAAATTTTATTTCTGCTTAAATAATTCTCATTCCAAAGTGTATTTTTAGACATTTGTCCAATAGTCTCATGTCATCCAACAGAATTTATATTGCAAGTGTGAAGGTGTGGGCATTTAGGTGAAATCTCATAATCACTTGCTCTTGTTCTTGTGGGTGACTTTAACTCCCCAGACATCTTTTGGAAATACAACACAGCAGAGCAGGACCAGTCCTGGAGATTCCTGGAATGTGTGGAAGATAAATTCCTGATGCCACTGGTGAGCGAACCAACCAGAGAAGGTGCCCAGCTGGACCTCCTCTTTGTGAACAGAGAAGGAGTGGTGGATGATGTGGTTGTTGGAGGCTGACTATGGCACAGCAATCACTAAATACTAGTGTTCTAAATTCTTAGAGAGGCCAGGAGAGGGCTAAGCAGGACTGACATCCCGGACTTCAAAAGGGCTGACTTTGTCTTGTTTAGGCACCTACTTGAAAGGATCCCTTGGGAGACAATCCTGAAGGGTATAGGGATCCAGGAAGGCTGGGCACTCTTTAAGAAGGAAGTGTTAATGGCTCAGGAGCAGACAGTCTCCAGGTGCTCTAAGAGAAGCCGGTGACAGAGAAGACCATGCTGGCTGAATAGGGAGCTTTGGCTGCTACTCTGGGAGAAAATGAGAGTTTGCAGCCTTTGGAAGAAGGGGCTAGCAAGTCACAATAATTACAAAGATGCTGTGAGGCTATTCAGGGTGGAAATCACGAGGGCTAAAGCCCACCTGGAAATTAATTTCGCCTCAGCAATCAAGGATAATAAGAAATGTTTCTATATGTATGTTAGTAGCAAAAGAAAGAAAGACCAGGCAGAGTGTCCATCCCCTGCAGGAGGAAACATGGTAATAAGTAATGAGGAAAAGGCTGAGGTGCTCAATGACTTCTTTTCCTTCAGTCTTTAATAACAAGACTGGTTGTACCAAGGGAATCAAGAATTCCTCAGCCAGAAGACAGAGACAGACTGGGTGAATGTCCCCCCTGCAATCCAGGAGACAGTGACCTGCTGCATCACACAGACACACACAAGTCTATGGGATCAGATGGGATACACGCGAGAGTGCTGAAGGAGCTGGCTGGGGTGCTCACCAGGCCACTTTCCATTATTTAACAGCAGTCCTGGTGACCGGGGAGGTCCCAACTGATTGGAAATTGTCCAGTGTGACGCCCTTATATAAGAAGGATTGAAAGGATGATCCGGGAAATTACAGGCCTGACAGATTGACTTCTGTGCCCGGGAAGGTGATGAGCAGCTCATCCTGAGTACCATCACACAGCACATGCGGGACAACCAGATGCTCAGGCCCAGTCAGCATGGGTTTATGAAAGGCAGGTCCTGCTGCACAAACCTGTTCTCCTTCTATGACAGGGCGACCTGCTTATTAGATGAGGGAAAGGTTGTGGATGTTGCTTACCTTGAATTTAACAAGGGCTTTGACACCATTTCCCACAGCATTCACCTAGAAAAAATGGCTGCTTGAGGTTTGGACAATCGCACACTTTGCTGGGTAAAAAACTGTCTAGATGGCGGGGCCCAAAGAGTTGTGGTGAACGGAGTTAAATCCAGCTGGCGGCCGGTTACGAGTGGTGTCCCCCAGGGCTCGGTGTTGGGGCCACTCCTGTTTAACATCTTTATTGATGATCTAGATGAGGGGATCGAGTGCACCCTCAGTCAGTTTGCAGATGACACCCAGTTGGGTGGGAGTGTTGATCTGCTCGAGGGTAGGGAGGCTCTGCAGAGAGACCTGGACAGGCTGGAGCCATGGGCTGAGCCCAACTGGAGGAGTTTCAATGAGGCCAAATGCCGGGGGCTGCCCTTGGGCCACAACAACCCCCAGCAGCGCTACAGGCTTGGGGAGGAGTGGCTGGAGAGCTGCCAGTCAGAGAGGGACCTGGGGGTCCTGATTGACAGCCGGCTGAACAGGAGCCAGCAGTGTGCCCAGGTGGCCAAGAAGGCCAATGGCATCCTGGCTTGTGTCAGCAATAGCGTGGCCAGCAGGGACAGGGAAGGGATCTGACCCCTGTACTGGCACTGGTGAGGCCGCCCCTCGATTCCTGTGTTCAGTTTTGGGCCCCTCACTACAAAAAGGACACTGAATGACTCGAGTGTGTCCAGAGAAGGGCAACGAAGCTGGTGCAGGGTCTGGAGCACAGGTCGTACGAGGAGCGTCTGAGGGAACTGGGGGTGTTTAGTCTGGAGAAGAGGAGGCTGAGGGGAGACCTCATCGCCCTCTACAGCTCCCTGAAAGGAGGGTGCAGAGAGCTGGGGATGAGCCTCTTTAACCTAGTAGTAAGCAACAGGACAAGAGGTAATGGCCTCAAGTTGTGCCAGGGAAGGTTTAGACTAGATGTCAGGAAGCATTTCTTTCCAGAAGGGGTTGTTAGGTGTTGGAATGGGCTGCCCAGGGAGGTGGTGGCATCCCCATCCATGGAGGTGTTTAAGAGTCAGGTTGACTTAGATCTTAAGGACATGTGATTCTTGCATTTCCGTTACAGAATATATGATGCCACATTGTTTGTACTCTGTTAGATAGACTAGGCTATTCAGTTCTTACCTGGTGAAGAACACAATATTTTTCATGAATATAATATTTTCTATGAATTTAATTAGTTAACTAATTAACTAACTCAGTTTAAATTAAAATAATTTAAAGCTGTAAAGTCAACCACAATAAAGAGGTGGAGACAGGAGGAATAGTTAAAGTGGCTTGTTCCAGTGTCCACGTTTCAGAAGTTAGGCAGTGTCTATCTCATTTGTTATAACCTTTAATATTCAAAGACAGTCACTGTTAACTTTTGAACTAGTCTTTTGATATCTCTATGCTCCTTGAGAGTTATTGTCTCACATAGAATTCAGTGTCAAAAAGCTTCTTTTTCAAAGTTTTTTGATGCAAAGATTTGGGCACATGTTTAACTTAATTGATTGAATGGTCCTATTAAACTTTATGACTAATTCCTTGAACCATTAAAGCACATGTACGAGTCTTGCAGGACCAGGTCTATAATTGCTGCATATTTCTAATGGAGGAAAATGTCTTAATCTCTGAAGAATCTATGGTGTATATATAAAAGTATACATGATTGCTTCTGAAATCAGTTTGATAAATACCAAACAATTTACTTTTAATCAGCACTGAAATACTGATGTGATATGTTGCATGAGAATTATAATTTGATAAATGGGCATATTTTGGGTTCCATATTGAGTCCAGATGGTTACTGATTCCTTAATATATCTATCCATGTGGCATTTGCACATTTGTGTATCTCAGTCTTCCTTTCATTTATGTCTAATGATGGATTGAATCCAAACAATACAAGATGTTCTTCAGCATGCTAAGCTTCTGTTAAGTGTACTGATAGTCAGATCCTCCTGAATAGGATCCTCTTTCTTTCAGCATACTCTATTCCAAGACAATCAATCTTCATTTGAAACAGTCTATCGATGACATTTCATGTGTAAGAAAATGATAACACAAAGATCCTTCCCAATTATCCAGGAAGGAGTCTGACTTGACAGCTGTGTGCAACATCCTTGGGAGGTTACCAATTCTATTAGACGTCTGAACAGAAGTTATAGTTTTGTATATATTATCATTTGAACACCTTTATTTGATCATTAAACCAGTCTGAAATTTTCAATAAACTTGGAATACTAAGATTATTCCGGAGCTGGGGCTTTTTTTGGTGTTGTATTTGGGGTTTTGTGGGGTTTTGTTGTTGTTGTTTTTTTGGTTTTTTGTTGCTGTTTGGGTTTTTGTTTGTTTGTTTGGGTTTTTTTTGTGTGTGTGTGGGTTTTGTTTTTTTTTGTTGTTGTTGTTTGTTTGTTTGTTTGATGGAAAACTGAAGAATTCCAGATTGTCCTACCACTTTAACCTGTCTCATCCTCTCACCTCCATTGCCCCCTGTTTCTCATCCACTGATAGGAGAACTGTTTTCCTTTTGCTGAGGAAATAGGAGACTAATTAGTTGGATTCCCACCAAAGAATTCAATTAACTGAGATAACAACTTCTTCCCTCAGGTCAGGAAGTCCTGTGAGACAACAGCTGAACTTTACACTTCTAATGGAAGAAATACCATATTCACTTGCACCAAGTTCTGAATTTGCTGGCAACCATAAAAAAAGAGAATTTGCAAACAATAGCTTTTTGTGTGTGTCTTATTGCCTTTATAAATCAATGCTTCAGTGCTGTAGGTTCACAATATGTTATCATTTTCACTGCTCATTAGACTTCTGCTGTGCAAACACAAGTAGACTCTGTAACCTTGAGTGATGAAGGAATAATTTTTTATGTAGTCACTTTAACGAGTATTTGAGTTCAGAGTTCCTGTTTTCATATGTGTCTTGGTATTGGTTTCTCATTTGAAAAATAGTTCATTGTCATTCCACAAATCTATAATTATTCCTGCCTTTATTATAGTATATGGATAAAAAATTTTATCATATACTGCTGAGGACAATTAGGTTTTACTAATAAAATGTAGGGTCTATTGTTAAATATATTTTCTCCAGAATATATTTGTTTTTCATTTGGAAAGCATAGATTTTCTCATTCTAAAAAAACAATCTCAGTTTCAGGTCAAACAAACAGCTCTGACACTAGATCATTAGTTCATGTATTTGACATAATTCATTTATTTAGGAAGTTCAGTGCAAATTTCCACTATTTGAGGGAAGTTCAATGTGTATAATTGTGAGAGATAACTGTAAAAAAAGGTCCTGAAAGAAACAAGCCTGTGAGAAACACAGACTGAGAAAAACAGCCTGAGAAAGAGATAAAAGATAGTGGGGGGAGTGGAGGGCCTCTGAGCTAAGGAATGTCTCAAACACTCACACGTAAAATAATTATAGTTACAGGGTGGATGGTGTGGAGGTCGAGGCTGATAAGGCTGCCCCAATAACACAGGATGCAGCTGGAGGGGGGAGCTCTGTGGAGACAGGAGGGGTTTGCTCTGGGGCACCTGGGCAAATTTCAAGGGCCATCTGTCCAGTGAATGACCTCTGCTTCGTTATCCATGAAATGCATATTAAAGTTAACACCCCTCAATATGCTAACGAAGATGAACAAGATCATGCTAATTACATCATCCCATGAAACACCTTACCCCTCCCCATACATGGGATACGTAGGTATGTGGATTGACCCAGGGGACGGACAAAAGGAAAGTGGGTATATATCAAGGGGAGGCAAGGAGGGGGACAGTTTGGAGAGTGAAGTGAAGAAGATGGATGCCTCTGTGAACTCTCCCTGGTGGGATCAACGGAGGAACCCAGACTGGTGATCTCTATTTCTCTGGTCTACCTCCCTCCTTTCCCTTTTTCCCCTCTTCCTTCACTACCATTAAGAAATGCAAAGCATACAGTATTGTTTGCCCCAGCTTGTAATATACTTAGCCAATTATTGTGTGTCCAATCCGTACATTGTGGGAAGTTAATAAATGTTTAGACTTTGAGACTTGTCTCACCATTGTCCACTCTGTTGGGGATTTACAAATCTGAGTCACTTGTCTCCCTCATCTGAGTGGGATGAGACAATAATTTAGCTAGGTTTTACCAGATTTATATCTAAAAAATATTCTGAATCATCATTAACCTCAAATATGTGTTCTGCTTTTAGAGAACAGCTTGCATGCAAGCATAAATTCTCGGTGCATAGAAGAAAATTTCCATTAAATGAAAAATTGTTAACTTTGTTAGCTGCAATCAAACTAAAACACAGAATGAAGTAAATATTGATTAATAATACTGAGATTTTCATTATGCGTAAAAAAGCATTTTACCTTTTATCATACTTGTTTCTTCTGTCTACTATTATTTATCTTCAGAAATACACTTGTGTCCTTTGTTTGTCTAGGATAAGTTTAATTTTCACAAGAAATTGGGAGGGGACACAGCCAGGATAGCTGAATTGAACTGACCAAGGTGTTATTTGACACCATGTTGATGTCATGTTTATTGTATAATGGGGGGATCTGACAAGGGAGTGGGGAGATTGTGGCTCAGAAGGTGTCTCTGAGTGTGGGGTATCGCTTGGTGTGCAGTTGCATGGTGCAGCACTTGCTTTATATATTCTTTTATTAGTATTATTATTGTTTCTTCTCTACTGTGTTGTACTATTAAACTGTCATCCCAAAACACAAGACTCTACTTTTTTCTTTTCAGTTCTTCTTCCCATTCCACCAGGGAGGAGGAGTGAGTGAGCAGCCTTGTGTTCTTGTTGCCAGCTGGTCTTAAACCACAACAACTTGACAGCCTATAATCTGACCCTATCAATATTGTTCCTGACACCTGTCATAAATTTCATTTATTTTATATAGGACCTCTCAAATCAAAATGATAAGATTTAGAATCTGATGTAAAATGAGCTTTATTAGATAGCTTTTTCCTTAGTAAATATTATGTAGGATTTTTCAAAATCCCACACTTGGCATCGTATGACATTTTAATGTATTTTTCTTGGTCTGAAATATGGAATGGATACCTCCACAGGATTACTTATATTTTCCAGTAGCTGAATTTCAGGATGCTGTCTTCTTTGCTTAGATGCCTAAGACAAGTGTAAAGGTTCACTCAGTGTTAGCTTGAATGAATTTAGAAAACCTGTTGATACCTGGGTCTATCTCCTTATTCTAGAAGGAGCACATTATTTCTCGTTTCTGAGAATGGTACTCTGAGTTATTCACATATATTTAAGAAAATTTGGAATAAATTTATGTTGTATATTTATATTTACCTCTTGAGCTGATTTCAGTTGTACATTTTTAACTAGCTCTTGGGTTTGGTTTTTTTTTTTTTTGAGAAAGAATTCATTTCTGTATTTTGCTCATCTTCTAAATTGTCTTTTTGTGAGCCTTCTTTAATTTTTTTACATTTATTATTTGTAAGACTTTTTGTTTTGTGTAAGTCCATGTGTCTTTTATTGTTGATTCTTTACTAACAGAAAAAATGAAATATTAGTCACAAAACAAAAAGTTCTGTCCATAAAAATATTTTCTAATTTACTTTTCTTTATTGGGGCAGAAAATTAAATTAGTCATAATAGGACTGTTTGTAAACACAATCAGTAAGCATTTAGTGCTTCTAATGAAGTTAAATTTGATACCAATTACATGTCTAGTGCAACACAAAGGAACCAGCTTATCAACCTACGCCCTACCCCTTTCTGACTGATGAAATACCATTTTACATATGACTTAGAGTATTGCAGGTACTATTTTTACCTAATTCTCTAAGTACTCTTTCTTTTTGTGCATGAAAAATTTCCTCAGCAATCCTTATCTAAGTCAGCTAGTCTCTTAGACATTTAAAAATTTTCTGCAGGAAGCATTAGGAATTATGACTTGTAGAGTAACCTGTTTAGTCCTGTAATAAGCACATCAGTTGAAAAAAAAAAAAAAAAAAAAAAAAAAAAAAAAAAAAAAAAAAAGAAAGAGGGAGGCAGAAACATGAAGCCTTTGTATTTGGCAACTCTTGGTAAGTCTGCTGGAACATGGCATCAACAAAGCAACAAGGATGAACATTTGGCTTTGTTGAAACAAATGCTGAAATTCTTATCTATTAATGGCACAGAAGATATGCAGGAAATTTTCTAAACAATTTCTATAAGAATGCTATAAAAGGTGTAGAGGAAGCAGCATTTTGAATAGAAAAGTTGTTCATTTTGTGGCAATGGGCCTAGTATCTGTCAACTATTAATATTAACTGTGGAATAAGTTAAAGTATAAAAGTATAAAAGTTAAGTATAAGAGTCTATGATTTACATTATGAAATTCAGCACAATAGACTTGCATATCTCAGTTTATTAAAATCCATTTTAAATATTATGATGAAGAGCCTCAGAATCTAGATATACCTGAGGAGAGATGGGAAAGAAAAACCTCATTAATTATCTCTGAGATAATTCTACACACAGAAACCAAGCTTAGGAACCTTCTTACAGCAGAGGAATGATCTTAGAATGGAAGAAGATGGTCTGGTGTTTGACTTCAACAAAGTGTTCTCCAATTTAAATAACAAACAGTCTTAATCAGCAAAATTGTAAGAGGAACAAGTTCTAGAAAACTCTTTTCTCTTAGGATGTTATAATTAACAGGAACAATTAATAACTAGATATTGTTTATAGGTTTAATTAATAGAGCACAGGTGCTCTAGGATCAATACTGACAGTTTAAGCAACTTAGAAAAGCTAGGTAGTGAAAAGCTAGACATAGTTTATGCTAAATAGAACATTTTGAGTCTCTTCTCAGAAGTCCAAAAGTGAATTATGATGAAGATTGTTCAGAAGATAAGTAACCATGATGACTGAAGACTGTATCAGTGAACAGGGGTGTCCGAAGAGGAATTAGAATGGAACAACAAGAACTAGTCGAAACTGTGGAATACAATGGACTTTTGAAATTGATGATGAATTAAGAGCTGAAAGTTCGTGGAAAATCACCAGACTCTTTGTATTGTATGTTATATCATATATAGAGAGGACGCTTTTTATTAGCTGTTGACACTCACTGTGTTGATGGCCCAACTCTGAGTTGTTAATAAAGCAAGCCTAGAGATACCCACAGTCTGGTAAAATCCTTTAACAAATAGCAAAAGTCTGTCTGGATATTTTAGTGCAAACTTTCAAGGGCTAGTTGCCTTCATATTATCTTTCTAGAAGGTCTAAGCAAGAAAGGTTTTCATATTAACTAAGTTAAAACTTAAATGCTGAGATGATATTTAAATTATACATACAGTCATATTATTACGTCAAAAGAAGATAGTTAATACTATTACAAAACACTCCAAGACAAAGGGGCATAAAATCATTAGAAAACAGATTCAATAAATGAAAGAAGCACAAAATACAAGAAATAAAGATTGAGACCTATTCTGCATGCTATGTTCTTGATTTTTTTTTTTTTTAGCTTGGCTTGTTTTTATTACAATTTTGTGTCCTTTCAAAATCTCTTCTTTTGATGTGATATAAACCTGGTGTCAACAGAAATAATTTGAGCTGCTCTGAATTTGCAAAGCTTCTCCAAAGAAAACTCTTTGACCTTTAAGGAATGTTAAGAGAGATACAGGACATTTTGAGTATTCCACCATTTAAAGCTGCCATTCAAAGGGGACAGATCAAAGGATTTCTGTCCATAAAGAGTTGTTATGGGGAAGGCTGTGTGAAAATGAAATATGCAAAAAATCCCATAGGAATCAAGAAGGCATGCATTTTAAGGGAAAAAGATCACATTATTAATTGTATCTCCATTATGACACTCATCTTAATATTTAACTAATTTTTTAAATACTGGTGAATACCCACATATTTGAGAAATACGTCAGCAATACACTTTTTTAGACTATGAGGACAAATTTATTTTTACAAGATTATTTCCATTCAGTGGAGAGATACACTATACCAACATGTCTTGTATTTATTAGAAAAGGCTACCTGAATGCCTTTTTAAAACTTACTGAGATGAACATTAATGAAATAACTACTTGATATTATATAAATATTTCCACATTCCTACGTAATTCAGGGAATATAGCTTTAGCAATACCCAGAAAATAATTATATTTTCTGAACTCAAGCTACCTCATGGTCTCATTCATAACCTGATACTTTATATTAATACTGTAAATAAAATCCTACAAAAAATGCTAATTAAATCTGGGTATATTAACTGTCCATCCACAGAATTATGGATTTAATCTTTAATTTTATCCTTTCTTTAACCAGTAAATTTATCCAAAATGCTTTTATCTCCTGTAACTATACAAGGATTTTTTTTTCCCACCCAATAGGTATTTTTTTATTTATACCACTAATCCTTTCATTAGGCTATTGTTTATAATGAATCTACAGATGCTTTTGTTCAATAGCATGAAATTTGCAAATAAAGTAATATAATATAAATCAAAAGATTTTTCTGTGTTACTAGGTGACCAAGTCAAACTCATGTGTTCAGAGGGATCAGTCAAGCCCATCAGAAGTCTATTGAGATAGAAGAATCTGAAGGGAAATATTTTACTCTTAGAGCCTCAGTCTGTGATATTTTTTTTTTTTTTTTTTTTTTTCCCCTCTAATTCCTTCAGGAACTGTCAGCTATGAAAAATGGTCTGATTGACACACAGTCTATAAGTAACTTTCAGTTTTACATGGAGAACTTTGTTTAACTGTTATACAAGGTCTTTCATGTCATCAATCCAAGACATGAAATTTTATTCTTTTCTTTACAAAGACTGACACTCTATCTACACTTCTTATTCTCCCACTCAGCTGGAAGTTGCCTGCATCTTATCACTTAGTATTTTGTTTCACACAGTTGTGTCTGTTTTACAAGGACAATTTTTCCTGCTAGTTAACTTTGTGTTATTGATTGATACAGAAAGTACAATTACTGCATAGGTCAGGAAAAGGAGGAGAAATTTCAGTGAACGAACTATTTCTTGGCTTACGGTGTTATTTAAAAAAGTAGAGGCCCTACTTTTTCCTCAGTAGAAAACAGGCCAAATGCAAATGCAAATCTGAGACCAGCATGTACATTTTGCAGTGACATTACAGGATTCAAAAGGTTTTATAGGTGTGCAAAGCATATTTTTTTTTTCCAGTGTGCACAGTCACTGAATTGTGTCTACCTAGAAGTAGTTTTCACACTCTTATGTCAGTTCTCATATTAACAAAAACAAAGTGCTGCTACAGGTACACACTGTTGAAGAAGGCATCCCAAACAATTTTATCAGGGAGTTTCTGGTTGTTTAAGAGCACAAGAATGTACCAGTTCAGACCAAGAGTCTGTTTAGACCTTGTCTGACTCTGGCAAGGAGCATTGCTGGATTTCCAGAGAAATGTGTTTGACAAAGTTAAACAAAAAATTATACTTTCCCAATGTACAGTATCATCATCTATATATAGAAAACCAGACTCTCTTAAGGAGTTATTCTTCTGAGCTGTTTCAGCCTTTTTTTGGGGAGCAGCAAGAGCAGGGCTGTTCACAGATTTGGGAGTCAAGGGTGAACTCAGAACAGGCAGGTCAGTGCCTTCCCCAGATAAGCACAGTCCTACAGCGTCTGGTTAGGATAAGCATAGCAGGGATGGTGATAGCTGTTGGTCCTATTGATAACTCAGTAATCATCACAAAAATACACGATAACAGGTCAGGTTTGAGGTTAGTTTAAAAAAATACAGACAAGTCAGGATCTCCAGAAGGCAGGGCTGCGTGCAGGGCTGAGCTACAGAAAATCTCATGTAGGGACTGAATGTTCCTGGGTGCAGGGGCAGTGTGGATATGAGGGTTGTGGGTGTGGGGCTATGGATGTGTGAGGCTGTGTGTAAGGTGTTAATTTCAGATGATGGTCATTGGGGCCACTGAAGCATGTGGTTGCAGTCAATTTGGCAATATTTAAAAATAATATTATTTATATCTTGAAAATATCTGTGTCTTCTTTCTTATTGTAAAGCTATTCCAGCTAATTCAAATGTAGGTGTCTGAATTTGTACTGATATATTAATGATAATGATATATTTAATGATTGTACTGATATATGAACTCATAGTCTTTATATCACACAATGAAGTTCAACAGTTAAATTATGTATGTATTTCTTTTTATGTTTTGAATATGACACCTACTAGTATATTTTTCTCACATTATTATTATTTTTTTTTTTTAATAAAAATTTGTCTGCATTCATCTTTATTCATGCAATTATCATGGATGAATGCATCTCATGGTTATGATTTAATAGCAATTTAATATTTATTAATGGTGTGAGGTGAATCAAAGGCTTAAATTTTAACAACACAGTGACTGACCAATTTAAAGATTAACAAGGTGATTTGGTACAATATATTCTGATGAAAATAGTGACATAATTACACGTTCCAGAATGACAAGATTCACACTAACTTACTACAAGGTATTCTAAATCAAAGTATATGTATAGAAGTATAAACACAAGCATATGCACAAACACACATAAAAAGCACAGAAATATTTGGATACGCACTGAAATACATAGACAGCCACAATCATGAAGGTACATATGTGTAGTCAAACAGATAGATAGCTAAAGAAATGGATGGAACAGGCTAGTCTACAGTTAATATTTCCCTCTTCTGGTGTGTCCTGGTTTCAGCTGGGATAGAGTTAATTTTGCTGAGCTGGGAGGGGACACAGCAGGAGTGCCAGACCCAGACAGGCCACTGGAGTATTCCATATCATGTGATGTTATGCTCTGTTTCTTTTATTCAAACTCACGAGTTTCCCTTGTATTCCTTCAGTTTCCTTCCCCCATTCACCAAGGGGGGAAGGGTGAGCAACCAGCTGCGTGATGTTTGTCCACCAGCCAAGTTCAAACCATGACAGTCCTTTTTGGCACCCAACATAGGGCTCAGGGGTTGAGATAACAACAGATCAGTTCATAATGTTGATCACTTGGCTCTATAAAATTTTATCACCTCATTTGCTGTATATAATCCCCATGTTGCTTTTTACCACCCCTGAGAGTTGGATTAAGATTTTGGGTTTGCTATATAATGTAACACTGATTTATGGTATGATGAAGTTGTCAGTCCTGAGGATACTTACAATTGAGTTTGAGAATTTTGGGAATTTCCAATCCTTGGAATGTTGACAATAACATGGTCATTTTATGCTGGAAGCCACTGTATTCTTGCATATGGTTCAGGATTTGTTGAGGGTTAAGCAACTATTTAAGAGTATCACCTGGAAATCTACCCCGTGGTTGGATAATTATGAGTGGCTGGGGGTGTGGAATAACATACAAGTACCTAGAATAGTGGGAACCTCACGTATATTGGAACTTCATTCCTGAACAGGTACAGAATCCCAAAGAACCAGTAAAATATTTGGAAAAGTATACTGTCATGCTGGTAATTCTGGAGAGACAGATCACTGCAAAGTGCTGGGACCCAGCCCATGAGTACTGAGTGCTATTAAACACTATTCAGTAGCTCCAAAGGGAAGAAAAGGTCTCTGGATCTGATAACAAACTGACAGACATTGCAGCCACTCCAAAGTCCACAACAGAAACTGCAGCCACTACAACCCCTGTGACAATCCCTGCAGCCAGTTCAACTCAGCAGGTACTGCAGCTAATCTGACCCTAACGACAGGCAGTGCAGCTGAACCAGAGAACCAACCCATGATGGCGTCAGCTGCTCCTATATATAAGAAGAAATATACAAAAAAATCCCCTCACATTATAAAGGATGAAGATGAATAAGAGACATCATGAGAATAGGAGGAGGAGGCAGAACCAGAGGTAAACACCTACTCCTTATACCTGAATGAGCTGCAAGACGTGCAATGGGATTTCAGTCACCATGTGGGTGAGCAACTCATTACCTGGCTGCTCTGGTGCTGGGATAGCAGAACCAGTAGTGTGGAATTAGAGGGCAGGGAGGCCAGGCAGCTGGGATCCCTGTCTAGGGAAGGGGGCATTGACAAGGCAATTGGAAAAAGGACACAAAATCTCAGTCTCTGGAGGCAACTTCTGTCAAGTATGAGGGAGAGGTATCCCTTCAAAGAAGATAATATAAGTCATCCAAGTGGACCACTATGGACAGAGGTAGCCAATACTTGAGGGAATTAACAGTGCAGGAGATGGTTTACTATGACCCAGATAAAGCACAGCTACCTACAGATTCAGATGAAGTTCAATGCATCCAGCCCAAGTAGCAGAAGCTTGTATGGAACACACCATCATCATATGCCAGTGCATTAGCAGTAATGGACTGGAGAGACAAAGAGGGACAAACAGTGGACAAATTGGCTCACCTACTCTAACAATATGAAGAAAGTCTCTCTTCCTCCCTTGTCACGGCTGTGGAAAAACTACCCCCAAAATTCCAGCAACTTAAAGAGGACATGTCCTACTCCCCATGGACTAGAATCTTGGCTATTAGGAGCAAGTGTTTCCCTATTCAAGAGAACCAGTATACAACATGGGACAACCTGTGGCATTGCCTGCGTGACCATGGAGAAGACATGAGGAAATGGGATGGAAAATGTATTGCTTCCTAGAAGAGCAAGTACATGAGTTGGAAGGAAGAACAACTATAAATTGGGGTTCTTTCAGAAGAAATTCTGCTCTCGTTTCCAGTAATCAAGTACCCAAACACAGCCGAAAGGTTGACTTTGCTCACAATCCCATGAGAAGAACAAGAAGTGAGTGAGCAAAATGAGACCAAGAGCTGCACATACCACATTAATCCATTTGTTGATGGCAAATACAATGAACAACATTAGAGGGGCCCTGCCTCCAGTGAGATCAAGGAAAGGGACAATGGAGTTTACTGGACTGTGTTGATTCGGTGGCCTGTCACATCTGACCCCCAGCAGTATAAGGCTCCAGTGGACACTGGTGCGCAATGCACCCTAATGCCATGGAATTTTAAAGGGGCAAAACCCATTTGTATTTCAGGAGTGACAGGGGGGTCTCAAACACTGATTATGTTGGAGGCTGAGTTGGGCCTAACTGGAAATGAGTGTGAACAGCACCCCATTGTAACTGGCCCAGAACCTCCATTCATTATTCATATAGATTAACTCAGGAGAGGGTATTTTAAGGACCCAAAAGGTTATCAGTGGGATTTTGGTATAGCTGCCTTAGAAACAGAAGGAATTAAACAGCTGTCTGTGTTACCTGGTCTCTCAGAGGATCCTTCTGTTGTGGGATTGCTGACGGTCTAAAAACAACAGGTGTGAATTGCTCCTACAACAGTGCACTGATGGCAATATCACACCAACAGACACTGTAATCCCTATCCATGAAACGATTCATCAACTAGAGAACCAAGGAGTGATCTGTAAGACGCACTCCCCCTTTAACAGCCTCATATGACCAGTGCAAAAGTCTAATGGAGAGTGGAGACTGACAGTGGACTATAAGGTCTTGAACAAATTCATGCCACTAATGAGTGCTGCCATGCCAGATGTACTACAGCTGCAATACGAACTAGAGTCAAAGGCAACCAAGTGGTAAACAATTATTATATTGTTGATGCATTCTTCTCCATCCCTCTGGCAGCAGTATGCAGGCCACAGTTTGCTTTTACCTGGAGGGGTGTCCAATACACCTGGAATCGACTGCCCCAGGGATGGAAATACAGCCCCACCACTTGCATGGACCAATCCAGACTGCACTGGAACAGGGTGAAGCCCCAGAGCACTTAGAGTACATTGATGACATCATTGTATGGGGTAATACAGCAGAAGTTTTTCAGAAAGAGGAGAAAATAATCCAAATCCTTCTGAGAGCTGGTTTTCCCATAAAGTGTGGTAAGGTCAAGAAACCTGCACAAGAGATTCCGTTTTTAGGAGTAAAATGGAAAGATGGATGTCATCAGATTCCAATGGAGGTGATTAATAAAATAACAGCTATGTCCCCACCGACAAACAAAAAGGAAATGCAAGCTTTCTTGGGAGTTGTGGGTTTCTGGAGACTGCACATTCCAAATTACAGTCAGATTGTCAGACCTCTGTACTCCATGCAGTTGACCTCGGGCCAGTTCAGACAGGGCAAAGTGTTAAAAATGTGCTCTACACTGCAGCTGGGAAGAATGGCCCTACCTGGAGTCTCTGGCGGAGAGCATCAGGGGAGACTCGGGGTCGACCCCTGGGGTTTTGGAGTCGGGGATATAGAAGATGCTAGGACTGCTATACTCCAACCAAAAAGGAGATACTGGCAGCATAAAAAGGAATCTGAGCTGCTTCAGAGGTGATGGGGACTGAAGCACAGCTCCTCCTGGCTCCCCGACTGCCAGTGCTTGGCTGGATGTTCAAAGGGAGTGTCCCCCCTGCACACCATGCAGCTGATGCCATGTGGAGTAAATGGTGGCATTAATCACACACTGGGCTCAAATATGGACCCCCAGCCATCCAGGAATATTGGAAGTGATTACATACTGGCCAGAAGGCAAAGATTTTGGAATGGCACCAGAGGAAGAGGTAACAAATGCTGAAGAAGCCGCATTATTTATATAGTAAGCTGCAAGGTAATGAGAAGTGATATGCCCTGTTTGCCGACGGGTCCTGTCACATTGTGGGGAAACACTGAAGGTAGAGAGCAGCTGCGTGGAGCCCCACAGGATGGGTCACTGAAGCTGCTGAAGGAGAAGGTGAATCGAGTCAGTTCACAGAGGTGAAAGCCGTCCAGTTGGCCTTGGATATCACTGAGTGAGAAAAGTGGCCGGTGTTCTCCCTCTATACTGACTCATGGATGGTGGCAAGTGCACTGTGGGGGTGGTTACATCACTGGAAACAGAGCAACTGTCAGTGCAGAGGCAAACCCACCTGGGCTGCTGGATTATGGCAAGATATTGCTGCTCAGGTAGAGAATCTGATTGTGAAAGTACGCCATGTACCCAAGATCCAGGCCACTGAAGAACATCAGGACAACCAACAGGCAGATCAAGCTGCTAAGATTAAGGTGGCTCAAGTAGATCTGGATTGGCAACATAAGGGTGAACAATTTCTGGCTCGCTGGGCCCATGACTCCTCAGGCCATCAGGGGAGAGATGCAACATATAGATGGACTCGTGACCAAGGATTAGATTTAAGCATGGATGCTGCTGCACAGGTAATCCATGAATGTGAGACATGTGCTACGATCAAGCAAGACAAGCAGTTAAAACACATTTGGCATTTAGGACGATGGTTAAAATATGAATATGGGGAGGCCTGGCAGACTGATTATATTATGCTTCCGTAAACTCAGTGAGGCAAAGACTATGTGCTCACAATGGCAGAAGTAAACACCAGATGGTTGGAAACATATGCTGTGCTCCATGCGGCTGCCTGGAACAGTATTTTAAGCCTTGAGATGCAAGTCTTCTGGTGGCATGGCACCCCAGAAAGAATTGAATCAGATAATAGGGTGCATTTTTTAAATAATCACCTAGATACTTGTGCCAAAGAACATGGTACTGAGTGGATATATCACATTCCCTACCATGCATCAGCCTCTGGGAAAATTGAGTCATACAATAGATTGCTGAATACTACACTGAGAGCAATTGGGGGTGGAACTGTCAAACACTGGGACGTGCATTTAGCAAAAGCCACCTGGTTAATCAATACCAGAGTATCTGCCAACCAGGCTGGTCGTATCTGGTCAAACCTCCTACATACCACAGATGGGGATAAAGCCCCTGTAGTGTGCATTAAAAATACACTGGGAGAGACCTTCTGGGTTATTTCTGCACTGGGTAACATTAAACCCATGTGTAGGATTACTTTTTCCTAAGGTCCTCAATGCACTTGATGAGTAAGGCAGAAGGATGGGGAAGTTGAGGTGTGCCTCAAAGGAATTTGGTTTTAGGTGAGAATAGCCCATTAATTTAACTTTCAAATAACCCTTTTATTACATTTGGTGCCCTGCAACATCCTCAAGATCAACATCTTTGGCCCACAGACTGCGAGAATGGATTGTGCCAGATATCAGCTACAAGCTCCAGTTGTAACAAAGACTACATGCGATCCTCCTATCACATCCAAGGTCACCTGATCTGCTGATAGTGCTATCTCTGCCTCATCCCTCCAGCTTTAAAAGATCTTCATGGCAAATAGAACCTGCAGTTATGGACTAAATGAATTCAGTACACATTTTAGTGGATGGCCCATAGACTAAGAGAGTGATATCTGAGAGACCAGGGAAAGGGGTGGTGATTACTTAGAATGTATAGGGAACCTTAGCATAATGTAAATTATATGGAATAAGAGGTGGACACTGTTCAGTTTTCTTGAATTAGGAGGGGGCATAGAAGGAGTGCCGAGTCCAGACTGGCCATTGAGTGTTCCATATCATGTGATATTATGCTCAGTATATAAAACAGGTGGGTTCTCTCTCACTGCCATCTGTAACAGCAGGATCTTTGATTTGTCAGGATCACTGGCAAGGAGCAGGCTGGGTATTGGTCAGCAGGTGGAGAGCAACTGCATTGTGCATTACCTGTTTGTACTTCCCATTGTTATTGTTTTGTTTTATTACAATGACCAAAATGTTTCTTTTATTTCAACACATGAGTTTCCCTTGTGTTCCTTCAGTTGCCTTCCTCCATTCAGTGAGGGGGGAAGGGTGAGACACTGGTTGTGTGATGTTTGGCTGCCGGCCAAGTTCAAACCATGACATCAAGTTTGGAGAAAATATTCACAATGCATGGGCATTTCTGAACAGGCAATTATTGACAGATGAAAAGAAGCCTGACTTCACTCTGGCTTCCATCAGCTTTTCAGGCAGACAACCTTCAAACTTTGAGAAGTTTTGTGCCTGAAAGGTGTCCCAGCTCAGAGGAGATGCTGGTCACAGCCCATTGCAATCCAGGAGAGTTCAAAGGGTCTTGCTTAGAATTGCTATTTAGGGTCTGTGATAACTGATTTTTTTTTTTGTCAGGTGCTTTTCTGTTTCAGCCCAACTCAGATGATGGAATATTCTGGTACTTTCTACCAGTTGTGCAAGCCTAGAATTTGCTAAATTTTGGAGTTCTGGTATCACACTCTTTGAGCCACAATCCAAGTATGGATGTACTAAGTTGTCAGGAGGTATTGATTGTGGCTTTTGGTCTTAAGCAATAAGAGAGAGAGGGGCAGAAACCAAGTTTGCTAAGGGAGTTCCCTAACACTCTGGTCCACTGCCTTTGTCACTCTTCTCAAATAGTTGGAGAGGAGGGGGCAGAAATCAAGTGGGATAAGGGGGCATCTTAATGCTCTGGTCTACTGCCTTTCCTAATCCATTTGACCTGATATATAGTCCATTTCCAAGTGATAGTGAAGATAGTAGTCAGGAACATTAAGGGAGTTCCTTCATGCTATGGTTCACTACCTTTCTCTATTCATCTCAGGTTGGCATGTAACCTAGGGGGAGAAAATTACACTAAGCACTGAGAAGCCCAAGAGAGGTAGGGATTGCACCACCACAGAAACACATAATTTTATAGACTTAAACATATCACTTCACAGTCATGTCTTTTTTCAGTCTAAAATATTCTTGCCTATTTCACTACTCCCTGTACAGAAGCCAATCAAAGCTTTAATCTTCCCTGTTACCCTTTTCATGATCTTCTCTCGTTCTTACTATTTCCTGTCTGAGATTAAGGGATCAGAACTAAGTTGATAAAGATATTGAGTAAATAAAAGTTCATCATATCTGGCAGTCATTAGTTGTCTGTCTACAAAAACATAAATGTTTCACAGCTGGCATTGGGCACCTATATTTGTCATAAAGAAAGGTAGTATCACAGTGCTACCTGAGATCTGGAAAAAAAGAAAACAAATCATAAAACAAAAAATCCTGTTATTAGTAGGCTGGAATATTTCTGATAAATCATTGTTCTTGAATGAGAAGATTTGAAACAAAAAATATTTTTCTGTTTTGTTTGGGGTTTTTGTATTTAACTTATTTTTTAATGAATTCTACAGAAAACTGAGTAAGGAACTCACTGCTTACTATCCAGGCAACAAAATACCTTGAGTTTCCAGGAGGAATGCAGTCTTTTCCTACAGTTTTCCTATTGTGTGTTGCACATGTCTGGTGTCAGTCACCAGAATGTTATCAAATAACAATCCTGAGGTAGGTGAACAAGTATCCTGGGTATTCTAGTTGCAACTTAGGAGGGAAAACAAGACAAATTATTTATCTGCCATTTCACATTTTGTTATGGCTACATTATGCACTTCAAGGCAAGCAACAAAGTCTGAAACATTACAGAAGAAAAGATGTTTAGCCATCAATCACTGTGACATTTGAGATAACTAGAGGAAATGCAGAAATCATAGGGCTTTAATCATTTCCCAGTAGACAACAGAGGTTTTAATATGTCCACTCACGAAAGACCTCCAACTGGTTAAAATACCGAACGCAAAAAGCCCTAATAGTTTAAATCTAAAGAAAAGGCACGGAGCTTTAATTCTTTGGCAGCCAAGTACCTCTGAGGCTGTACTTCAATTCCATGACTGACATCCATTCTGGTGTCTAAATATTGCAGCAGCTACAGTGACAAATTGTGCTGTTTGATAGTATTTATTGAAAGGAATATAGGAGGTAAAATGCAAGAGTTATGATTATAGTCTAGAAATCTTTTCTTCATTGTCCATTACGTCCATACCTCTTGGCCATGTAAAGTTGTATTCAATTGGACTTAATTAGAACTAACACATATGAGGAAAACAAAAAGATTTTTTTCTCACCATTAAAGGATTATAATGCCTAGTGTATCCTCAGTTCCTGACTGATCTATCGTCATGGGATGGCCTGATGTGATAAAGGAGACATACTTTGCTCCAGATGCTACTCTGTGACTGAACAGTCACAAATCCAAATAAGACTGTTTTTCTCAGAACGATAGGACTCCACATGGAAACTACTCTGAAACAATCAAATTCCTCTTACTGAACTGTAGTTATCCATTCATACACTGGAAGGCCATATGTAAATGTAGTGAGTATTCAACCTGAGACGTATCAAAATGTATCAAAATGCATTCTTAGTATTTATATAGATTTAGATGTGTATTTAGACTAAAGAAAAATGCTTTCTTCAACAATCAGCAATTTTCACTGACAATGAAAAAATATTTTGCCTCAGATGGTGAGAGGGAAGTTTCATTATTACCTTGCCTTTGTTACGGATGCTCTCAAATAAACAACCAAGCACCAAAAATAAAATTTAAAAAATTATTATTAACACAGTTAACTAGCTCTCTGTAAATTACAGGTTCGAATGTCTGTGAGAGGAGAACAGAACAGCTTTCTGGGGTTTAATAGCAACCCAGGACATGAAACAAAGGACTCTATAGGGTTTAATGGCAACCCAAAATGCAGATAAAGCCCCACTCCCTGGGATTTAATGACAACCCCAAATGTTTTACAAAGCCCTGCTAACTAGGGTTTATCGGCAACCCAAAACACTCTCTCACTCACCTGACCAGTGAGGGCTCTCAACCTGGAGGACCTGCTCAGGGCAGGGTCCCGACCCAAGGCACCTCAAGGAGGCTCCTTGGGCAGCGTCCTGACCCAAGGGGAGAGTCCTCGCCCGCAGCTGCTGCTCCAGGGGACGAGCTCCCGATGGCTCCCCCAGGGGACTCCATTGATCCCCAGGCCCGACCTGACCTGTGGTCAATAGCGGCTCCCGTTGGGCAAAGGCCCCAACCACCGCGAGGCCCCGAGGGCAAAGGCAGCCCCGAGCTGCTGCACTTCAGCAGCCAAGAAGCTCTGCTCTCCTTGGGAGGGTGCACCTGCCACAACCTTCAATAATCAGTGACCTTCCAGTAATGGATTCCTTCCCATATTTAAATATTAAAGGATGGATAGAAGGAAGATGGGTCATTGTGATGTGCTACAGAAATTATTCAGAGAGAGGTGTTCACACCCTTCCTTAGTTTTATAGAAGCACTCATGCATCCACTTAAATCTCATTCTGTCTCTCCAAGATAACAGTAATATCTACCACTACTTTTCTGAGAAAATATTTAAACTCTTAGCAGCCTAAACCTCATCACAGCTTCTGTTACTGGGAAGAAATAGAGAAGTAACCAACAATGATCTTATTTCCCTCATTCAAGATAGAGATTGCCAGTACATATACTTTTTTTTTTTTTTTTTTTTTTTTTTTTTTTTTTGTGAAAATGTTAAAGAGAAATATTTTTTGTTTGATTTTGTTGATTTTGTGTAGCTTTTTTTCACATCCTATATTAAAATTTCAAGAGAAAGTTTTTTTGAGACTGTTCTTTGTGCATTTACAAAAATCTGAAATGCTGTTTATGAACACTGATTTTTTTAGACACTTACCACTCTTAGAAGTCTTTGAAAATCCAGATGCTTTTTTTTTAAACTCAGTAATCTGAAGAATAGTAACAATATTGGAAGAAATACTTAGGTAGGCCTACAACATAAAACTTCTTATTTTACAAGATGATATGAAAATTTCTTTTTAAGGATCTACATTACTAGTTCATATCATGGATCAAAAATTGGAACAGGTTTATGAATTAAATACAGTTGTTGATTAAGTATTACATACTTTTTGTGTCTGCAAATACAGAAGTTCTGCTAAATACTATTCAAAAATGTGTGAAGTACATAAGGGAACTTAGTTTCATATTAATATACAAAACTCAGAAATTCGGTCAGATTATATGTTTAACAATTTTTCTAATAGAAGCACAGTGAGATCTTTGATAAGACATTTGAGCAGTATATTTTCCATCCTCCCTATCAACTTAGGTAGAACATTCCTGAAAAGATAAATACTTGAACAGAAACAGTTGTTTTTGTCTGAATTTCTCTCTTTTAAACCCACTTATTTTTTCTTCAAAATAATGTGGCAAATAATATCTTCATGATGAAAAAGACAATTTGCACAATTTTATGAAAATATCTGTGTGGTTGAATGCACCAAAATAAAACTTTATGTCGATATGATTACAAATCTTTCTGTCACTGACATAAACATGTAATGTTTTACAATAAATAATCTCCGCTATGCTGTCTGGTTCATTTTGTACTAAAGACGTGTTTCAGTTCATCAAACTTAATTTCAGACTATGCTGGCCACAACAATTATGAAAGAAATATAAAAATGGAAATGCCAGAAGAAAAGAAACAAAAACTAAACACAAATTTTAAAAACCCCTAAACATTCATATTTTTTACTACTCCTATCTTTTTTTTTTTTTTTTTTCTAATTAGGATAATAAAACTTTATAATTCACAGTATGTAGTGAAATCCATCTGTAGCTTAGCTTAGTTACAAATACTTTTTCAAACTGACCATATACAAGGCAATTTCCCTTATGATAATTTTCTATTAAAACATTTAAAATGTAAGTGTTAACAGTGACTTCAAGAACCTTATTGATGGTACCAAATGTGCGATATCTTACAGGTTGTTTTGGAGATCAGAGTTTTATAACTCCTTGAGATAATCTAATTTGAGTTTCCCACATTATAGGTATGCAAGAGGGCTGAAACAGTACTGAACTTTCTGGTCAAAAAACTTTTCCTTTTGGAAATACACCTTTGACAATTTTTTTTTTTTGTGTGTGTGTTTTGTAAACTTGACTACAAAATAGCATAGAAATTTTTTTCCACTATTTTCAATATATATAATAACACTTCTACTGACGTGTCCTGAGAAACTATAAACATAAATGATATTTCCAATAAAATATTTCTTCAAAATACAAGGGAAACACTGATTTTATTTTTTTTTTAAAGTCTCACTTGTGAGGAAAATATTTTTATTTGTTTTGGAGTTAAGAACAACATGGGACAAAAACCAGCTCAGATTTCTGAACAGCTTTACTAGGTGCTTTAAGAAAATTATATAGCTTATTAATTCCAGTTTGACCATTATAAGACAAACATATGTGGAAGTAATTTTTTCCAATATAAAGATTTTATATATCTGTAGAATAATTTCCCTGACATTTTATTAATATAGCTTGCATAGAGTACATAACTCATATAAACATATTGCAGTTTGAAGATAGACAGATGTGAAAATGTTTTGTCTTAAGAAGATTTAAGTAATTTGTGATGAGTTTTTCACAGATAAATAACAATTTCATATTTTGTGCAAAGTTAACATGCTTTCCCAGAACTTTAAGGGACTTTGTTTCATGCTCCACAACACACCTTTGTCATGGTATTATGAGCCTAGCACATGATACGTAACATTTTCTAGCTTAAGTGATGTGATTTAGGAAAACATATGCAAAATAGTCTGCAAAAATCAATTATACAGTAGTATAATACTGATTTTGCAATATTTATAAAGATCCTAAGAGACAGCTCAGTTAATTTTGCTCCAAATATAGTAAATTTATCCTCATGTATTAAACATTGTTTAAATTCATGTAATATAAATAATACATAGTAGCTAATCATTTATTTATAAGAAATAAACATAATTCCCTTTTCTTTGGTAGTTTTAAGACACATTGTTATTCATGTACTTCAGTTATGCCAATGAGCTATGCTTGCTAAGTGTAATAAGTAAAATGTGCAAAATACAAGAATTATTTCAGTCTTTAAGATCTGTCAGAGATATTATGAACCACAATAATGTTTCATTTAATTAATAATGTATTTCTATGGTATTTCAGGCTCAGATTCTGTATTCAACTCTAGTGTCTTTACATCCTCATTTAAGTAAAGATACACATACACACACATGTAGACACACATACAGAGTCAAACAAACAAAAAAAATCAATATGTTGAAAAGCAGTTAATTAAGAAATGAATCCAAACTATGTTTTGTAAAGCATTTTGTTTTAAGATGTTGTCAGAGCAATGAATAAATTTCTCATGTATGAGTGAATTTCCTATAATTTTTTTGTGTTCTGGTTAAATATTTTAAAACAGGGAAAAAAAAAAAGACCCAAGGAGCTACAGGCCAGTCAGTCTCACCTCTGTGCCTGGCAAGATCATGGAACAGATTGTCCTGGAAACTATGCTAGGGTACATGGAAAATAAGAAGGTGATTCATGACAGCCAACATGGTTTTACTAAGGGCAAATCATGCATGACAAATTTGGTGGCCTTCTGCAATGGAGTTACAGTGCTGGTGGACAAGGGAAGAGCGACTGGCACCATCTACCCAGAAATGTGCAAAGCATTGGACATTGTCCCACATAATATCCTTGTCTCCAAATTGGAGATGCATGGATTTGATGGCTGGACCCTTTGGTGGATAAGGAATTGGCTGGATGGTCACACTCAGAGAGCTACAGTCAATGGCTCAATGTCCAAGTGGAGATCAGTGAGTGGCATTGGGTCAGTATCAGGACCAACGCTGTTTAACATCTTTGTTGGCAACATGGACAGTGGGATTTAGTCCACCCTCAGCAAGTTTGCCAGTGACACCAACCTGCAGTCAGCACACTGGAGGGAAGGGATGTGCCATCCAGAGGGACCTTAACAGTCTTGAGAGGTGGGCCTGTGAGAACTTAATGATGTTCACTAAGGCCAAGCTGCAAGGTCCTGCACATGGGCTGAGGCAAACACAAGCACAAATACAAGCTGGATGATGAGTGGATTGAGAGCAGCCCTGCAGAGAAGCACTTGGGAATATTTGTGGATGGAAACTGACTGTGAGCAAGCAAAGTGCACTTACAGCCCAGAATGCCAATAACATCCTGGGCTGCATAAAAAGAAGCAAGTCGAGGGAGGTAATTCTCCCCCTCTACTCTGCTCTCATGACTCCCCACCTGCAGTACTGTGTCCACCTCTGGAGCTCCCGGTATAAAAAGGACATGGAACTGCTTGAGTGGGTCTACAGGAGGGCCACAAAGATGATCCCAGGGCTGGAGCACTTTCCCTGTGATGACAGGGTGAGAGAGTTGGGGTTGTTCAGCCTAGAGAAGAGAAGGCTCCAGGGAGACCTTACAGTGGCCAGTACCTAAAGGGGGCTAGAGGAAAGATGGGGAGGGACTATTGGGGAATGTAGTGATAGGATGAGGGGCAGTGGTTTAAAACTGAAAGAGGATAGACTTAGATTAGATATAAGGAAGAAATTCTTTATTGTGAGGGTGGTGAGATGCTGGAACAGGTTGCCCAGAGAAGTGGTTCATGTCCCCTCCTTGGAAATATTCAAGGCCAGGTTGGACAGGACTTTGAGCAACGTGGTCTAGTGGAAGGTGTCCCTGCCCATGGTCTTTAAGGTCCCTTCTAACCCAAACCATTCTATGATTCTTTGATTACATGAAATACCATAAAGAAATCTTACTTTTAAGATGGTATTTTACTAAATGTTCTTATACTTATGGAGGAAAATAGGGTGTCTAGAAGAGTTTGTACATGGTAAGAATTTTGTATAAAAATTCTTGAAATATTATCCATACATGCATATTTGTTCCACTTTTTCTTTCTCTAGATTTACTGAAATTTCATGAACATTTATAGAATGTGGACAGATTATCATAATTAATTCTCCATAGAAAAAATAATTGGGAATATTTTATGTATAAATTACACTTACAGTAGCAGAAATAAGGTCTTAGAGGTAGTAGTTGTGATAGGTAATATGGAAAAAAATACCAGTGAGACATGCCCTTATCATTACCAATGAATTTCAGAACTTCACTCTCACATATGGTTAGAGATTTTTTGCAGTTCCCAAAGGGGATTTTGTGATTTTCAGCCGAAACTCAAGTTTTCTGATACTCCCATGTGTATCTTTTTTTAATATGGCCAAAACATTGACCATTCAGAAAATCAGCAGAAAAGGGAGTAAACCAGAAATAACTATAACATTAAAGAAATATAAAATAATTATCTCCTTAAAAGAGTGAGAGTATTTGGGGAGGAATAATACCTCTCTTTATGATAAGATTCATAATGAAAAAAAAAAAAAAAAAGAAAGCATGATTAGTTATGCAATAAAACCTTCATGAAGAGTCCAGATCCCATCTTGTGATATTATTCATTAAAAATTATGGCTGAATATGTCCTTTAGAAATCTCAAAAAAGCTGCCTACTTGTACATGTGAGTTTTTAAGTGTTATACCAAATAATTTATTTCCACTACAACAGATGTTGTTTGGTTTGCTATTATTAGACCTAACACTGTCAACTTTAAATCATTTAAAATCACCAGCTTAACATTCATTTTAGTAACACCAAAAAAGCAAGCACAGATGTTCAATATAGTTCCAATTTGCCTACAGCCTCTTTTTGCCTACAGCATACTTTTGCATGTCTTCCTTTAAAACAGCAAAAATATGGTCAGAACATCAGTCTTCATTGACATCAGCTGTTTCTTAGTTTAACCTCTTTATAGTAATAGTTTAAAAGGTTCTTGCTTTTCAGTTTTGCAATGTCATAGCTGGATAACCTGCATTATACTCACCAAATAGGGACCTGTAGATTTTACAGTTTCAAATTCCAACAAGATTCCTTTCAACATTATAGGACAGTTACAGTATAACTCAAAAACCTGAAATGATAATGCATGCCATACATATGCAGAAAACAAGTGGGATAGCTGGCTGCATTCTCATAAGGTATGTTTCATAGATCAGTAAGGGAAAAAGACTGTTAGAGGTAACATGATCAAGCATTGAATAAGAAAAGTATTAGAGCATTAAGTATAATTTTATCTGCTACTTGAAGCCTGGCTGTGACAGCCATCAGTCTTAAAAACCTGACAAAGATTTTATTAATTATTTACTATGATAGTGGTTTAGTGGTGGATAAAGCTGACTGACAACCTTTCATCTAATTTTTTTTTAAAAGCAGAAAAAGTAGATATTTAAAAAAAAAAAAAAAAAAAAAAAAAAAAAAAAGGATGTAATTGTAAGAAAAAGAGCTATATTTTTTCTTAGAAGATGTTAGAAATAGACCACTTTAAAAAATTGGGAATTTTAAAAGAGTGCACAATTATTCTCGTGGCATATCTGTAAATTACATGGCACGTTGTATCTTGAATTACATATATATGAGAGAAGAAAGATTGTGCAAGGGGTCTTTGTTGTCGTTAAGGTATGCAGAGAGGTTATGCCCATATCCTGAAGGTTAGGTGATGGAACAGAACATAAGAAGTTACATAACATGAAATGAGAAATTTCTAGACATAACAACTAATAGAGTGAGACACTCACAAAAATAGTTTCCAGTGTAAGAATAGTATCATGAGGGTGAGGAATGGCTGGATTTCAGAGATAGTTAAGGAAAAGTCAGCCAAATATAACAGATATTTGGAGGAGAGCCTTTTGGAGTCACACAGCATCCAGGTAACCATATCAGAAATACCATCTATGTCTGAGATTGTGTAGATAATTTTATCACAAATAGTAAGTTTGGGTACAGAGGGAGCAAAACTGGAAGTAATAGAAAGAAAGTAATTAGAGGCGTTTTTTTTTTGGTTTTTTTTGTTTTTTTTATCAGAGAGGAGATAAGGACAAAAAAAAAAAAAAAAAGACAGGTGAATGGGGAAAGAGCAAGCATAGGAAAATTGAGGTAACTGGGGATAAAAGGGACTGTTTGAGCATAAACAAGCTGCTAGTCAGTACCCTTGAGTACTACTGACTGAGCTCTACACCTGATCATTGCAGACTATCCTACCTCCTTACTGAGGTCTTCTCCTTAAGAGAGTGTGTAATAATCAGCAAACTACAGACTAGCCAAACAGAAGGAACTAGATGGGTCTCTCTGGTGGCTCATGTGAATGCTGTTTCTGCATGTGTATGCTGATAAAGGCATTTCTCTTTGTTCTTGTTGATCTGTGTGACTCCCTGCTCATGTTGGCCTAGTATGTGTATCTGTACCTTGGTAATTTGTACTTGGCCTTGTTGCTAACCAGACCTAGAGACTGGTGACTACAGCAGCCACATCTATGTGATAGGGACTGGATAAACGTCCTTGGGTATGAGTCTTCCTAAATCTGCACCAAGGACCAGAAAGTAGAACTTCCCTGGATCCCAAAGATCCCCAGCTATGATTTCCCTTAGTTGTCATATCACTCTTCACTTGTTCATAATTGAAAAAAAAAAATATTCTCATTCCTTGAAAAAAATCAAGACGAGTATCACCCTTAAAAGAGAATGTTTATTGTCAGGTGTATGCGAATAGAATTTCTACTGATTTTTCCAGTAGCTGCTCCATCTAATCTCACAAGGAATGTTTCTAAGTCTCAAGGACTCAATATTCACAAGGAATGAAGTTCTGTATGTCTCTTCAATAAGGCATCTTTTGACATGTAAAAGTTGGTAAGCTGATCAACGAATCCTATCACATTGCCAGTAGATTGGTTTTAAGGAAATTAGTCTTTCATGTGACAAAGCCCCAGTTACTTCACTTTTCCTGCCAAACAAGGTACAAAAATATTGTGTTGGAGTCGTATTTATAAGTTTTAGATATGTCTCTTGTTGTTTCTTTGCAATAACTAAGCAATACCTACTTTGTGCTATTGGAAAGCTTGTGCACCGGTAGCATATAAAAACTGTGGAAGAATCAAATTCATTAGCAAAAGACAAGTGAATGCAATTATAAATAATATCTTATTTAAACAAAGTATTTGAAAGTTCCTTCTGATATAATGAAAATGGGAAATTACAAGGAAAAATTCCATATGGAGAAGTGCTTCTAAACTGAGTTACATGAGTCAGGCTGAGATAGAGAGGGACATCAGCAACCCTAAACCAGGAAAGATTTCTAAGGATGACAGGAACTTCCTAAATTACAGTACAGATAGAAAGTGACAGATAGGTGTAATGTGCTTCTTGGGGGTGGGGGTGGGTAAGTTTCCAGAGGGTTTTTTTTAAGATTTCATGTATATGTATTTCCATTTTCTCTTTTTTTCAAAATGGTTTGTACACATCATTCTACTTATTTAGAACATACTCTACAGCACTAAGCACAAGAACAAATATTTTGCAGGTCACTGCAGGAATAAATCTGAGCTGTCATTTGACTACTTATATGCATGTTCTTCTTTCTTTCAGTGTCAGTATTTGCAATAACATAATAATAGGAACCGAGGAGAATTGATAATTTGACATTTTAAATCTTGTTTCTATTTTTAAGAGTGGATTAGAATCTCTGTAATTAGATGAGGTCTTACTTTTTAGTGAATTCTTAAACAGGTTTGGGATTTTTTATTTATTTTGTAAGTATCAAAAGTACCAGCTGGAATTGTTAGGTAGAAGTCAAAATATGTATTCTGAAGACTAAATAGTAAGAAAACAGACTAATTTTGTGTGAACAGTAACAAATGATAAAGACAAGTCTGTGCTAGACAACAAATAAACTACATGTTGCTGGAGAGGGCAACGTATAATATTTGCATTTGTTCAGGCAAAGACAATTGCATTTTGGTATTCAATGTCCTGGATAAGTGCTATGACATTAAGCTAAAACAGTTTTTAGTATGAGCCTATATTTTATGAGCAAAACCACTCACATATTTAATGCTGAGAGATAGTTTGTGTTCGTATGTTCCATCTGGTATTAGCATCTATTTGAACCAAAAAGGAGGGCACTGTGGATCTAAGGAAGAGATCCTTAAGACCCTTAATGAACCTAAAGGTCTGTTAAGGCCCATCTTATTCCCTGTGTCCATTGCTTTATCTATGTAGGTTGGAAGGGTGTGTCTGTGAGTCCTGTACTTATATATGGAAATTACAGGTAGTCATCAAGCAGGAGGTTCTGAATAAAGGTGGATCTTAAACACTGGGCTTAACAATCCTATGTAGAACTAGGCTGTTAATCAACATGTTGAAAATGACGTGCCTAAAATTCAGCATCTATATATAGATACGTAAAATACTTTTTGTGGAAAGCCTTGAAGAATACCAGTAAGTAAGGCTGAAAAGGGAAGACAAACACATTAGGAAGAAGTCTCAAAAACTGCCTCTTACTAACTGTCAATCACAACTGTCACAAATTGTGGGACAGAAACCTCTGCAGTAGCAGAATTTTTCAGAGTTCAATATTCTCAAAAAACCCCTAATCCACTCAGACATCTACATTACAGAATATAGTCTACATAAAAGAATTATGAGGATGAAAGAGAAAACTTGTGGGAAGAATGAAATAAAGAGTGTATTTCTCAGGGGTTATATGTCTGACATAATTCTGCTTTTACAAGTTGTTGTTGCCACTCAACAGTTTTAACCATAACCAGTCTTTTCACTCTTCTCAGTGTGCCCTTTGGTATCATTGTGTCTCCATTCTGATTACATGTGCCAGTCTCTTTTTCTCGCTCTCTCTTTGTCATCTTTTTCATGTATGTCAGCACTCAAAGAAGCTTAAAAGTTGCCATTATCTCATCTGTTTAGAATGGGAGTGTACACAGGAGATGGAGGGAGAGAACTGTGAACTCAGTAAGACTTCTTCATTTAAGGGACCCAGGGGAGAGGGAAATAGTGGAAAACACAAGTCTGAGATAGGGAATACCTCTTTTATTTCCCTAATATAGTGAAAGATTACCAAAAAATAGTCTCACTGCCAGAGAGTCCTTTAATGGTGTGAAGGATTTAGAAACCTTTGAAGTCTCAAGCTGATAAAATAAAGATAAATTGAAATGCTCCATTTGTCATGGTGCTTTGAAATAAAATATCCATGCTTGGAAAATATAGACAATGTTACACAGAAAAGAAATGATGTTTTGTGAGGAGGCATAATCTTAGTGCAGCACAAACCAAAAAGGCAAAAAGAATTGCAGAAATCCTTTGGTCATCTGTGTGGGTGTACAGAGTAAATTCTCTTTTTTTTCAGCAACCATTGAGCATTTCACAGGTAGTCAGTCAAGTAAACTATCTAGAGGCATCTCTATTTTCCTAAAAAACCTAGAGAACCTAAAAATCCTAATTATTTTTGAGTTGCTTCAGACTCTTGTTTTCTATATAGAAACTGAAACATTTTGTGTCTGTATTTCTCATGTTGCCTGTATCTTTCATGATTTCAAAAGACAGATTTTATTTTATAGTATTTTACTTTTTTGTGTGTGTGTAAGACAAATGTTCAGTCTTGGAGATATGACTTAATTTTACTCCTGGTTTTAAAGCAGGCTTCCTGTAGGACCACATAATGCACTTAGACTAATTGTATAACAATTTCCTACTGATAAAATGAGCAAACCAATATGGGTTTTTGCCCTCTCTCTTTTGTCTATTCAGAATAGAACTTTTTTTTTTTTTTTTTTTTTTTTTTTTTTTTTTTTTTTTTTTTAGCATTATATATTACATTTACAATAATATCACAATGAAACTTCAGTTTCAGTTGCAATTTTCATTTTTATAAAAAAATACTAAAACCAATACTTCTTTTATAACCTGGCGCTAGTTCCAGAGAATTCAGCTGGTATACAGCTCATTTTTAAAGTAAGAGTAGACTTAAACTTCAGTGGGTGTCATTTCAATGCAAAGCTGCCTGTTTGTTTGATCCTGTTGAAAAGTTTTACTTTTGCAATTATACAACTTTTCAGATAAAATTACCTTACAAGAAATGCCTGTATCATCTTGGGAGACTTTTTACTATAAACCTCAGGAGAAAGCTCATAACTGCAAGTAGTGCATTCATCTGAAGGGTAGAAGGGAAACAGACAATTGAAGGTGAAGTCACTGAAATTTTCAGCACAAACATATGAATTAAATATTACAAGGACAAGAAATCTTAGAAGAGACTTGTGAGGAAAAAGAACCTAATTTTGCTTCTTCATTAAATTACAAGTATAAAAACTTCTAAGATTTCATACTGGGTTTTGTAGTTGGTTACATTATCTTAAATTCTGCATCTGTTGATTATAGCTTGATTTTTTTCTACACACACATGATATGTTTTTGCATTTTTAAGTGTATTTTCTAGAGACTTAGACTTACTGCCCCAAATTTGCAGTCTACTCTAGTTCATTGTAAACAGGGGACCACATTGCTGAATTATCTTATTTGAAGCTGGGCCAAGTCCATCTAAAAGATTTACAAAACCAATTAAAACTTTTAGCAAACTCTCATGACTTTTTCTCCTCTTATACTTGAGTATATACACATAGCGTATCTTCATAGGCGGGTAAGACAGTAAGCTGTACAGTTCATTCATCTCTGCTTAGACTGTGACTTTTTTACCTCATTTAGTCCCCATGTCTAACACTACCAAAATCCATCTTATGCTGGATTAAATAGCTCCTTGTCATCCCCTGACTGTCTTGCTCTCTTGCATCCTTATCATTATGGAATATTCCAACATTTTTTCACTGAAAGGATCAACATTTGGAGACAAATTCTGTTTCTTTCTATCTGTTTTCTAATACAACTGAACAGTATACAAATATGCAATAACTCTGTTGAGGATATCTCCAGACTGTCTCTTTTTAATCACTTCTGCTGACATGAAAATATCATCTAATAAAGATAGGGTCATGCTAAGAAATAAAATTACTTCCCAGATTGTACATAGATATGTTTCAGATAAAATTAATTTTCTATATTTTAAACCAGTTTGATATCCTTTTCTTCATATCAACTCTCTGACTGCCAAATCAGACTTCTGCAATGCAGTCTATGTTTTAGCATTCCTTCTTATTTTCCTAGAATTCTGTTGTCACATCAGCTTTGATCCTTTTCCCAACTTGAGTGGCTTATACTATCTTATTTTGTGAATGGCATAATCACAACCTCTTCATTTTTTCATTTAAACTGTTCTTCTTAGAAGCACTTGCTCTCAAGAACTGCTTCACTGCCATCCTCCCTGTCCTAGTTCTGGCCAGGATAGAGTTAACTTTCCTTGGGCTGAGAGGGAGCACAGCTGAAAGGCTGGGTCCTGATCAATCATTGGAGCATTCCATGGCATGTGATGTCAAAGCTCAGTAGCAGGTGGGGGTGGGGGTGTGCTCTCTTATGGGTGTTGTTTTGGTTTTGGTTTCCAGATCGGCTAGGTGGAATTTCTCTGGTGTGGTCAAGATCACTGCTGGGGACAGGCTCTACACCAGTTGCCGTTCGGTGAGGCACTACTGCATTTTACCCGTTTTGAACTTTTTTTTTTTTTTTTTTTTTTTTTTTTTTTTTTTTTTTTTTTTTTAATTTAACCTACAAACGTTTTCTTTTGTGCCTTCCGTATTTCACTGGTGGGGGGGTGGATAAACAACTGGCCACGTGGAGATTTTCTACCAGCTGAGTTCAAATCACAACAGTTTTTGTTGCCCAAAGTAGGGTGTGAAGTTTGAGATAATGGCAGAACAGGTTATAATGTTGATTGCTTGGCTCCGTAAGATTTTATCACCTTACTTGCAATATTTATTTTCCATGCTGTTGCTCACAGTCTGTGAATGTTGGGTTGTTTTTGCTGTACTATGTGATGCTTATCTATGAGGGGGTACTGTCATTGGTCATGGGGCTATTTACAATTGTGTTTGAGGAATTAAGGAATTTCAGATACTTTTGGAATGCTGATATTAACATGGTCATATCACTGCTAGGAGCTAGTGTGTTCCTGCTTGTGGTTCAGTTTTTGTTCAGGGTTAAGCAACTATTTAAGTGTATAACCTACAAACCTACCCCAAGGTTGGAGAATTATCAGTGGCTGGGGGTGTAGGGTAGCATGGACAAGTACCTAGAACAGTGGGAACCTCTGGTGTAATGGAACTTCACTCCTTCACAGGTGCAGAATCCTGGAGAACTAATAATATATTTGGAAAAAATATGTTGTCATCTGGGTAATTTTTGTTACTAATTATAGAACAAAGCAATCTCAGGAAAATAATATAGATGATACCTTGAAATATAGACCACATACTCTAGATTTTTTTTCTAAAGTGGATTACTATTTGACTGCTTTTTTTTTTTTTTTTTTTTTATAATAAGGTCACTTTTCTAAAGAATATATTGTAATTTAGAACACATTTCACATTGTGTTGTGGCACATTTCCAATCAAGCATTATTAACTACATTTTTGCATAATCCCATTACATCATGTTATGTGATTGACAAGACTTAGATTTTTCTTACATCTTCCTGATTTCAAATGCATGTACATTCTGCAGTCATTACACTTTCAGATTTTTTTTTGCAAGCTTCCCACTGGGCCGCATGACTTTCACACACCATTACTCAATTAAAAGTTACCATAAAAAAATATTATATTTAGCCTTCAGTTACTTAGGTGGAGATCTGAAACCCATGCATAAATGTCTGTGCCTTTCAAGAACACAATGGATGGTTTCTTCTTTAGCAGAAGATTATTGATTAAAAAATGCAGAAAATCAGTGCAATCCAGTATCACAGTTAATTATGTGAACAAACAGCATTTATTTTAACCAAAGAATGTAGAGAGTTTTGTTGTCTCTAATAAAATGAGTCTGAAGAAGAGCTTTCTGAGACAAAAAAGGAACTGTTTGTCTTAAAGAAAGCAGAAACAGAGAAGTCCAAAATCTATAGCAGCAAAATCACTTTATTACAGTGTGTTGGTAGTCTAAATACCATACAGCAGCAGTTTTCTCCCATTCTCTGCAGTGCTGTCACAGGCATCAAGTACATGAGGACAAAATGAGGATGAGATTATTTTATCTTTTTTAATCTCCAGTTAAAAAGAAAGAATTCAGATCAAGAACACTTCCTCATGTTAATGACTGCCTTTTCACATTCATACCCGAGATATGAATCAAGAAAAATTAGGAAAACTATGATTGAAAAACAAAACTATGAAAGCAAACTTTTTTTTTTTTTAATGAATAATTTTTCCATTACTCCAATTCAAGCATAATTACTATATGCGTGGAGGAAAAAAAAAAGAGTTTTTCATGACATATACTTGCAGGAAACTAACAGTATGAAGCAAGTGAGCTGTCTTGTAAAAAGAAAGTACTATCAAAAAAAGGAAAAATCTTCTAAAAATGAAATACAAAAATGTTCTTTCTAGCTTCTTCAGTATAAAGTATGCAATTATGCTTTGCATGCTGTAAAACTGCAAATCAAACTATAGCAGCAGGGGAGTGAAAGTTGGAGGCATGAACAGGGGAAGATATACAAGATTTCAGCTGAGATTTAAAATGAAATTAAATGGAGAGGTAGAGATATGTTGTTTCAGATGCCAAGAGCAGCAGAAGAGAAGGCTTCTGAACCAGATTGTGCAGAAAGACTGAGGGAAGCCAAAACTGAATCAACAGAGGAGAAAAGGAGAAGTGGTAAGTATTAGAGAATATTTGTCAGTAACATAGTATGCTTTTGTATGAATGTTTTGTCTTCAAAAAATCCCATTTTCAAGACTTACAAAATAAAATAACATATTAAAAAAATGGAAGAGGAATACGTGTATTGAAATATGAGTCTATGTCCTTCTTGTTAATTGATGTCTAGTCATAATTCAATAAAAGAAACAAAAACATTCTTTTAATTTGTTATGAGGAACATTTAGTTGATATTTTTTTGTCCTCATGAGAAAACTGAATGAAGTCATGACAGGTTTTAGACTGAAGAACAGCAAGTGTAGCTTGTATTTGTGGGCTGATTATTAGCCAAAATTTTTAAGAGGTGAGCAGAGAAATAAAACACTGTTATAAGAATATTCTTTGATGTAACCTGTTGAATTCATTTGCTACTTCCAATAAGATTGATAACAATACATAATTTTACCATAACATCTTTTAGCGTTTGCCCAGATTTTGCTCTCACCTTTACTGATAAGGTTGGTTTGAAAGGAAAAAAAGCTTTAGACCAACACATGATACTTAACAGGTATTGTTAAGGAAATGCTGAGGGGATATGAATGAGGTGAAAAACTGGCTGCACCATGAGGCTTGGAAGGTGTGAAGAGTGGTTTGAGATCTGATTAGCAACTAGCTGTGAATGGTGCTCCTCAGGGGTCAACACTATGGCCAGTATGGTTAAATACTTGCATCAGTGACCTGAAAAATGGGATATAATGCTCTGTCACATTGCCACATGTGGAGAAGTGTTGGCAGTGAGGGGCTTGTAAGGAACTGAATGAATGAATTAATGCCTCAAACATTAATCAAAAGAGAAAACCTCAAGGACAAGTTGTAACCTTTGTGATTAGTCTAAGGAATGAATTATCTGCCTAAGGGAAGCACAGAGTGTATCGAAGGGTGCATGGCTCTGAAACCTTGCAGTTGTATAGTCAGATTCCTTAGATAAGCCTTGAAGAGAGGACCTACACTTTGATTTACAACAATAGTCTTGAAGAAGAGCTTAAAAGAGTGGTAAGAAAGAGAAACAATGGACACCAGATGGAGCTAATGACTGGATAATCACCCAAGAAACGAAAAATGAGGAAAAGGTAAAGGTGGTAGGGGGAGATTGTGACCACTGACTCAACTGGAAAAAAGGGTTAATGTACCCCATTCCCCCCACAACGAATCCACAGAGCCCATGCTCCACCTTTTGCCCGACTCTGTGAAAATGAGTTTGTGGAATACCTGCCTCTCCTTGTCTGGTATGCTAATCAGCTGATAAGATGAATTTAAAAGGCAAGAGAAAACATTGCTCTGTGTGCCCCCACCACCCAAGATTACTGGACCTGAGACAATGCTGGATCCAGGGGTGGTGATCTGGATTTCTTTGACTCCTTCTCTCTTTTCTTTTTCTTTTCTTTCCTTTCTTTTCTTTCTGATAGATTTATAAGACACCACATTGCTTATTATCCTTTTCCAAGCTTAATTTTTTTTCTACCGCAAGTAAATATTTTAACTGGTCTTTTGGTGTTGTTTCACCTTAGTTTAACCCGAGGAGATGACAGAACTGTTGCAACTCCCTGGGCTTCCAGTGTGGGTCGTGACAGGGCAGCATGGGTGGCCTCTGCTGGGAGAGGCTGGAGCTGCCCTGTGATGGACACAGCTGGTTCCAGCTGGCTCCAGCAGAGGTACTGCAGGACACAGCTGAGCCCATCAACCATCTCAAGAAACCTTTTCTTGTTTACTCATGAAATATGCACTTGGTTTTCACATTTCAGATGTTTAAAAAGATTTCACTGTGTGTACATCTATCTGCAGCGGTGTATGTTGAGACCTCCATTATGGGCTTGTTTCAGTCAATGTCTCTGCTCCACAATGCTTATGTGAAGCTCAAAACCAATCACAGGCTAATTCATGGCTAAATACATTTACTAAGATTTTGTGCTATTGATTTCTCTGGAACATGAATTTCATTTTTCTCTCTTTTTATACCACTGTCCGTAGTCAGTATAATGCATAGGTCAATGCTGTTTGTGTTGTGAAATGTCTCATACACGTTTCTCGTTATCTTGCTACTTAATAAACACTGATGCTCTGACATGACAGTTCTTTCAGCCGGTTTTATATTTTTCTCCTTCTATATCCCCAGATTATTCTTACATTTACTAAAATCAGACTGAATGGTATGCAGTACCATGTATAAATGAGGCATTTATGAGATAAATATATATAATCTGTAAAATAATTTATAGTCTGCAGCTTTATTACTGTGGGAACAAGTATCCCATCCCCACACCTCTCCTGTATTATTGTGATCTCCTGTGTAAGAACACCTGAATAACCTTGATCCAGAGCTTCTTTCAGTTTGAAACTATCAGCAACCAAAAAAAGAGCCCCTCTCTCATTGTCATATGCAAAGAATTGTTTTAATATGAAACCTCATCCCCAAAGACTGACATTCCCTGACAGCCCATATGTAAATGGAGAGGCAGGTATGCATGGCTGGTAAAAGGCATTGTAATGAGAGGTTAGGTAGGGCACTACTTTATGTAGAAAATAGTTTACCTTCCTGCTATCAACAAATTAGACATATATGGAGTTTCGCTTCTGGATTATACATTAATTAATACAGGACCTCATAAGAGTGGGAGCAGGTGAAGTATTACGAGCCTATAGGAGAGGTGGGAGAAGAAAGAGTGTAAGAGACACTGAAGGAATCCTTAGGAAGAAGTGCACCAAGAGATGTATTTGCTGCTGCTCCATGGCACTGAGGCAATATATGCTCATTTTCATAGAAGCCAAATCCCACCTATAGGTATCTATTGTCACACACACCTCTTTCAAGGTCAAGAAATCACAAATCAGCTTAGACTGCCAAGCATTTGACACTAGCAGAGCAGGCAGCCAAAGCTTTGCTATTTATCAGACTGCATTCACATCATGCTTACCTGGAATCAGTTTATTTTGCTGGGGTCTAGTGCCAAGTCTTACCTGATAGCATAGGAATAAAAGTAGGAAAAACAGAAACCAAAACCACATCAGAAAGGGGGTGTGGGTGTGTGTGATATTTCTCCAGCTAGACTCATACAGATGTCAGAATTATCACATTTCAAGTTAAATGATGTCTGTCCATAGTTTTTAAAGGCCTGCATTTTTTTTTCTTTTTTTTTTTTTTTTATGTGAGGCCAAATATTGCAATAGTTAATATTTGTATTAACAAAGCAGATGGAAATATAATAGTTTTTCTGTAAGAAGCTGATAACATTTGTCAAATGGAAAATAATTAATACCTTCATGTCACATAACAAAAGAAAACCAAGGCTAAATCTAAAGAATTTGTGAAACAGTCTGAGGCAGAAAGTATAAAATTACTGCCCAAAGCAATGGACCTGTAAAAGCCCAAGTTGTATTAATGGGGTACAAATAATAATGAACTGAAAAAGTCTCTCAGAAACTTACAGACAATGCATAGTTCTCCTGTATGTTCACTGGTAGAGCTTCCCAAACATTTAGCACCTCAAGTCAGTGACACTGGCTGTAGCAACTTAAATTTATCAATGCCTTAGATAAATCAACCATATTTTCTTACAAATTCTTTTATCTTTTTTTTCTTTCTTTTTTTTTTTTTTAAAAAAAAAAACCCCAAAAAACAAAACAAAACAAAAACACCAAAAAACCCACTATAACATTGCTGACTTTATTGGTTTAGTAGTTCTTGTACAAAAATGAAAATGGTGATATAAATACTGAACAAAATACCGGACAAACTTCTGGTAGAAGAATGATTTCCTTCTCCCTTACAGTTTTTTAAAAATAATTATATTATTAATATAAATTCAAATCTGTGAATCTTTGCACACAAGTGTACATTGAAAACTCCAGCAGGGACACATAAATTTTCTCACATTTATCAGTTTCTTCTTCCCACAAAATAATCTCATAATAATATTGGTTTTACTCTGCTAGGCCTCTGACCTTCATTGTTCAATGATGTGTGTTGAGGAACTTTGGTTTTGGCTATGAGAAACCCATGTTATTCTAAGATTGTTGAAGCATCAAGAAATGCCAAGGACTTTTACACCTTTTTCAGATGACTGAAAAAGTCTTATATCTAAAGACTTATTTCAAAAACTGGTAGTCTAACATCTGCTGCAAAATCAAACAATTTATGTATGTGCATCTCAGGGATCAAGGAAATGTGTAACTATATAAAAGAATTAAACACCCGAATCAATGTCCAGAAATATAGGAGAGATGTTATTCATAATTAACATATTAAATTGAATCTTATAAATTCTGTAAGGAGTGTATCACTTTCTACTAGGAATTGATGGACAGTCACTGAAATGAAGGAAGTCTCATTTAGGAGGTGTGCAAGTTTTAATTGTTGCTGGGATCAGGGAGTACGTAGCTGTTGCCCCTCCCCAACCCGCGCCGGTCGGGCTGGAAGTTAGACACAGACCCCGGCTAAAATAACAAGAAATTTAATACAACAGAGTGATAGAACAATCTGAATAAAAACAGTATTGATGGTAACAACAATAAACAGCAATAACAGTGAACAAGACAAATGATATATAGAAAAATACCGCTAGCTGGTTTACGGAAAGCAAAATTCCCTCCCGTACTCACCAAGGAGCAAGGAAAAAAGGTTCCGCCCCCGGACCTGACGTCAGAATGGTATGAATAACCCGGCTGGAGATCCCTTCTCCTTCTCTCTCTGTTGGGGAAAACTTTACTCTGTCCTGGCTGAACCAGGACCGGAGGATTGACAAATGCTGAATTAGAAAGAAAAGAACTTGAAAATCCACTTGTACAAATACCTGATTTCTAAATAGGATTCTTTCTTGTAAAAAAGGAATTACAGCACCTCACACTATCAGCATGTGTCTTGCATACAACATGTACATTGAGTCTAGTGGATTTCAAATTTACCAGAAATCTAGTTCTACTTAAGGAGAAGTGTCCTCTTGGTTGAAAATGGATTTGAACAGACACCAGTTTGGATGTCCAACTGGATTCTTATGGATTACATAAATAATATAGTTTACCTTCTTCCAAACTGAAGAAGAGAAATGAGTGTTATACTGGAAAAAAGAAAGCATAATATACAGGCTCACTTTCTGAGTAAGGTGATAACCACATTTTCAATAGTTTAAGTATCTCTGATTATTAAAATATGTAAGGCAGTTAAGACCTAGTTAGTATGGTTGAAAGAGTTTCCTCCAACTTCACTGTATCCTATGATATTTTTAAAATAAATTAACCTCCCTGACTTTAATGCCTCAGTCATAAAGCTCAAGTTTGGAAAGATCCTCAAGTGATCATCTAGTTCATCTCCCTGAACTAATCAAGATCAAATTTTTATATAATTTCCTTGACGGAAGTTTTATATTCCTTTGTACCTCGTTTCCATTAAAAAAAAAAAAAAAGCAAAAGCAAAAGCATGCAGAATAATACCCACTCATCTATTTGTTAATTAATACAAACATAAGAATGACCAGAATGAATTAGACTGGAGGTACACTTAGCCCCAGATCCTAATTCAGTCAGAACCTATAAACACACCCTTAAGGAAGAAATAATTGCGTGGAAAGTAAGCATGCTCCACTTTAATATTTTTCCAGAGTCCTAGTAGTTTCAGCTCAGCTATTTCCTGATTTGGTCAAGGTCACTATGGATTTAGTAACTGACAATGGGTTTCCTCTCCATGAACTGATATAACAGCTTGTCTGAAACATCCTTCAGATATAAATTCTTGTCTTCTTAAAAAAAAAAAAAAAAAAAAAAGTGTGGTTTTTTTTTGTTTGTTTGTTTTTGTTTTGTAACTGATTTATCTCAGTTTTATTTGTTATCCCTTAGTTCTTATACCTGAAGAAACTAAACTATCTCTCCCCATAGAACTTTGGCAAACCACTCAAGATTTGTAAATTTTTAGCATATTCCCATTGTTTTACTCTTTATAGCTCATAGATCCCAGCTTATCGATCATTCTCAGTATGGAAGACATTCCATAACTTTGATCATCATGTTTTTTTAACATTTATGAAGCATTCAATACTGCAGGGATGATCAGTATTAAAAAAAGCTATGAAAAAATAAATAATTCTATCTTCAGGGCAGGATTTGAATAATCTTCAGTGAATAAGGCTGGGTACAGACTATTAAACAAGATGAAGGCAAAAAACCAGAAAACTGCTCATTAATGAGAACTATTTGCCTCTGAACGAGGTGAGGATTTGAAGTATAAAAAAAGTGTATCATCAGTCATAAACCTAAAAAATATAATGTGGCATTCACAAAAAGGGATACAGACAATCTTGATTCTGGTATTATTACGCTGCTGTGCTTGCCATTATGAGCTAAATAATAGTCTTTAAACCTTTTTTTGCTATATCTAAAAGACTAAGAAAATAATGTGTTGCAGCTTTGAGATAAACAGACGGAAACACAGAAGAGCAGTGAGTTTCATCTGATGGTATTACAGAAAGACTGCCCTTTATGGCAGTCCTCGAGAAAGTGCTATATATATCATAGATTATGATATTATTTAGAGGATGTCAAGAAGAGAATGGTGTTTCATACTGACAGACCTTCTTTCATTCCTGTTTCTCACCTCATTACTTACATATTTCAGTATAACAGTAACAGATAGGACAGACAGGAGAAAAAAATGAGGATGATGTGACTTTGCTTTTGCCTGGGAAAGTGCCAGCAGAGGTAAAAACTGTCAGAGGTATGTGTTAAAAGCTGTTTTAGGGCCTCAAAGGTCCTAAATGGTGTGAGAATGACTGCTGGAAGAGGAGCATATTCTTGGGACCATTTTAAAAGTGAATAGGAAAATCAAGCAGTAGCTGAAGAATATAAAATAAAGCAGCAGCTGAAGTTTCATAATATCTGGATTTTCAGGCTTATTTCAAACTTGGGTGTCATCATTAGGTTTCTACATTCACATAAAATGTTCTAGACTTTAAAGATATGTATAGATATTTTGACAATCGAATAGTATACAAGCTATGTGCATACATTATATTTTAAAGGCTTCTAAAAGAAATTAATCCTAGTTGTTCAATGTACCAGTCAATCACTTCTTGAAAAAAAGGGCAAATCATATGCCTCTTTATTACTGAGAACATTAGATTTTTTTAAAGTACACTATTAGAGTTTTTGTTAAATAAACAAAAATAGCTTTGTTGCAAATGTAGTTTTGTCTTGTTCAACCTGGTAAGGACTGCAGTGGGTTTTTGCTAATATTTCCTTTCTGTGCATTGTTCACTGTAGCAGTTTTGTTCCTTTGTGACTCTCTCCTTAAATGAATGATATTTTTTTTTTCCCCAGAGGCTGCAGATCTGAATCCACAATTTGGAGTCACTCTGTAATTAAAATAAACAAGTTTGCTTTGTTGGTTTTTGGTTGGTTGGGGTTTGTTTGTTTGTTTGTTGGGGTGTTGTTTTGGTGTGTTGTTTTTTTTTCCTTTAGAAAAGATATTGGGAACTTTTACGATAATAATGAATTATTTTGGGTATTTTTATATCATATTAATAATATAAGAGGAATTCCAGAAGGATTTCACAAAACTGAGTGAACAAAAAGTGGCAGATTAGCTTCAGCATGGATAAATGTAAATGTACCTGGAAAGTCACAGTGGTTTATTTAACTATCTTTTGAGTACAAAGGGTGGTTCTCAGTGTGCAAGTCTAAACCACAATACTTGAACTGTATTCTACATTAATCACATAGGCTGTAGCTCTCTAATCAGCTGTTGTTACTTTTCTCCCCTCAGGAAAGTTTCATTCTGGAACATGACTGAAGAGTTTTGTATAAGGCAAAATGTTTTGGCATCTTTCTACTGCCCAATCTGATCAGATGAAATGGAACTCTATAACTGTTAAACTGCAAAGAAAATGGGAAGCATAATATTTTATGTTATCCCCACAGTATGCATAATTTCAGAAAGATGACTTGTTCTGTTCAGCTCAAGAGTTCTTTTAAGAGTAACATTTTTTAACATTTAGATGATACCGCATAGATAGTAACGAACCACTCTTCAAACTGTTGCTATGAACATAAACCAAATCATCTGAGCGGTACACCTAAGTTCTAAGGCAACTGACCTTGATTACTGGTCATTTTGAACATGTGGTGCTTCAAAACCACATGTATGAAACAATAACAACAATTCTTCATTAGGAAATACACAAAAGTGTGTCATTCGTAAAGTATGGTGGAGAAAGAATTGAAAATTGTTCAAGGCCTCTGTTCTTGAGAAACCTTCTCTTATTTTTCCATAATTTTTGGTCTGGTCACATGTGCTGGTTTTAGTTGGGATAGAGTTAATTTTCTTCACAGTAGCTAGCGGCTATGTTTTGGATTGTGTGCTGAAAACAGTGTCGATAATACAGAGCTGGTTTTGTTATTGCTCAACAGCACTTTTTTAATTAAAGTCAAGAACTTTTCTGCTTCTCACCCCACCCCAACAGCAAGTAGGCTGGGGGTGCACAGGAAGCTGAGAGGGGACACAGCTGGGACAGCTGACCCCAACTGACCGAAGAGATATACCATATCATATGATGTCATACTCATCATATAAATCTGGCGGAAGAATAAGGAGGGAATGTTTGGAGTGATGGTGTTCATCTTCCCAAGTAACGATTACATGTGATGGAGCCCTGATTTCCTGGAGATGGTTGAACACCTATGTACTGATGGCAAGTAGTGAATGAATTCTTTATTTTGCTTCACTTACATGTATGGCTTTTGCTTTACCTATTTAACAGTCTTTATCTCAACCCACAAGTTTTCTCACTTTTACTCTTCCAATTCTCTTCCCCATCCCACCAGGGAAGAGTGGGCAAGTGGCTGGGTGGTGCCTAGTTGCTGGTTGGGGGTTAAACCACAATATCACAGTTTAAGAAAATTGAGAAAATTGTCTTTTTTTTTTTTTTTTTCCCTAACCTTTTGAGAACTAGTGAATTTTTTATATTTTTTTTTTTTAAAGCTAATTAAGCCATCTCCATAGTCCCATGTATACCACTTAAACTAAAGGGTCAATACATGTGGAATAATGTAAAATGTTTACAGCAATGAAGTACAATGTAGTCTCACAAAGACAGGGCACTCCATACTTACTGACAACCAAACATTTACCATATAACATGGCTAAATATATCATACAAATGTGTCAATGAGTCATAGCAAATACTATTAAAGGACAAAATATATACATGTATATAATGCCTACTTCATCAACAGTATGGTGAATAACAAAAGTGAGAAATTAGTATTTTTCCTTAAGAGTAATTGGATATCATACATGTAAAAATGAATAATCATCATGAAAACAATTGAGTCATCTGTAAACTGAGAATCTGAAAGTAATCTATGACTGAAGAAGATATTGAAAAGTAAGAGGAATTTGTAGCATAATTTCAATTTAGCTGTCTTATCTGAAATATGATGCATTCTTGCTTCTAGTTTTTCCTAGAAAAACTAGACCTTCCTAGTGCTGCTTCAAGCACCTCATTTATCTGGGTGTTCAAAAACAAATATTTTTTTTGATCTTTGCCTCCTAATCTAAAAATCAGTCTGGATTTGCTGTCAGATATGAGACCAGAAATTCAAAGTAGAAATAATAGAACAATATCAGTCAAGGACAGATTTTAAAACATTTCTTTACTGCTTTCCAAAAAATAGATACAGATTGAATTACAATGACATAGATTATGCAAGTTTTATTAAATGGAACTGTGAAACTCAGAATCACAGTATTGTCTAGGTTGGAAAGGACCCTGGAGATCATCTAATCCAATCATTAACCTATTGACAGATCCCATCTACACCATATCCCTCAGTAATATGTCGACTCTACTCTTAAACACCTCCAGGGATGGGGACTCCACCACATCCCTGAGAAGCCCTTTCCAACGCCTAACAACTCATTCTGGAAAGAAATGCTTCCTAATATCCAGTCTAAACCTTCCCTGGCACAACTTGAGGCCATTCCCTCTTGTCCTGTCACTTGCTACTTGGTTAAAGAGACTCACCCCCAGCTCTCTGCAGCCTCCTTTCAGGGAGCTGTAGAGGGCGATGAGATCTCCCCTCAGCCTCCTCTTCTCCAGACTAAACACCCCCAGTTCCCTCAGCCGCTCCCCGTACGACCTGTGCTCCAGACCCTGCACCAGCTTCGTTGCCCTTCTCTGGACACGCTCGAGTCATTCAATGTCCTTTTTGTAGTGAGGGGCCCAAAACTGAACACAGGAATCGAGGGGCGGCCTCACCAGTGCCGAGTACAGGGGTCAGATCCCTTCCCTGTCCCTGCTGGCCACGCTATTGCTGACACAAGCCAGGATGCCATTGGCCTTCTTGGCCCCCTGGGCACACTGCTGGCTCCTGTTCAGCCGGCTGTCAATCAACCCCCCCAGGTCCCTCTCTGACTGGCAGCTCTCCAGCCACTCCTCCCCAAGCCTGTAGCGCTGCTGGGGGTTGTTGTGGCCCAAGGGCAGCCCCCGGCATTTGGCCTCATTGAAACTCCTCCAGTTGGGCTCAGCCCATGGCTCCAGCCTGTCCAGGTCTCTCTGCAGAGCCTCCCTACCCTCGAGCAGATCAACACTCCCACCCAACTGGGGGTCATCTGCAAACTGACTGAGGGTGCACTCCATGCCCTCGTCTAGATCATCAATAAAGATGTTAAACAGTAGTGGCCCCAACACCGAGCCCTGGGGGACACCACTGGTGACCGGCCGCCAGCTGGATTTAACTCCGTTCACCACAACGCTTTGGGCCCAAACATTCAGACAGTTTTTTACCCGGCAAAACGTGTGCCCATCCAAGCCTCGAGCAGCCAGTTTCACCAGGAGAATGCTGTGGGAAATGGTGTCAAAGGCCTTACTGAAGTCAAGGTAAACAACATCCACAGCCTTTCCCTCATCCGATAAGTAGGTCGCCTTGTCTTAGAAGGAGATCAGGTTTGTCCAGCAGGACCTGCCTTTCATAAACCCATGCTGACTAGGTCTGATCCACTGGTTGTCCATTATATGACTTTTAATGGCACCCTAGATGACCTGTTCCATGATCTTCCCTGGCAGCGAGATCAGACTTACAGGTCTGTAGTTTCCTGGATCCTCCTTTCTGCCTTTCTTGTAGATGGGTGTCACATTTGCCACCCTCCAGTCCAATGGGACCTCCCCATTTAGCCATGATTTCAGGTAAATCCTGAAAAGCAACCAAGTCTTTTCTGTCATTCTTTTTAAGCTGGTTTTTTTGCTACTCTTCAACAGTGTATTGTGTCAAGTCAATATTTTTCATAGTTTTGGGTTATTCTTACAGAATATGTGAAAGAAATGCCTCAGTGATATTTTTCTACAATGATTGCTGATTTTTAAGGTATTAATGATCAGCAATGATAAGAGATGGCATGTTTAAAAGTGAGTAGGAACATGTCCACTCACCTGGAACAGAGACAAAAAAAGCCCCTAGGACATGGTATCAAAATGTTTGACTATATAGTCATAATTTTGTTCAGCTGAATGTAAAAGGTTGAAATTTTTATGGCAAGGTGACATTACCAGAAAATACTGAAACAAAATACATTGCCTTACATAGTGTGTAACATGTTAGATTTTTTCTGAGTAATTTTGACACAACCAGCTTATCAACAATTTGTAACATAATGAAATTGGTAAGTATTGCCCTCAGTGGGACTATGAAAAATGTTTATTGTTCCATATGATACATCGCATTCAATATGTAGCTATCGCGTGTAGTTACTGAAACTATGTCATGGTCTCCACCAAATCGCTAATGAGGAAAATCTATTCTTGAATGAAAAGATCACAAATTAGTTTTAATTACAAAAAGAAAGAAAAGTAATTGAATATCCTTAGTAAAAACACTTTTGTTATAGCTCTGATTTAAAATTCTTAAACATTAATAAAAATATTTGAAGTCTCTGCTGTTTCTCTTTGTTCTGACAGTCACTCATGCATCTGCTCACAATGGTAAATGCACAAATAACTGATTGGCAAAATTTTTGAAGTTATCAGGGTTGGTGTTTGACTAAAAAATCATTACTTCAATTCGAAAATTCAAAGACTTCCCCAGGAGACATATAAATCCTACCTAGGCCTGAAGGAATGCATCTAGGCATCTGTGTGAGGGTGAATGCTTGCTTTATCAGTTCCAGATGATCCATTGTTCTTACATCTTTATTTTTAGCAGAAGGAGTTGGTCCCAAGAATCCTACAGAGAACAGTTCGGTACTATCTGCAGTATTCCCTGTGTTTATCTGAAGATTGGTCACTCACAATTAGCGCATAGCAGTGACAATGATTTCTGATGTGTTCCCTGTTTCCCAGCTCGTTCACAGTCCAGAGACTATATGCATCTGCAGAAACTATATGGTACTTTGAAATATGCTAATACGAATCATTTGAACATATATGTTGTGTACCTACTTTAATCCTATTAAAGAAAAAGTAAATTATTTTCTAAAAATAGAAATGGACTTTTCAAGTGTGTAATAATTATTTCAAATGTATATTTATTATACAGGTATCTACACAGAGACAGTGGAAAAAATCCTGCTAAATGTTAAAGGGAATTTGAATAGACATTTTGTATCACTGGTTTAAAATCTGGACATCTAGGAGGTCTCCAAGGCCATAAAATCTGTTCAGCAGCCCCTTCCACTGCTACAGATTGAGCATTTCACTCTAACGTGTGAGACAGTTCATTTGAGTGGCCTTTGTAATGTTCTCTAATAACAAAGCAAATACTGCAAGAGATGAAATTGTTTTATTTTCTTATTTAGCTATATTCCAAATCTTTTAATCCTTTTAAGTGACAGAATGGGAACATACAATATACCAGGTGTTCTTCCTTCAAGAGAGCAGAAATATTTGCAGCTGTGTAAGGGGTTGGATTTTGATAACAGCACAAAAAAAAAAAAAAAAAAAAAAAAAAAAAAAAAAAAAAAAAAAAAAAAAAGAGTAAAATTTTAATTACCGCATCAGGAATGGGCAAGAGTTTTTCTGTGATCATGAAGGAAATGAACATCAATCTATAACCCATGGAGCTGGTACCCTAGTGTACAATAACAACAACAACAACAACAATTAGAAAAAAGAAGCAGACAAAGATGTGTTACTATTTAATATCTTTTACTTTTCATGTTTTTTTTTGTCACTGGATACCTGCCTGATATGAAAGCTGAATCAAGTTGCAAATGAAATACTTACAGATTTTATTCTGAGAATATACAGTGACACTAAGCTCATGTATAAATCACACTGGTAAAAGCTCAAATACTGAAAAGACAACAAGTCTGAGAAACTGAGACAAATTATTTTTTGCTGGATTTGCACTGACAATTGCATTTGCATGTGTCATGTTCATAAGCAGATTTTTAAGTGGAAGCCATATTGTGCCTATCGTACCTTTATCCAAACAGCCTGCTTCAGTGAAAAGACTTAGAGTGTTATGAATACAAAAGACATCTTAAACTCTCTCTAAATGCTTGTTTTATACCTTCTTTTTGTGGCAAACCCAGTGATCAGCAATGTTTAAATATCTAAGCTCTGTTTATTAAAACTATTCATAGAAGTCATTTCAGATATGTCTCAGTGCAAGTTTGAAATATCACGGACAAATGATGAAGGCGGCCTTGAAACACAATGTTCCTACCAGAAGTGCAGAATCTCCTCTTCTGCACATAGGAGACAGATCTACAGGACACATGTAAGGTGGCAAAGTACTTTGATTTAGACCATTGCTCTGGGTTAAATATAAGTCTTACCATTAATGGCATTTTAGTTAATGGACGTATGTTTGGGACATGAACATTTTCCTTAATCTCCTTACTTTGAATTTCACTAAACATTAAGACACTTTAAAATATTTTAAAAAGTGTAAGTCAGTGTCAAAACAGATTGTGAAATTCCATTTTTGTTTTTGAACAGTTCAGGATTACTGTTTCAGTAAGTAGACTTCACCATGGCTTCCTATATATCTTGCATATTTCTGGAGAGGGGAAATATGTGCAAGTAGAAGCAACCATTCATCAAATGCCGATTTTGAAATTTGAATTGCAGCTCTCATTTTAAACTTCACGTCCAAAAATCTGGTTAGCAAGCTGCTGTGTAGTACTTAGCAGTCACCTTTTATAGTAATTGAATTAACGGTACATTCATGTTGTTCTCATAAATTTTCAGATTAGACTTTTTTACTATCACTCTGTGTGTCTTCTCCAGATGAACTTAAAGTGAAATTTCATCCAAAAATGCATTCAGATTTTTGTATAATATTCACTGAACAGCCACTGACTAGGAAACATTATGTTCAGTGGTTTCACATTAGTTTTCTTATTTAGGCAAAAGGTTTTTGCAAAGTCCTTATGAGTGAGCTTTTGTTACTAGAAGTACTCTGTTCTTATTCCAAATTAAGTGATGAGTCCATTATAAGAACAACAAACATTCTTTATTTTTATAAATAAAAATACCTTTTTAGAATTGTCCATTTCAACTTTTTAAAATATAGTAAAGTATTACTATAGAAGATGATATTTTCTGATGAAACCTTTAAATCTAACTTTACAACAGAGGAATTCAAGCCCCAATTCTAATTAACATGTCCATAAATCAATCTAAAGCTTTGTCAAGGTTACTTATCAGGAATAATGTGGAGTTAATATTTCTAAACAGGGTAATATTTGATGCAGTGCAGAAACTTTACTGACATCTCTTTGGCATAAGACCTGTATCCTATCACTTGGGAACAGTATTTCATTTTTAATTGATGCATAAAAAAAAAAATTGTGTCAGAGTTCTTAATGTCCACAGTAGTTTTAATTTGGCTTTATATTGGAAAAGCATTTCTCAAACTACATGAAAAATACCTTTTTTGTCAATACAGCTATCAGATTTTATTTCTGCTGATAGAATACTGAGTGCTAGTAGGAGGAGGAGTTATGGCCATTGACTAAAGCCAGCCCTCAGAAAGCATATGGCACATATTTTCAGAGTTGGTTTTGGTTATATGCCAGTCTGTATTCTAACTGAGGCACCCCACTTCAATAAAGTTGACTTACATTAGCTCTACAGCAAGTTTCCCCATGCTTCTCACTCTGTGTTGTGCAGGCTTGGCTTTCAATGCCTCTGTTGTTCTAGTCCCAAGTTTTTCAAGAACAAAGCCTGCTAATCATGCCAGATTGTCATTAATTATGTAATAAGGACAAATATCCACGAAAAATTAGGATAAAGCAACACACTTTACTTGAATTGACAGAATGTTTGAACACTTGTTTTCAAAGGAGGAAAGCAGTCGCATTGCTATGTTGTTCCACAAAGTCTTGCTTTGTTAAGTTACTGTATAAAATATGAGTAATTTTCAGATGTCATTTCTGGAGGTAAAATCTAATGTAATAGTTTTTTATCAGTCCATCAACTGGTAAATTGACCTCATATCTCAGTTATGAAAGAGACCAGTTTGTTGCTAATATATGACTTCCTTCCTCAACAGTTTGACCTACTTTAAAATTTTTAAAGCTGTTTCAACAGACATTTCAAACATTACTTACTAGACAGAAGTTTAATTCCCCTGTTCTCCATGGCTTGTTTGATCAATAAACTGATGCAAATTACTCCTAACAAATTGCAAATAACTCCCAATAAATGATTCTTATAAGCTTTTCTCTGCTTTATATCAAAGACCTGCTTATTTTCCTTTTCATTTATCGTGCTTTCACAATCCAATTCCTTTAAGTCTCAAAAGTCAGGGTGTAAGAAATCGACTTTTACTAATTTACTTTTTTTGTCAATTGATTTTGGTACACTACATTAAATAGTCTTCTTCCAGTAACCTATACCCTCCTGACCTGACTACAATATTGATCTTATGCACTTTTTCATTCCAGAAAATCTCACTTAGCTAAAGTTTTTACTTTCTCACACTAGAAGCTGTGTGGCCCAAACCTTGAAAACTATTTAGTTAACTGTGAGACACGACTTGTAACTTCCCCAAAACAGGGCCTGAGAGGAACAGGCCTGCAAGAAAAAACAGTCTGAGAGTGATAAGGGATGGTGGGGAGTGAAGGCCCTCTGAGCTGAGGAGTGTCTCAAAGACTCACAAGTAGAGAAACTGTAGCCACAGGATGGATAGTGTGGAGGTCGAGGCTGATAAGGCTGCCTGGATAGCACAGGATGCAGCTGGAGGAGGGAACTCTGTGAAGGCAGGATGGTTCTGCTCTTGTGCATCTTGTGAAGTTTCAAGGGCCATCTGTCTGGTTAATGACCTTTGCTTTACTATCCACAAAATGCATATTAAAGTTGACATCTGCGAATATTCTGAGAAAGATTAACAAAATCATATTAATTACATCATCCCATGAAGAACCTTGCCCCTCCCCATACATGGGATACATAGACATATAGGTTGACCTAGGGGACATGCCCAAGAAAGTATGTATAAATTGAGTGGGGGGTGAGGAGTGAAGGAGAAAATGAAAAAGAAGACATGAACTTGAACTGACAAAATCGGACTGGACCAACACAGGAATCCGGACTGGTCATCTTTATTTCTCTATTCTATTTCCCTCTTTTTTCCCCTTTTGCTTCCCTATCATTAAGTCAAGCAAGGCATATTATATTGCTTGCTACAACTAGTTATATACATAGCCAATTATCGTCTATCCAATTAGTACATTGTAGGAAGTTAATTAATATCTGAATTTTGAGACCTGTCTCACTGTTATCCAGCTCTGCTGGGGATTTATGAATCACTTGTCTCCCTCATCTGAGCAGGACATGACAGACTTGCACAGAAATTGGAACAGAAGGGTAAAATAATCAACATAAGAGTTATTAGACATATATTTTTAATAACTTCAGCATCTTTGTACTTAAAGTATTATAAATCTATAGTGTCCTTAATGGCATCATATTAATACAATTAAAATGACAATACATGGATGATATAATAATAATAATAATAATAATAATAATAATAATAATAATAATAATAATAATAATAATAAAAACCCTAAGAGATAAATCCAGACGATATAACAGAACTTCTAAATTTAGAAATTCTACTCCAGTCACTTCAGTTGTGACTGATTATATTTCAGATTTCTAGGCAGCAATAGTCATTAAAAGCCCCCTTGGAAAATCTCTGAATGTCTAGCCTTGCTAGATTATTAGTAGTGTGTAAATTGATATGATTTCACATTAAATAAAAATTAAAAAATTATGGAGTAATTAAGAAATAAGAAATCTGACTTTTTCAGTAATGGCATGTTCTAGATTTTTTGGGCCATACAGTTAAGCATTTTCTACTTGAAGGTCTTCTCTTTCCTTTCTGCCTTGTGGATATGACATTTTCTCGTAACACCAGTACCACATTGTTGGAGCTCCTTTGGAGGACCTCCAGCAATCACTCATATTATCTGAGTGGACTGAATTGGGAATTCTAGCTTTACATGCAAAAATGTATTCTTGGAGATACATACATTTTTCTATTATTGAACAGAACATTTTAATTTTTAGAAGTCTTAACTACTTTGGGAAAGACCCAGATCTTATCAGAATTACAGAAAAGTTTACAAACTGCAGATCTGCAAATTTCAGTTATTCTTTTTTCTATTTATGTTGGTAGAATCTGTTTCTCCCAAGTTGCTATACTGAATCACTAAGCCAAATTTTTGAGGAATACTCCTGTAGCTGTTTATTATCCTTAAATCTTGAATTACACTGTTACACAGATGAGAGTTCCTGCAATTGTTTTTTTTAATCCTGTAGTAACTGTGAGATTTATGTAACAATTAAAGATTAATTTATATGTTACAATCCAAATATTATGATGTTTATAAACTCTACAGAATTAAACAAAACCCACAATTATTACTATTGATACTTAAATTCAACCCACAAGAGACTTTCTCTCTCATTAAACTCAAGTGCTATCAGAATACTTACACAGCATGAGTAGCTGGGATTTAATTCATTGGAAATACTGTTTTGGGTTTTACTTCCATTGGCAAGGATGAAAATTTCACTTTCTACTAAGTATTCAGCCTTCAGCCCGTGGGGGTCCACGGTGGGGCAGATCTCCACCTGCAGCCCGGGGAGGACACCACGCCAGAGCAGGGGGATGCCTGAAGGAGGCTGTGACCCTGTGGAGACCCCACGCTGGAGCAGGTTCCTGGCAGGACAAGTGACCTCCTTGTGGGACCCATGATGGAGCAGGAAAAGAGTATAAGAATTCCTCCACCTGAGGAAGGTGCAGAAGAAACAACATGTGATGAACACCATTCCTCTTCCCTCTGTGATGCTTGGGAGAGGAGGTAGATAAATCAGTAGCAAAGCTGAGCCTGGGAAAAAAGGAAGGGTGAGGGGAAGCGTCTGTTTTGCCCATGATGATAAATGGTGAGTGATCTCTCTCTGTCCTTACCTCAATCCATAAGCCTTTCACTATATTTTCTTTCTTCTGTCCAGTTGAGAAGGGAAGTGATAAAAAGGCTTTAGTGGACACCTGGTGTGCAGTCAGGGTCATCACACCACAATGTGAAATGTCAGAAGAAATATACATGAAAAGACATTGTTCTAAGCAATGTTATTCCAAGGCAAGCATGATCTACAATAAGTTCAGACAGATTTTTGTCAGAATGTAGGAGAAGCTTTCATTGATTAAGTGTCTTTCATCTACATAGCTTTCCTGTCTTATCTTACAAGACAGAAAACAGAGTTAGAAGTCAAACATCTCATGGAAACTGTGCCAAGATAGCTTTTGGGTGAAGGAGCCAGAAGAAAAGACCTCACAAAGGCCATTGACTAACTACAGCATTTTTAGTCACCTAAGCTAAGTCACTGAATTACAGATAAGAGCATGCTTGCATGCTTCTGTTAAAAAAAAAAAAAAAAAAAAAAAAAAAAAAAAGCCCTTACCATAATTGAAACATGTGGCTTAATGAATCACAGAATCATAGAATCATCTAGGTTGGAAAGGACCCTGGAGATCATCTCGTCCAACTATTCTCCTACCACTGTTCCCACCTACAGCATATCCTTAAGCTCTAAATCGACCCAACTCTTTAACACCTTCAAGGATGGGGACTCCACCACCTCCCTGAGAAGCCCATTCCAATGCCTAACAACCCCTTCTGGAAAGAAATGTTTCCTAATATCTAGTCGGAACTTTACATGGCGCAACTTGAGGCCATTCCCTCTTGTCCTGTCGCTTTCTACTAGGCTAAAGAGGCTCAAACCCAGCTCACTGCACCCTCCTTTCAGGGAGCTGTAGAGGGCGATGAGGTCTCCCCTCAGCCTCCTCTTCTCCAGACTAAACACCCCCAGTTCCCTCAGCCGCTCCCCGTACGACCTGTGCTCCAGAGCCTGCACCAGCTGCGTTGCCCTTCTCTGGACACACTCGAGTCATTCAATGTCCTTTTTGGAGTGAGGGGCCCAAAACTGAACACAGGAATCGAGGTGTGGCCTCACCAGTGCCGAGTACAGGGGTCAGATCCCTTCCCTGTCCCTGCTGGCCACGCTATTGCTGACACAAGCCAGGATGCCATTGGCCTTCTTGGCCCCCTGGGCACACTGCTGGCTCCTGTTCAGCCGGCTGTCAATCAACCCCCCCAGGTCCCTCTCTGACTGGCAGCTCTCCAGCCACTCCTCCCCAAGCCTGTAGCGCTGCTGGGGGTTGTTGTGGCCCAAGGGCAGCCCTCGGCATTTGGCCTCATGGAAACTCCTCCAGTTGGGCTCAGCCCATGGCTCCAGCCTGTCCAGGTCTCTCTGCAGAGCCTCCCCACCCTTGAGCAGATCAACACTCCCACGCAACTTGGTGTCATCTGCAAACTGACTGAGGGTGCACTCGATCCCCTCGTCTAGATCATCAATGAAGATGTTAAACAGGAGTGGTCCCAACACCGAGCCCTGGGGGACACCACTCGTGACCGGCCGCCAACTGGATTTAACTCCGTTCACCACAACTCTCTGGGCCCGAACATTCAGACAGTTTTTTACCCGGCAAAACGTGTGCCCATCCAAGCCTCGAGCAGCCAGTTTCACCAGAAGAATGCTGTGGGAAATGGTGTTAAAGGCCTTACTAAAGTCAAGGTAAACAACATCCACAGCCTTTCCCTCATCCAATAAGCAGGTTGCCCTGTCGTAGAAGGAGATCAGGTTTGTCCAGCAGGACCTGCCTTTCATAAACCCATGCTGACTGGGCCTGAGCATCTGGTTTTCCCTCATGTGTTGTATGATGGTGTTTACGATGAGCTGCTCCATCACCTTCCCGGGCACCAAAGTCAAGCTGACAGGCCTGTAATTTCCTGGATTGTCCTTCCGACACTTCTTATAGATGGGTGTCACATCGGCCAGTTTCGAACCGGTTGGGACCTCCCCGTTCAGCCAGGACTGCTGGTAAATGATGGAAAGTGGCCTGGCAAGCACCCCAGCCCGCTCCTTCAGCACCCTCGGGTGTATCCCATCTGGTCCCATAGACTGGTGTGTGTCTATGTGATGCGGTAGGTAATTGACTGTCTCCTGGAATGTTGGGGCGTCGTTCTCCCAGTCTCTGTCTTCTGGCTGAGGCGGCTGGATTTCATCAAGATAACTAACCTTGCTTTTAAAGACTGAGGCAAAGAAGGCATGAATCACCTCATCCTTCTCCTCATCACTTGTTACCAAATTTCCTCCTGCATCTAGCAGGGGATGGAGGCTCTCCCTGGACTTTCTTTTGCTACTGACATACTTATAGAAACTTTTCTTGTTATCCTTGATTGCAGCGGCCAAATTAATTTCCATCTGGGCTTTAGCCCTTCTGATTTCCACCCTGCATATCCTCACAGCCTCTCTGTAATCATTGTGTGTGGCTAGCCCCTTCTTCCAAAGGCTCCTTTTCTCCCTGAGTTGCAGCCAAAGCTCCCTGTTCAGCCAGGGTGGTCTTCTCTGGCGCCAGCTTCTCTTACAGCACCTGGGGACTGCCTGCTCCTGAGCCACTAACACTTCCTTCTTAAAGAGTGCCTCACTTATTACAAATAAGTGTTTCATAAAGGTAATTATTCTATATTTTACTCTTCAAAGTTTTGACACACTCTTAATAGTTAAAAGCATACTTTAGGACAATGAATTATCCCCCAGGAACAGTATCAAACTCTTACAAGCCACAAAGCAGTATTTAAGCAACAAAATTAATACACATGAGGAATTAATCAAATTCTTAAAACAGTTTTGCTGAGTTATAAGCATATTTTGATACAAATGGATGAGTTCATGCAGCTTCTGTGTTATTTTAGTAATTCTGCTGTTTGATTCATATATTTCAATAATTTAATTTGCTTAATATATTATACTTAGCATTATAAAAAGTTTATTCAATGTTCAAAGATTCCAATTATAAAAAACTTAAAAGTAAGCCAAAACTTGTATTGCCATGATGATTGTAAAAGTATGTGACACAGTAAAAAATATTCTGAAACTGCAAAGCATCATCAGATACACCTCTTTTCTAAATGTCACTGAAATTGTAGGACCGTAACAACTTTGTACAAAAGAATCACATTCTTGTTTGTTCTGAGGGAAAAGAATAAAAATATTCAGATCATTCAGTAGCAATTTAGGGCTTCAGCAGTCTCTGAAATCATCCTCAGGAGTCCTAATGGGAAGGATTTTTCAGCCGAAAAGTAGTTATGAATCTAGTTGCAACTCTCTGCTTCATCACATGGATCTATTGCAAAAGCAAAATGCCTTGTTCCCTGCTTTTGCTGCAACCCACTCAGCATCAGGAAGCAAAGGTAAGGATGAACTGTTGCTAAATAGAACACTGTGCTCTGTAGGCATATATTCCATAAACTGAATTAACAAAATGATGGGCAACAGAACCTTTACTCTGCTGAAGTCATTGCCAAAATTCACTAAGGTAAGAATTTCGTTAGAGTATGGATTTCAACTGTGGTGTTTCCTGAAAGATAAAGAAATATTTTAATCACTTTTGTTTATGTCACTCTTATGTTAATGTTATGCAAACTGAAGACTGACAAAGTAAATTTATTTATTCATTAAACTGTTAGGGGGGAAAGTGGGACAAAAGGATTTAATGCAGGTTTTTTTCTTCTGTGATATTTCAATAATTTAATTTTAAAAAAGTTTTTTTGACAATACAGTAGCTATTAAAGTGTGTATATGCATATAGTTTAAGTTAGATGGTAACAAATTCGTATCCAGTTCCGTAAAACTGAGTAACTTGCATTACCATGACTCATACTTGTTTTTCCCAAGAAGACAAACCTGCTATTAGATACTTCTGAAAACAAGTTACTAATTCTATACGCATGAAAGTACATGAAAAGTGTCATTATTTTAAAATTTAATATCTAGGTAATTTAAGAAGGAATAAATGCTCTGCATACAAATAATATAAAGCTACAGCAGTGACTTCATTACAGTCTACAACATCCTCAAGTGGGGAGAGGGAGATGCTGATCTCCTTTCTCTGGTGACCAGGGATAGGACATGAGGAAATGGAATGAAGCTGCAGCAGGGGAAGTTCAGACTGGACATTAGGAAAAGGTTCCTCACTGGAACAGGGTCGCCAGGGAAGTGGTCACAGCACCAAGCCTGTCAGAGTTTAAGGACCATCTGGATGACAATTTTAGTCATATGGCTTAGTGTTACGTGGCCCTGTGAGGAACAGGGAGTTGGTCTCGATGATACTTATGAGTCGCTTCCAACTCAAGATATTCTATGATTCTATGATTCTATACCATTTAGGGTATGATGCTTATTTATGATTTATTTATGATTTCTACAGAAATATTTCCTGTTGTATGCAGTTTTTTAGTTTTGTTTTTGGTTTTTCTCCCTAGGAATATTCCATATTGTCAGAAAAAAAATAGGTCTTTATGTAACTTTTAAAAATTTGTTTAATTTTAAAATGTTTTTATATAAAATTGCTCAGAAGGTTTGAGTGTTTGAGACTATTCCTGTGGAGAGCTATTAATACCACAGAAAAGGAGTTTAAGTTCCCTGACAGAAATAACATAGTACATTTTAAAGCTTAATTTCACATAAGATATATACGCACAAGTGTGTTAGATTTAGATTTGGCTGAAATAATTTTAAGAACATTCAAATGAGAAAGGCATGCAGTCTAGTGTGTATGTGCCTTCATGAATATATTTAATCTTCGCTATAAAGAAAATGATGAGTTAAAAAATCATAACTAGTTTTCTTCCTACTATCTACAATGGAGTTCAATTAAGTAAAGAACAGTTAGAAAAATCTTGACAGATTTTATCTGAGGTTAAACCTGTATTATTTACAAATGGGCTGCATGTGGAAAAAGTTTCATTGGTGTATTCTGCAGTGGGCTCCAAAACTTTGACAAGATTTTCCAGTTCCTTTTTTGCATGAAGGATTTGTTTCTATTTTTAACAAATTCATAGTGGTTAAAGGAAACCGTTATATTTCTAGAATAAATTTCAGTATTACAATGATATTATAAACAATTATACAGGTTCACAGAAAAACCTTATTACTTCTTACATAAAATTAATCAAATAATTTTCTGTTCCTCCTTAAAGTCAAGATAGAAAATTGCACTTTTCAATTACTTGGGACAGTCACATATATTTATACAGAGCAGTGTTATTCAATAAAAAGAGTGAAAAATAATGTCTGACTGCAATGATGAAGTGATACCAGTATCTATTAATTAGTGCTTAGTCACAAAGTGTGGGTATATATAGTGTATTTATAGTCCCTTTTGGTGCATTATCAGTAAGCCCAAGATTTTTACATAGCTGGAAAAATTATTCCACAGGACATCTGTGGCCTTGGACTGAATGAAATGAAGTCAGAAAATACATCTGTCTGAAAAAATTTTGTTTTGCTGAAATAGCTTACAGTTTTGCAGAAGGTATTAGCAGAATGTATAAACTAAATTAATTTAACCTGTGATATAATTTGACATAATCTGTTATGGAAGTTGGTTTTAAAGATAATAGAGCACTATGGCTATGGCTGTGATGCAGTTTAACATACTGTACTGTATATATCTAAAATAAGTTAAATTAATCATATCCTAAAAAATTTATCGATTATAAAAGGTTCCTGATTAGCTAGCCGAGATGTTACTTTACTAGATATTTAAAACTAGGTGAGATTAATCCTGTCCCATAGGTCTGTTTTGCTTTAAGACTTAATCATATTATTTACTGTTTTTATTGTATGTACTTCTACAGGATAAACTTACACTGCAAAGAATATCCAAAAGAATTTCCAGAATATCAATAGTACTGAAATGTCCTCTGGCCAGGCACTTCTTATTAAGAAAAATAAAAATTAAAAAATAACCTTATTAGGAAAGCCCAGATAATATATGGAAATTCTGCTTTAGCACTTGTCAGAAAATGCCTTTAAGAAGCAGAATAAGCTAAAGAATAAGAAATTTATAGCAGTAGAAAGATTTTATGTAAAGTCCCTTACTAAGTACATTCATCAGTTTCTCATTTATAACTTCAGGGGTTCTACTGCAAGAGCATTTCTAATTCATTCTCATTTGCGGAGACCTTGTTTTTTCTGCTTCCTCAGAATGCAATGTTATCTAATGTTATTTCATGCTGAGATGAAACACTGACTGTATCAGTAAGGATAACTGCTGAGAAAGAAGAACAAAAGAATTGTATACATCTAATAGTGCAACATCTTCACTGGGGATATGCTGAGCTAGTGAATTTGCATCATCTGTCCCTAATGAATTATCTCATGCAGTATTGGTTCCAGCAAACTGTGGTATGTGAAAAGATGCTAAGACTGCGCAAAAAGTTTTATCAATAAAGTGAGCCTGGAAAATTTATTCTTCCTGATAAAAAATAAACAAATAAACCCCAACTTTTTGTCAAGTTGTTTTTTGTTAGGATTCACCACAAATTTTTGCTTGAGTTTGAAATACGTTCTTGATTTCAGTTATTGGGGAATCAGTCTTCTGATCTGACCAGCAATTGTTTAATAATTTACGTGTTTTACTAGTTATGTGAGGATAAAACTAAGTTACACTGAAGATGCAGATGAGGTTTTTGCCCATCACAGATTATCCCACAACCCATTGTTGAGGGCATTAGGTTCCTGACCATGACACTGGTGGGGGAATCTTTACTATCCAAGTATTACTTTCTAGAGGTGATAATATTTGAATTGGGGACGGAAGTCCTGGATCATAGGTGGAAAATAGCCTACAGACCCAACATTTGATGCCTGATTTTCCTTCTAGCTAACACAGAGAAATATGTACTAAAATAGTCTGTTGCTGCTTTGGACCCTTGCAAAAGATGAGACAAAGTGAGGATAAGTTTCCATAAACTTCTGATAAATCACACAAGTGTCATGACAATACTGTTAACAGGACACCAGGAAAAGTTTCAATATTCTATCATATTAAAACATTTCACCATATTATTTTCATGTCTTCACTGGACAATGTTAAATGTCCTTCATATACCTTTGAAAACATATAATCCCCATTTAGACACAACACTACCCCTACTGCCCTCCTAGTCTTTCTTAAAAAGCTGTTGGTTAGGATGTGAGTGCCTGTTTATCCTTCTGTCTGTGTATGGGCTTGCAGTGGTGACCATTACAGCAGGAACAGTTCTCTTCTCAAAGAACAAAGCTCTATACAATAGTTAACAAGGTCTGATTATTTTTGTAGATTCTAAAAGGTGGTGAATTATTACTGCTCTAAAATAATAATCAAATGATGTTAATTTAAGGTTGATCTTTTACCTCAACCATAAAAAAAGGAAAAATATAAGACCTCAGTGATTTAATGGTGATTCACCTGAAAGGCGCTTTCTTTCCATATTACTGATCTGTTTATTTTAGCTTAAGAACTTCTAATTATTAGATCATTTACATGGTATTTTTGTCTACTTGTTTGTTTGTTTTCTAATTACTAAACTATTAACTGGAATCAGAATGGCTTGAACAAGGATGAATATTAGCTCTTTAATTCTGCATGAGTCTCAGAATTTTATTTGATGGATTAAAGAAAAGTTAATTAGGCAAATATGAACATTGAGAGAATAGGTATGGTGATGCTATGGTATACATCTAAAATTACTCAGTTCAAGGAAATAAAATTATTTTTGTATGGTTTTCTTTTAGATTTGACATTTTTGTTCTCAATATAATATTATTTCCTATATAACATTTGTTCTCTTAAAATATTTCCATTTCTACTTAAATCTGATAGCCAGATATATTCAGTATTTTTGGCTAGACTGTGACTTTGATTTTCACACTGACTTACAAAATATCACTATAAAAGATTCACTGCTCAAGGGCTAGGATAATGTAGAAAATCCTAATTCCTATTCTGCCATGTCATGACTAGTAATTTCCTTTTTTCCTTGTAGTATCTGTCGTGTTTAAGATCTCCAGTGCTAGTTTAGTTATCCTGGCCAACAAATCCTTATTCTTCTTGATGGATGAATCTGAAAGTGAAACAAGGAATATGCGAACAAGATGCACTACTCATTTTAACCTCCAGTTTGTACAGAACTTTGAGCTAGGTTGGTCAGAGACCCTACTGTGCATTTAGGCCATTATATAAACCACTCAGGTCTCTAGTCTTTGGTACTGTATAAAGAATAAAAACATTCCTTCACCCATTCCAGAGGAAATTCTTGTTAAAGGATTTCATGGATTTTGAAATAAATACCTAGCATATATGTGAGATTAAGAACCCTTATTCTGATCTTTGTTTAAGTAATGTATACTCCTTTAATTCAAGAGATTTTTTAAACAAAAGCTTATCTATATGTTACACAAATATAAAGAAAAGGAATATATATATCAAACAAAGCAATGCAAAAAGCTGTTTATCTTCATGCAAATATCATCTTCTGGTTGTATATGCTTATTTTAACTGAATTATACCCACTCAAAACTATATGTGAAGAATCTTACACTTTAAAAAAAAAAAAAAAAAAAAAGGTGATTTTCATTTAGGAACTCTTACAACTTGAAATTTAGTTATTAAAAATGAGTATGAATTCTTTCTAATATAATTCCCTCCAATCATGAAGTCAGAATGTATTTCTACATTAGAATTTTACTCCTCCTATATGTAAAATAGTCCAAATAAACAAGAAGAAAACAGACAAAAGGGAGGCTGAAATTTACAAAATGCTTGTATGTTAAAACCATCAAGTGAAATAAAACATAGAATGTAAAAAATACATCTTGAAACAATAGCATTCAGCAGAATTCAGCTTCAGCTGAGCTGTTAAATTGATATGACATGGGAGGACACTATTAAAGTGAATGTTCTGATAGGAGTTTCTACAAGAAACTATCCTCATGTATTTTTTACGTTGGATATAGCAGAGTAAATGGCATGGCTTTTGGAAAATTTCTTTGATGTTAATTCTGTAATGAGTGATATTGTCCTTATCCACTGCACAACATGCAAACATCAACAATAGTCAATAGCTATAGGGGAAAAGTGAGCTTGGAAGAATATGCCTTATCTTAATTACATCTCAATCCTTCTAGAGCTTCATTTCCCCTTTTTTACACTAAAAGAATAGCTTTACTATCAGTAACACTGTGCCACTTGTTATTCAAGCCATTTGCAAAGAGAAAAGATAAAACAAAATAAATGGTAACACATTTTAAACCCTGAAGTTCATCCAGCTTTTTTTATCTGAAAGGTACTCTTTAGGTCTGGAGATCTATTATCCCTCAGCCAGAAAGGTCACAGGTGAATGGCATGAGAGACTTGCTCATTCTCCAGGCAATGAACATATTACCTGTCTTTTTCATGTAGCCTCTACACAGAAAGAAATAGATTACTAAACTATTCTAAAGATAAATATTTTTCTTGATCTACTACTTGACTATTTTGGACATTCAGTGTAATTAATCCTACATTTTATTGGTACATTGCAGCAGAAATTCCTAAAGAACTGTAAAGTCACAGGATATGGGGGCATGATATATATGCTAAAGTTAACATGATGACTGGAAGTTTTCAGCTTCTAGTTATAGAGATTTTTTTCAATCAGTTAATCATCTGTGTTTTCCAGATGGGTACATCAGATAACTCTATCCATTATAGGGTGAACAGAAAAACATATAAACTCCTTAGCCCTACCTTAAGAATTAGAAAAAAAATAGGGTCATTATTTCTCAGGCTGGTATATCTAGTCTGAAGTTGTACAGTCACAGTGCTCCCATAATCAAAGTCTTAAAAGAGAGATGTTGAAGATATTTAAGCAGTTCACATTAACAGATTAACAGCAAAACAACCAAAAAGGATATGTTACCTTTCCAGGCTGAAGTCCTGGTTCTAGAAATACATTTAAGTCTTGATATATAGCAACATTAGCAACATATATTTATCACTGTGTGACAACAGCTATTCATGGAATAATGTCTCCCCTGGCAGAGGAAGTCAAAGCTGGCACACACACCATGCACTTATACCGTGCAGCTAGCAAACAGTTCAACATGACTTCACAGGGAAAGAATCTCTCTTTAAGTGCTTAGACTTACCCCTTACACAGGACACTGTGCTGGGGGTGGGGGTGTGAAATAGGAGGGTTTAGGGGTGCTCCCAGTATATCTCAGTATCCACATGGGGTCCTCCTGGAAGAGGCAGGGGATGGCCCAGCTGGGCTGGGGGCACCAATCAATTGTGAGGATGATGCAAGGGGGGGAGGGACACACCCCCCCCCCAAGTGTCCAGGTGGGCTTCACCCCTCCAAAATACACTCCCCAGCCCCTGAAAAAGGGCATAGGAAGTCTTTCCTCACATGTGTCCCAGTTTGTCAAATAGGTAAATAAGACATCTTTATTTTAAAGAGGAAACAATATGTAAAGAAATGTGAAATAGTTGCTCTCAGGTAACAGAAGCTGTGCTTTCTATAACCTCAATTTCAAGAAAAGGAGGCATGGAAATAGCAATAAAAGGCAGTACTCTGATCATATTACTAGGACTGTAGTTTTGACAGCAAAATGTAGCATGTGTTGCAGCCTGTACACATCCAAAGCAAGTTGATTCCTTTGGTCTTCTCAGATTCTTGTGTTCATTTTACAAAATATATTCCTTACGTACATCATTTTCATATCACATATTGAAGGAAGATATTCCTAATATTCTTCATCACACTGAACCTATAATGTAACCCTCTACCATACCATGCATCATTGTGGCTAAACTAATTCTGAAACACAAACTGGCTTATTGAGACATTGTTTAGGTGACTATGGTACTGTGCAGACAGTCCTAGAAGCTGAGTCTTAGTTCATACCATGAAGCACTGGGAAAAAATATTTTTTCAATGTCCCAATATTGTGCATTCATATAGAGTGGTCACAGTCATGTGTTAATTATTGACAGCAATTATAATAGGGCAAACAAATATATCAGTTATGTATTGATAGTTTGTCACTGTCTATATACACTGAACACATAATCTGATCATATTTTTGTAATTTTAGATATAATTTAATAAATATTGCTATAAACCCCAGAAATCTCATTACGCTTAAATAATCTGCCATTGTTTAAGATATTTATTTTAGCAGTTTTAATTACTTTATGCTAAATATAAATATATAGTGTAAGCATATATGTTATTTTTGAAAGGTGAAACTGTCTCAGTAATACTGTATGTAAAATGGTACTATCAAACAGATTCCATGTATGGTTAGAATCAGATATGCTTTTATGCAATGTGTGAGGCAGTTTTTTTTTCTTTTATTTTCATTTCTTGCGTAGAGTTTTAATAAAAAACCTTTGAGATAATATGCAGTACAGGATTTAAATATAGTTGCAGTATGCTATGTTGTCAAAAAGAAAAAGATGAAAGCTTCCTCTCATATAAATATCTATTCATAGGTTGCTGCTTGTGCAAGATGGAATTTACGTATATGCACCCCCTTTACCCAGGAGGGTAAGTTTTATTCTCCAGTAAGGAATAAAACATACTTTATGGTGGGTTATAAATGTGCAAATGTTATTAACTTTTCAGGCAATTTTCTAGGCAATGATATATTCATTATCTGTTAAAAACTGTATTTTTGACCATACAGAGAATATTTTCTTCTTTAGGTTTATTCATGTAATCCTTTCTCAGTTCAGGGTTCAGTGAATGTATGAGACTTTACGGCTAAAATTCCATAAAAATTATAGTCTATCTGTTTTAGCAATCTGCTTTCCATGAGAGATTACCTGCCCACAGAACTGATTCTTATCATCCATCTATCACTGACTTCAATCTTCCAATGGAATAGGTTAATTCATCACTGTTATTTTGATGACATTCAGCTCTAATCTACCTTTACCCTACTGATTCTATTAGGGACAAAATACTTCCTGAAGAGTATTCAGATTCACAAAATGTCTCTAAAGTAATATCTCCTGGATGGAGTTTCTGTTGATTTGTTCTACAAGTACTATTGCTTCTTGTGTGGTATATAGCCACCTCTGAGGTGCTGTTGAACACTTGATTACAAATACTGATCAGGACTATGGTGAGACCTTATCCAAAGCTCATTGAAATCAAATAACCAGTATATCTTTGGAAACAATTTTACCTGCATGATTTCATACATCTAAGTGAGGTCTAAGTGAGGTCTAAGCATTTGACGTATACATTTCAAATAAACCTAAATATGATTGTGTTCTCAAAAAAATTTGTTTGGCTTCTGAAAATGGTGTCATACAGTTATGGTAGAAGCTTCATATGACATCTATATTCCTATCTTCCTCCAATTCTGTGCAGGAAATGAGGGTGAAATTTCACTAAGAATCAGAAGTTTTGACAACTTGAATTTTCAGCAGAGTTTCTGTTTGTTTTCTCCCAATGTATTTTTAAGGTACATTGCTGTTGTCATATTAATGCTGTAAATATGAAACTGTGACAGTAATAACTTACTTGTACACATTTACCTGTGGCTTAGCTATGCTGGACATTTTTATGCCTAGACTAGATAAGCTAAAAACTAACAGAAAGGTGTGACTTAATTCAGTAGCACTATGCAACGTTTATTTTGTGCTCATGTTTTCCTCTTGCAGTTTTACTTTCACTTGCCCATCTTATCTTATTTGAAAGTCTTCAACATCAATGTCTATCACCATAGAACTCTCCATAAAAAAACCCTCCAAAACAAGAAAGTTTTGCAGAGTGGCATGAGAATTCATTTTACTTTTAGACAAAATATTCCTGTTAGCAACTTCTCCTTCCTACTATTACTATCCCTTCTCATTTAAATTTTATTATTCAGTTAAAAAAAAAAAAAAAAAAAAAAAAAATCTGAACAATAGTTAATCACAGAGAACTATACCTAACTCAAACCCAAGACAGTATGCACAAAATCAAGACATTTTTCAGTTCATGTCTCTCACTCCTTTTTTTCACAGGTGTAAACCAACTTTACTATAAATATTGTATAGCATACTTCACACACCCTACAGACTCTTATATTAAGGTCTTCACCTCCCAACACACCAATTTTAAGCTTTACAGTGCTAATTCATTAAGCATTCATCTAAATAATATGCTGTTTGGAAATAAACTAGGTAATACAAATGAATCCCTAGATTTTTAAATCTCATTATAATAATTAATAGGAGCTCTTCCCAAAACAAGTCAAGAAGGCGAAGCATGTTGAATTACTCTAGAATTGAATTCGATGTTCAAATATAAAATAATCTACTAGACACATGTAGAGTTAAGATGTGTTCTATATACACCAAATACTGCAGGTGTGATCTGTCTTCTGTACACACTAAATAATGTAAGACCAACACAGTAAATTCACAAGTGACGTAGCTGTAATACTGGCTTGAAACAACTGGCATATTATTTATTCAATATTATCATACTTTTCAATGGTAACAGTTGGAATTCCACCTACTGTTATTCTTTGTAGGAAAACAAGCAAAAAGACAACTAAACAAAACACATTATTTCAGTTAGAAAAATTAAACAAAAGGAATACAGTGACAATTCAACGTAACATTTTTACTTCTAAATACCCATAGTTATTGCCTTATTAAATAATAGTTCATCTAGAGCCAAATTTATTTATTTCAATCTAAAATAATTCAGATTTATGGTAAATTCACAGGAAGAATTTGGACAATGCTCTGTAGTTCATATAAATTAATAAGCAAAATAGGATTTTTTTTTGAGTACTGTCACCCTTTCTATTAAATTTCCTAGTCAGACATGAAAACAAGAACAGGTAAAGAAGGGATTAATGCAGCTGAATTTGACCACGAATTTCTTATGTGAGCTGGCAGTGTTTGTACGAGTGAAAGTGTACTGAAAAAAATGAGCCTACTGAAATACAGTTAAAACAGTGTAGTCTGGACCATACATTGCTTAAGTGGGTATTCATGACTGCAGTTATCTGATTGGAGTAACTACTTACTGCATCAGTAATTGTACTATAACAAATATAACTTCAGACAAGATGATTCATCAGAAGTGTTGCCAAATACATAATGTTCGCATTAAAAATACAAATAAAAGGTTTGCTTTCTAGCATGTAAAGTAATATTATGATCAAAGTTCTAGTGACCCCATCACTTTCTCATCTTCAATAATGAAAAAAATAAAAATTTAACTTTGATACCTAACTGCACCTGAAAACTTATTCTTCTTTTCTATCTTTCATGTGTTTACTGTGAAATTTGTCACAGTGTGGGCTTATAACTTCAAATCTCTTTCTTTTTTGACATCAGACGCCTATGGTTTAAGTGCACAATATGTAAAGCTGTACACTTGCAAGTAGTTGCAGGACAAGAATTTGATTGTGTAAAATTGCTTAAAGACTAAATCTTTTGATAAGAGAATATTAAAAAATACCTTTGGAAACTTGCTCTGCCATATTAATTACTAAAATATTTAGAATGTTAATTTATTTCCTGAATTATTCCATGTCATGCAGCAATACCAGTAAATTACAAAGGCAGAATATTTTTCTATATACAGAAAAACTAATAAAACATAATTGCCAAGAATTCTATTTCAATCTGTATTCTTAAGGATCTTGTCAAAAACCGTATATTCTTATTTCTTGGAATTAATCCCATGTAGTCATTTTAACTACACTCTTTTTATTCATCCTGCATAGTAGTTTATTCAGGTTCTTTAATTAGTTATAATTCTACAAGCTTTACAGTCATATTCTTAGATTTTTCTTTATATTGTTTGTGTCCTATAATACATGTGAATCTTATAAAAAATAATTATCATTCTTTTAACCAGGGACAACATTCTCACATTTAAAATAAAGGAATAGAAATATAGGAATAGATACAGATCTTGACATGTAGATGCTTAATTATATGGCAATTCTCATGTTTTACTCTTCTGATAATTATTTTATAGGAAAAAAAAAAAAGAAAAAGTGAATCAACTAAAATGTATTTTAACTAATGGTACAATTAACATCAATGATTTGATAATGAAGATATGCTTCCTTTTAACTGATACTAAACTGATTCTAAGATACTTTTTTTTCTAACAAGTGGGAAAATAAAATATAAAGATATTATAAAAGAAGAAAAATAGTCTCCAGTCATCAAAGTAAATTGATCAGCCTCATGTGACTGAGGTTGCTAAACCTGTCAGCTGAGTAACTCTGGCTATTCCTTCTTTTAAACCCCAGTTATAAAAGTAGAAGGAATTTCTGCCTTTGTGTTTTGCTTCTCTTTTGTCTTAGTGTAATTAATCTTAATTATCAGTGCAAATTATGAGAATTAGTAGATAGACTGAATAATTTAAACTAAATAAAAAAAAAATTAACATATTTTTATAAAGATTTTATTTCTCTCTTGCTCCAGAGACTTTCAGTAACATACAACATTATCCCTTATTTTTCTGACAGATTTTTGCAAATAAATTTTCTGACATAAAAGTGTTCTTGAATGTTACGTGATGAGATCAGAGAAATTGTTACACAGTTGCTATTATATTTAAACCAGGAAAAATATGTTTTTCATTTATTTTATATATTAACTACAGATTTATCCTTAAACTTCAGAAAATAAAATAGAGATAGTGGTGTAAATTTAAATTATAATTTAGCAGTAATTTATTTACATACATTTAAAAAAAATACAGATTTTAAGTGGGTTAGGAATCTGATGGAACAGGAAGGAAATTGATCCCTCCGATTGCAATTAGTCAAACAAAACCTTAAAATCTTTCAAAATCTGAAGAAAAGATTCACCTCTGGCACCATTATGGAATTCCTTGGTAACCCATCATATGATTTCTTGCATTTTTGCACAGTTGCTTTATTTTCCTTCCCTAAATTTCTTAATTCTAAGTGTAAGTGAAAGTGTAAGGAATAAAACACAAAGTAGTAGAGATTAATTATTCCGTTTATGAGGGATGGAAAACTAATGTATCAAGAGAGCCAAGAAGAATCTTGAAATGTCCATGATATCCCGAGAGAATTTTTAGGGCTGACATTATTAAATATAGCACCTTACAATTTTAGATTTTATCTTCTGAAGTGGTCTCTGAGATAGACTTCTTTTAATTCTATCTCAGACTGAGCAGAGACTTCAGATTCAGATTCAATACCAGCTCCGGATTAAAAAAAAAAAAAAAAAAAAAAAAAAAAAATAGAGAGAGAAGACTAAAATCCCATCACCAAACAGTTCTTGAAGGGATTAAAATTTACATTTCAATTCACTTTGCTTCATTATTCTTGTCCTTGTTGATTACCCTTGGGCAACACCACAGTCTGCACATTGTTTGAAGGTGGCTATTTTGAACCTATTTCTGAAGCCCAAAATCTCCTTGTGTATTGAGTATGGAAACTTAACACAGTACTTCACTTCAGGAATGAGACATAAAAAAGTAAGGATTCACAGTTCCCCTATCCTAACCTATTTTGGGGGTTTATCTTCAAGTTTTCACTAGAAGATACAGCTGAACAGATACAGCAGACATGACGCCACAGTTCTGCTCTCTGCATAATAGTTTTTCAAACAAGGTCCTTTTGCCTCACTCCCACTGAATTATCATCTTTGAAACATTTTGATTGAACGTAAGAGAACAATGATAAGCTTTACTGTCCTTAAGTGAACAAAAGAACCACAGTACTCAAAGCATCTACTAGAAACACCCATATATTCTTGAGTTTGCTGTATTACAGTCACTTGCAAGCCTTGGTCTTTTTCTTTGTTCTTTTATAAGTAGAAATTCTGTGATCTGAGGGCAAAGGTTCTCTGCTTTCAAACATGACTGGGTAAAAATGTATATTAATTAGCTGTACCATATAAGCTTCCTATTGCTGGTGGGAAAAAAAATGCGCATTAAGAAACATATATGTATATATTGCATTATTAAATACACCAATCCTCAGTCTCTCATTCTGATGGTCTTTGAGACTAACAGTGAAAAAGTTCAACAGTTGCCAGGGCAGAGAGGCTGCTGTTTTCTCTTACTAAATTATTATGAGTTTGTTTTCATTCAGTATTTTTTCAAAAATCCCTTCTTTATTCATTTCAGTTTTGGTTGATTAAAGTACAGGGAATTCAAACAGTTTTCCAAAAGCATGGAGGGCACCTCCAATTTCTTTTCTATACCTTACTATCAATTAAGAAGCTTCTAATTCTACACACAAGTGCTAGAGCAAATTAGTTTACAGAGACGAGGAATTCACTTTTTTTTTCCAACTGAGGTATTACTAGAGGTTTTGTGTTACTTCGCTGAAAGTTACTTGGGATAAATGTAAGAAATAATTATGTTCCTTTATGGCAATAAGCACTGAAACTCTAATCTTCATTCCCTACATAACCTCATATTAAAAAAGCACCTATAAATCAGAAATTGAACTCTATCAGCAGAGAAGTGTGAGGACCAGGATTCTAAGGGGGCAAAAGGATCTGGAGAATTAATAAATTAATGAGCATAAGTGGGAACATCATGACAGCGTTACAAGCACCTACAAATGGAGGGGAGGTTGCTTACCTCCTTGATAAGAAATGGAAGATATTCACATGTTATGAACCTGTCACACATGTGCAAACTGCACACTTTCTCAGGATACTATTGATAATGTAAAGATGTTTGACAAATGGATGCATCTATTTAGAGGACTGAGAGCATAGGACAAAACTGCCGAGGGCAGTGAGTGTTGGCTGCTCCACAGAAGGTAAGCTGGGAGCTGAGCACCGTAGCAGGGCAGCAGGGAGCAGTGGCTGCACCCACAAGGAGCAGCGGTGCAGAGCCACAAGCCTGGGTCAAGACCAGGTCCAGTAACAGTGACCAGATCAGACACAGTCCAGTGATCACCCATCAAGGCTGCAGTGAAGAGGCAGGTCTAAGGGCAAACCAGGGAGCCAACTCAGCGAGTTACAGGTCAGGGTCAGGTAGGCAAACCAGCATAGCACAGGCTGGGCCAGCAGTACAACCTCAGTTTAAATGCAGCACCCAGGGAAAGGAAATTCCGGCTTTTTTGGTTATTATTTATTCTGAAATAGACCAGAAATTGTGATCATCTTATATAAAGAGCCTCAAAATTGAGAATGAGTTAATATTCCATTGGAAGGGTAAAGTATTTACCATTTGCTCCCTTTGTGTGGGCATGTTCTATGTGTAAGTGAATGAAATGGAGAAGAAAGCAGTGTGGAATCTAAATGATGATTTTACATAAGTAGAGAGGTTACAGGTGTGCTACAGTTCCCATTTTCCTTCACCCAAAGTATGTCATAATATAAGGTACCTATGCCAACATCTATGTCAGCATGGGTCCTATTGGGACATCAGGATATTTAATTAGTTGAAACAGGAAGATGGGAGCAACCTGTCATTCTTTCTATATCTCTTTTCACTAACACGTATCCTAACATATATAATGTCATTTAATCACTACACCTTGTTGGTAACAAACTCAATTCAATTTACAAGCAGTTAAACATTTATATAACTTTTATCTAAATGTTAATTAGTGAGCTAACATTATAGCCACCTGTCTACCTTGCTCCACTGTGCTAAAGCATTTGTGACCTTAAAGCATTATATTAACACCTTGACTATAGTTTGCAAGGCAATTTCCTGGCTGACATTGTGTAAAACAGACAGAGAGCACCAGTCATTAATTTTTAACTGCCATGATAATTCTAATTATAACTGGCAGCATAATTAGGTAGAATATTGCCTCACAAAAATGTATTGTATTATTATTGTTCCACCATAGTAAAAGGTTGGGTTTTTTAAATTTACTTTAATAAGTAAAACATATTCTTCAAGTTTCTCAGATAATACAGGTTTCTATTTTTCACTGTGCCATATTTCAGCCTCTCTTTACGATATTCCAATATGGTATATATTCCAATATCTCCATTTCCATATTTTTGTCTTTTAAAAAACTAAAGGGTTTCAGAAACCAGAATAAACTAGCATAAACATCCAAATTCAACACCAGCTTTAGGAAAAGTACTGTCTGGTTTAGCATTTATGCTAATTACATGTTATCACTTCTTCCATTAATCAGAACAAGTCAATGAAATTAATAAATTTAGGTATTTCAAATTTAATTTTAAGGACAGGTGTAAATACATTGAAACTAATTAGTTTCAGTAATTAAAAATCTTTATTATTTTGCTTGAGTAACTAGTCTATGTGATGTAGAGACATGAAATCTACCCCTTAGGACAGTAATTGCTGTGAATTTAGCTGTTCCCAAAACATTAATGTAGCTTCAGTCTCCATAGCTACAACGTACCTGGAAAAAATCCTTGTCTCTTTGCCAACCTCCTTTCTCTTCTGGAGTTTTATTATCAGGATGAATCTCACTGTAAACTCTGCTACCACATCTGCCAATATGTGAAGAAATTTTAGCAGTTGTACTTCAAGATATTACAGAACAATGACAAAATATCTATATGAATCATATCCTTAAGTTCTTACGCAGTTTTCACTCAGCCTTTACTCAGCCAAACTCCTATAGGTTTGTAATCAGTCTAGGATTTGGCCAAATGTGCAAACAACATAAATTGGTTTGGTTCTTTTCTTCAAATGTTTACCTATCTTGATTAAAAATTGATCTTAGAGTACATAGCATGTCTTAGACTTTATAGATCTTCCTCTCACTATGGACAATATTTGAACTTCTAAATCAGAAGAGTTTTGAAGAATGAAGGATTTTAATATAAATTCTTTTTGATTGACAGTTTGACAAGAAATATCAGTATTGTGGAAATTTGAGAAAACTGTCATATAAGCTATGTTTCTGTCAAGATAAACAATGGTGATTTTAAAAAGAAGGTCACTTATTATGATTTTTGGAATTAAAACTCAGCCAGCAGTGTACCTGATCCACCATGTATGGTGAAAGGAATTTATTGCTGCTTCTCAGTATTGAAAAATTTCATGCTGTCATTGATTGACCTTTAAAAGAAAAATGTAGCTGGGTTATGGGTAAAAGCATTTCCCCCCCCCCCCCCCCCCCCC
>NW_020799098.1:20766245-20820001 GCF_003259725.1 Athene cunicularia
TTTTTTTTTTTTTTTTTTTTTCCTAATCACAAAATAAATCACATATCACACTTTTAACATTGTCATCATATTCCTGATCTTCCACTTGAGAAAGCATACATGCCTAGAAAATTAAGATTGATTACCAGATTACCTGAAAAATTATCTAAATCATAATTAATCTATCATTTCAGTACTGTATGATTACCTATTCAAATTTGACACCAACTTCTAGTACTTTGTCTTCCACTTGGAAACAGTGTCTTTTCTATTTCACTTTTGCTTTTCTAAGTCATCTGCGGAGCTGTATTTTTATATAGAATTTCAACAAAATAATGCAATGCACTTCATGAGTGCATTTATGTTAGAGGAATATAAATTACTTGTCCTGAAGGGAAAAGATATGTCTTTTACAGGAAAGCAGTGTTAATCAGTGAAATTCACTCTTTAAGTAGAAAAAAATGTTGCAGGACAGGTAAAAATGTTAAAATGTCATGATGGTATATCTGCCACCATATTCAATGAGAAACAGGGCAGAGATTATCATTAAATTAATTAGAAACACTTGGCTAAAAAATGTTTTTAATGAATATAAAAGCTTTTTTTTTTTTTTTTCTAAATATGCGTTTTCCATATCTTCCTTGAAGTGTAATGTGCCCAAAGCTAATTGTACTGGAACCATTAGTGGAAAATAACCACCGAATCACAGAACCATTCAGGTTGGAGAAGACCCTTGCAATCATCGAGTCCAACCATCAGCCCTACTCTACAACGTTCTCCCCTACACCATATCCTCCAACATCTCATCTAAATGACCCTTAAACACATCCAGGGCTGGTGACTCCACCACCTCCCTGGGCAGCCTATTCCACTCTCTGACCACTCTTTCTGTGAAATTTTTTTTTCCTAATGTCCAGTCTGAACCTCCCCTGTTGCAGTTTAAAGCCATTCCCTCTTGTTCTGTCACTAATTACCTGTGAGAAGAGACCAGCACCAACCTCTCTACAGTGTCCTTTCAGGTAGTTGTAGAGATGGATAGATTGCTCTTCTGAAGACATTAAAAAAAAGAGTATTCCATCTAGAAAATAATTAAATAGAACACAATATCATAGCAGTATTTTGCAGAAATTTCTTCTGTCTTTAATTTAAAAATGTGTATTTGCAAAATAATACACCAATTATAATTCTATTTATGGATTCACCTATAGGCCAGAGCTTACCCGGTCAAACCAATTGTAAATAAGCTTTACAAATAAAAATATAGTTCATAAATTCTAACATAGGAAAACAAGTGTGAGAGAGAAAAGTTTTCTCTAACTACTAATTATATGCTTTAGTAAACGATGGATTGTGAATGGCCTGTAAATCTGAGGCAGATGAGGCAAAATCTATTCCTATAATTTTGACCCTAGGGATCTAAACTTTTAAAAGGGCTATTTTTCTATGGCTTGCAAGACTCCTCTTTACCATAACCCAGACTGGGGTCAGCCAGGGGACCTTTCATTCTTAAAAGAATTTTCTCTGGTTCTTAATCGAAATTGTGAAGAAGGTTTGTTAACAAAGGTGGTAGCATCTACAGATCTGCACAACTATTCTATAATTTCCAGATAAACCTTGCTCAGAATTATCTTATTTTATGAAGTTATTCATGTGGAATGGCTTCTAAAAAGAAATAAACTGTTCAGTTTTCAGTTCTTACTTATGTTTTCTGTTTCTGCAGTTCAAATACCACAATGTTAATACTGGAAAAACTAAACAAAGATTGTCCTTTTTACATTTGGAATTAATTTTTTCTATGTTGTAAGAATAATCTTATTCAGACTTTCAAAGGTATTACTATCCAGAATATTTTAAAATAGACTACAGTAAGCTTTACATGACTAATTTGAAAAACGTATGCAAGTAGAAAATCTATTTTTGTGAATGTAATACTTCTATATGTTTTATTAAATGTTTTGTATTTATTTTTCTGGCTTACAAACTAAACCTGGAGCTACAAAGGTAGTGTAATTTATCCTGCCTCTGAATAATTATCAGTAATAAGTATTAGTTGTTTTTTTTTGGTTTTGGGTTGTTTTTTTATTTTTTTTTTATGTCCTCACAACCTGTTCTGTCACATGCATTCTGCTTGCTATCATCGTTTACTAGAAATTAATAAGGAAATCACTTAAGAATAGACTTTAATATTTTCATAATTGTTTGTTTAAGCAGTACTATTGAGATTCTAGTAATTCATTTAGACAGTATAAGTAATCTGAAGAAGAACCACAGTGGAAAAAGATGATTACTGAATAAATTGATGAAATTTCCTGGCAGTTAGTAATTTTTTTTCACTGAAAACTAAGTTCAAATACATCTACAAATATATAAACTTCTTAGGTAAATTGCTAACTATATGTCTCAGGTAGAAAACACATATATGAAGGAAATTAGATTATCAAAACCATTTTATTTTAACATTTATAATAATTATACATTATACTGAATCACTTGTGTTTCAGCTCTTAGGTTATTTGCACTCAAAATATTTGCTTATGTGTTATTTTAAGTTAGCCAGTTACATTTAATTTTCTTATTTTATGTGCTAACATTTGCAAGTAGAAAAGAAAGAGTGTTTATGATAATTGGAGGATAATAACAACACTTTTTTTTTTTTTTTCCTTTTTTTTTTTAAATGAGAAGGAATTAACAAAGTGCAGAATGTTAAAAAAGGTTTGACAGTAGGGAGGATGTACAGCTATAGCTATTTCCATGAAAGACAATGAATTATCAAATGTTCATCACATTGTGATAAATGTACTTTGGAAGATAATAAACAAACAACACTATTTAAAAAAAGCGATGTGGATTTTTTTTTTTTTAAGTGTTTACTGGATTCCTTTATTCTACCTGAATGTTTACTTAAATGGATACATATCCTGGTTTTGGCTGGGAAAGAGCTATTTTTAATTCTTAGTAGCTAGAATAGTGCTGTGTTTTGGATTCACTATGGGGTTTGATATGAGAAGAATTTTGATAATACATTGAAGTTTTCAGTTGTTGCTAAGAAATCAAGGACTTTTTAACTTTCCATTTCCTGCTAGAGTGCTGGTAAACAAGGTGTGAGGGAGCATAGCCAGAGCAACAGATCCAAACTGGCCAGTGGAATATTCCATATCATTCATTATTCTGCAACAGTTCGTATTTGTTTGGATTTCTATTACACTGGTTTTGGCTGGGATAGAGTTAATTTTCGTCATAATAGCTAGTTTGGGGCTATGTTTTAGATTTCTGCTGAAAACAGTGTGGATAACATAGAAGTTCTCATTATTGCTAAGATTACACAGAGTCAAGGCCTTTTCTGCTTCTCACCCCACCCCACCAGTGAGTAGTCTGGGGGTGCACAAGAAGCTGAGAGGGGACAGCTGGTCCAGCTGACCCCAACTGACCGAAGGGGTATTCCACATCATACCATGTCATGCTTGGCATATAATGGGGGAAGAAGAAGGAAGGGGGGGACGTTTGAAGTGATGGCGTTTGTCTTCCCAAGTAACTGTTATGTGTGAAGGAGCCCTGCTGTCCTGGAGATGGCTGAGCACCTGCCTGCCGATGGCAAGTAGTGAATGAATTCCTTGTGCAGCTTTGCTTGTACGGGCAGCTTTTGCTTTACCTATTAAACAGTCTTTATCTCAAACCACAAGTTTTCTCACTTTTACTCTTCCAATTTCCTCTCCCATCCACCCAGGGGGGAGGGAGTGAGTGGCTGAGTGGTGTTTAGTTCCTGTCTGGGGTTAAACAACAACACTATACCTGGCTAGACTGGTCTGACGTGCAAACACCATACAAATTATTTTATTGACCTGTTTATGGCCGTAGGTCAAGTATCCAAAGGGCAAAAGCATAAAAGGGATGAATTTAACCCTTGCAGCCAATTACATACTTTCAAAGTTAATATGGCAAATAGAGAAGATTTATGCCATCCCAGTGTAAAAATTGCTAGTACAACACTGTACATCAAGTGCTCCCTTTGTTCATATGCAGTTTTATGGATCACTTATTTCATAAGTATATTTAATCAACTTTTTTTTTTTTTTAATTTTATTTTATTTTTCTCAGGAACTCTGGCAGATAAAAATAAAAGCACATCCTTTGCCCTTGTTCAATGAACAAACATGGAAGTGTCAACATAAACGCATCATGCCAAACAAACAGCTTTACAGATTGGATCTGTGCATTAATTGCAGAGAACCAGGTAGAATTGATGTTACTTCCACCAGTCACCAGAATTATTCCATGAACTCCAACGGGAGGTATACTGAGTAAGTATATGTTCATCTAAATAAATCTATGAGTTTGGTATAAAGTTTAAGATTCTGATGTGGAACAGCAATTTACTCTGAGTAGTTACACTAAAACCAATAGGAGTCAGACACCTGTTTTTTAACATAAGTATATCAGAAACTGGCCCCTGCAATCCGTCATCTAGTATATATCTTGTTACCCTACTGCACCATTACAGATCTGGGTAAACACTACATACTCACATTATATGAGATTTTCACTGTCGAATTTGACTTCTTGAATATTTATTTTGGAGAGAGAATTAGTCTAATTGTTTACACAAATGCGGTAATTACCTTTACTTTCCATCATATCTTTTCCAGTGTTTGTCAATCATTTATTAAACCCATTTTGATCCTCCCACTCCAGCTCTGGAACTTCATTTAATTTTTTCCATCTGTGCTTTCCCTGCAGCTTTCTCTGTCACTTGTTTTATTGTTTCTTCTGTCGCTGTTGATTTCATTTTAAGAAAATAATGTATCAGACTTAGTGTGTATGCCTATGTGTTAGGGAAGACACAAGTTGTGTACTGCCTAAGGCCTGTGCAGATAACAATAAATAAATAAATAAATAAAGCTGAACTGATAAGTGAGATAAGTGTGAATGTATTGCAACTTTTAGAAGTTGTGGTAGCTATCTTTGTCTTTTGGGTCTGGGAGCATGGCATAAAAGTTCTTTTGTTCCTTGTAAGTATTTTTTCTCCAACATAGCCAGTAATAAAGGGAAATTTTCTTTCCTTCATGTTAAATCATGATGTGTGCATATATGTGAGATTGTTAGTCACCTTTTCCTTCAGTTGGGAGTGTTTGGTTTGCTAAGAATGGTTGCCAGGGCACTAAGTGTGACTCCTTCAGACAGCAACAGTTTACTATCTGTGTTACAATCACTTCAACCCACAACGTTCACTGCTGCTTGTGTTATTTGTTATTCTTCTGGCAGAGCTGGCATTTTGATTGTTACTGTTGTATTCTATTTTTAATTTCCTGGAAGAAAAAATAAATAATAATTATTATCATTCAGGAGATTTTTTTCATGTAAAGTACTGTATATTTGAAGATATTATATTTATTGACTAAGTTATTAAATAGATTATAGCAAATTTACAGGTTGTTCTAAATTATGTGAAAAAGAAACGTGAAGAAGAAAGTTGTGTGACTACTGATCAAACATTTGTGTTTTGTACTTCATCACTAATGCTTATATCTGACTGTAAAATAATGAAAGTAATAGTAGTAGTATTAGTAGTAGAAAACTTTTCCAGGTTTGGAAGCTAAACTAACAAAATAAAATCACTTCTGTGTGGTGGGGCTACAAGATATAGAACAAGATTTGTTCCAAGGGTATCTTATTCCTTTGAGTATGCAACAATAAAGTGTTGGGAAACTATCTCCTGGTATTACTTTAGTGTAACCATTGATAAAAAATATGTGACTTTAGGAACTGATGGATTAATCCCTAAACAGTTTCTTTGTTAACATATTATTCTAGTATTTTTATGGGCTACCTATGCAGTAGTTATTTTTCTCTGCCCTTGGTTTGTTTAGGTTAACCTACAAAGACCTTTATAAGGAAGTCATAATCCCTGGTCTAAATTATCTACTTTAATTTACATCACAGGTGTTTTAGATAAATATGTGAATAATTTAAATAATGAGTAGTATCTCCAGGGGAAAAAAAAAAAAAAATGTATCTGTACAATATGCCCGAGTTTCTGTCCTGGTGTGAACACTTAGGTATCAAAAAAGGAGTTAATTCCAGGACCACATCTTTCAGTTCCAGCTGATTCAGATCTTAATCTTGGAATTGTCACAGTCCCAGTGATGCTTTAAGTGCCATTGTTTGAGATCATATACAGTTATCATTAACGCAACACCAAATAAATTAATTCTTTGAGTCTGACATTAATATGCCTTAATAGAGCGAGGTTCAGGTACAGTTTTAACGATGAAAAGGAGAATAAGAGTTTATCAACAAAAGAGTACAACAACGTTCAAAATGATTTAATGAAAGGCAAGACCTTGAAACATCAGGAAAAGAGAATGGATCTGCAAGATGTTAGGGGAAAGCATGTACCCTTCAGGTCTGTTTATCTCTGAGCTGAGCAATACCATCCTGTAAGCCCTCTAGTCCTCCATGATCTATACCTAAGGTATTCCCTCTAGGCAGCCTAGTATGACTTCCCCATATGTATGGAGTAGTACAGACCACTAAATAAGGCCATTAATTAGAGATTGTATTGCTCTCTGCTCTTTTAGTTACTTCCCAACCACTGTGACTTCTGCTGAAAATCAAGAAAAATCTAACAGCTAAGCAGTTCAAAAAGGATGGGATGCTCCTTTGGAAAAGCCCATACATCCTTTACTTTGTGGGAAACATGGACAAAGAAGTGAGTCTGTTTGTAGAAGCATGATTCCTTCATGTCAGTATGTCCCAATGATGCTCATATGCTGACCAGCAGAAATTCTTTCCTGCATTAGTCAACATGCTTAAACCTTTTTCTTTCCCAGATCTATCCTAATCACATAAGCTATGTTCCTACACCAGGCAGGAGGTGTGCTCTGATGTTATGTCATTTTGGATTTTTTTCTGGGAGCTTTGCAGTGTCTGATGATTTATAAGTATTTTCTTGAGTAGCCAAAGAATACTATTCACAATGTCAGCCCTGATCTCACAGGACGAAAGTCCTCTCAAAGGTTTTGTGTAATGACCGAGAACACATAGCTATGTCTAACTGTAGCTATGGTCTGGCTCCTGTCTCCCAAGCTCATGCCTGTGACTTTATGGGGTTTTTTTACTTAAAAGCAATTTGTTTGAACTCTGTCCACCACATCACTTGCTGTCTCGCATGCTGCTTCTTAGAAATCTACAAAGCTTATCAGGAAGTCACACATTTTATATAGGTTTTTATCAGATCCATGGTTTCTTCTCCTTGTAGATCCTCAGTCAACCAGATCTAACCTGGGGGGGTTTTGTAGTGACTAAAGTAAAATATATGGGCTTTAGACACAGCATTTAAGGTTAAGGAAGCTTCAGGATACACCTTCTGGAGGACAAGGTGGGATAAGGAGACATCTGGCACAGATTGTTTCCTCATTCATTTTACAGATTAAAACTCAATTTAGATCCTTGTTTCTTAGTGAGGAAAATATTTAGTTTGCCCTTGAATGAAACACAGGGATAAATTAATGCCGCAATTGAGAGAAACTGATAATCAAGAACATTGGCCCAAAGGGCAAGTAGTTAACCATCTCCTGTGATATTTTTCATATATAACTGAGTAACTGTCCCCTTCTTCTTGACTTTAGAGAAAAGAAATAGGTCTTCCATTCCTTCAATTAAAGGATTCTGTAGAGTCATAACAGAGATCATCAGCATGACCCCGCAATATTTGGGTCATAAATGGTTCTGGTGGAACAAGATAATTCAGATTTTTTTTAGGGACAACTCATGACAACTGAGCTTAGATGTTTGGCTGATGATATGAGGAAAATTCCAACCCCAACAGTATTTTCACTACCTGTGAAAGAGTGGTTGCAGCAATGGCTGATGATGCTGAAAATCAAATTCATCTGTGTAGATATGTATAAGTGCAGTACAGAAAACACTGCAAGCCATTTCCAAGGTGCCTAATATGTCTTTATCCTAACGTTGTGAATTACAAGATGTGCAGTCTTCATCATCTTCCAGTTTGTATTTACAGAAGCTGAAAATAAATTGATTGTCATTGATCATGACAGTTTTTCATAGACTTCATTTCAGGTAGGCTGGTGAAGAATATCATTGGATAGCTTTGATCTACAGAAGCTTGGATTAATTAATGTTCTGGGCACAATGAAAACCCTTCCCACCCCTGCCATTTATTTCCCTTTTTTCTTCAAATTGTTAGTGATGTGGGTAGAGTCTACTGTAGTCAAACATTTATTTTTGTCTTAGATTTTATTTCCTAATTCATGGAGGCAATTTCCCAAAGCACTGGATCAACACCTACAATTCCCATCTTTGAAGAAATAAGTGTAAACAAATATGGAATATTTATTATTTATTACAAAATGGAATAAAACCAAACTCAGTTCTAGACTGCCAAAAGGATATCAGAAGATAATATTCTTCAGTCAATTAAAACTGTAAATCTACCTTACAGTAAACTACATGAACATGAAAGGTTAAGATGCCTCTTGCGTCTTTCATTCTTATACAATATTTCAGTATTACCCATTATTAAATATCATGTTTTCCCAGTACACAAAATTCTTTCCTATAAAATGCAATGAATATAGGAAACTAGAAGTCATTATGCAGAGATAAGCAAGACTGTTATATTTACCAGTGAATCTGGGAACAAAAACCAGAACATCATGATAGACTTCAGAGTCCTCAATCTTGATCAAGTATGGTCAAGTTTACTCTGTAACAAGGACTACAGATTTCACCCTGCTCTCAGTTTCATAGAAATAAATCAGGAAAAGTATCATTCAAGCTACATGAATTTTACTAGTCAGCCATCACCATGCATTCTGGTACAGCTCAAAAAGAGGCTTCAGTTTTACAAATCATAACAGATTATAAAAGGCACAGTAAGTGAATGGTCAATCTAGTAACATTACCTCTTGCATGAAAATTGTCACAAAGTCACATATAATTAGAGAGCAAGGGAGGCTCTAAATGTGAATTTTGCCTGTGAGGAACAATGGAGAGATTTTTCAGAGAGCTTTACTAATCTACTGCTTCTATAAATATTCAGTACATTATTGTTGTTAGTAATGTACTGGTGGTGTTAAACTTAACATTTTCTCAATTCTTTCTTATTCTATTCTTTAGACTTCTCACTTCTCATTAAATAGCATTTGAATATCTCTCTTTTAGCATTTTCTTTTGCAAGTCGCATGACACAATGTAGAACTTTCTTGGCATTCTAATCAATGAGATGCAGGGTATTTTACCAGCACAAAGAAAACCGACTTTAAGTTGAGAATTATTGTTAGCCTCTTCATCCTTACCGTTGAACTATGCAGGCTCTTATCACATTAGTACTGCACAGCCTAGAAGAAGTGTAATTGCATCATCAGTCTCTCTTGGTCTCTGCTTCAGCCCTTTTAACATGCTCATCCTTTCCATTACTTCATGATTTCATTTAATATTCTCCTGGGTTAGAATCATATCAGCAGCAAGAACATGCTGAATTAACAGTTGCTGCATGCTTTACACCAGAATTTCTTTCCTGTGGATTAAAGGGCAATTGACATTTTTTTAATAAACAGTGTCCTTTTGAACTTTTATGTCCAAATGTATGTATATTGGATTTTTATTTGAGTTTGAATTTGAAATATAAACAGGTAACATAATCCTGTCTTTAATAAAATTACAAAGCATGACTGTCTATATGATATAATCCTTTAGGTACCTAGTGCTCTTGCATTTTCTTCAGAGACTTAAAACTCTTTAAAAGCCTTAACATTGTGGCAGTTACATGCATACATGTTATATCTTTTTAATTTTCTTCTATTACATATTTTTGAGGTAACAGAGCTGCTGAAAATGAGAAATGCTGATTCTTGCTTCCAAATTTACATTGGCAACTGATGGGTTTGCTGCTTTTCTTAATTTCAAGGGACACAATACTTGCAAATCTTCTGGTTTTAATGATATTTTCTATTTTCAGATGTCTATACCTGTGAAAATAATAATAATAATAGAAAAATAGATACATAAATGTTAAAATAGAGAATTGATTAAAAAAAGACATATGAGAGCTGGCAGAGATAGCAAGTGATCTGCCATTGTTATCTCAAATATCTCTTGTTCCCTGATGGTGTATATGTGCCTCTGTATAGACAGACATAGATATTATATAAAATATAAACGTTCTGTGTCTGTAGATACAAAGCCTTACACAGACACAGCCCCCTTGATAATTACAGGCAAGGAAATGAACATCCATATCTTAATGATAAAAATAATACTTTAATTCAAGTCCTCTCAAAGGTCAAGATTGTGTCACATTCATAAAATATGTTTGAATAATCTTATTTCAATAATGGGACTACTTACAGAGCTGAATACTGTCTGCAAGAAAAGAAGAAAAAAAATCTAACTAAAAGATCTTTAAAAATGTTTGCAGTTGAGATAGTACAGTTCTCTAATTTCATTACATTTGTCTGAACTTGGTACTCAGATCAGATGAAAATGATTCCTAAAAAGCCCCAAAAATGCCTGAGGAACCAGTTCAAGCTCCTATTTTGCTTGGAACACTATATATTTCTTTCACTACTCTGATGCTGAACTTCTATGTTATAACTTGTAGTTGCAGCATTATTTCTTCAGAGTGATGGAGGGAGCAAGATGGAAGTAAAAACCAGACGCTGTCTGCTGCATGAATCTTAAGGGAACATATTTCTTCAGGGAGGAATCCCTGAAGACCTAATGCTTCTGTAGCCAGCCTGACTTTTTTCTTTAGCTTCACAATTTGTCTTTTGAGAGAAAGAGGGAGTATGTAGCAGGAAGTAGTGGGACAATGCTCTAGGGAATCATGTCCCCAAGGAGAAAGCCAAGAAAAGTGTAAATATGTTGTGAGTTGAGACTGCTGGCAACTAACACCAATGATTTTCAAATCTATTTACTGTAAAGTTGAATTTCTTTAAAGAGGAATGTGCATTGCAGTGGGGAGTAAAAATGCATAGAAGAAAACTTCATATTCACAAAATAGTAATTTTTGTTTTCAAATAATAATTATAAAATAGCCAAGTTAATATCATTGGATCTACCTTATGTTCATATGAACACAACTAAGAATACAACAGCTACAGAATTTTTAATGTTTTGCTCAACCATGTCTTTCTTTTTTACTCTATTTTACTTGGGTAACATACTTTTAACCTTACTGCTTATTAAATATGTAATTTTAAAATAGCTTGAAGATTACACAGAAATATGTCTCCCAAACCTGAATTTATATGATATGTTGAACATATCAATTATTATCTTCGAATGCCACATCTGAGATGATAAAAATTGGCTTTTATAAGTCTTTCACTCTGTTGCTTTGTCTGGAGAGAACAGCAGAAATTGGTGGGGGTATTAAGAAAAAAACCCAAACAAACAAACAACAAAAAACACAAACACAAGATTAAAAAAAGAACTGGTGAATACAACATCTCTGATTCTGTAATGACTTAAGCTCCAAGCATCCAATTGAAGAATGAAAGTGCTATCTGTTGGATAAAATGCAAGACAGAAAAGATCAAACAGGATACAAACAATGAATAACACTGTATCGGTCAGAACTGTTTCAAGTTTTATCTTGTTTTGGGTTTTTTTAAACAGTACCGTAAAAAATTCAGCAACATATAATGATCCCTTGGAATAAAGAGACTGATAAATTCCTTGTCCCATCAGAAAGAAACACCACAGTTGAGGTAATATTAAAAATTCAAAGAATTGCTAATGCTGTCCATTTTAAGTTTTCTATTATGTTTTGTTCCTCTCCATTCTGATCATTATATATCTGAACTATAATTTAAATTACTAACAATTCATCTCACACGCCAACAGAGTAATAAGAAACTCATTTTCTACATACAGAAAAATTAATCCAGTAAAACACCTAAACAGCAGAAGTTCTATTTTTATTATACCTTTCCAAAGCAGAATTGCACTGAATAAATCATGGATGCACTGCAGGTGTGAAATCCACTGCTTTCTGCCTATATTTTTGTGCACTCTCTAATTCCCTGAAGTTATTAATAATAATTTCTAACCAATACCTGTCTGTGGCTGTAGGAAACCAAAAATGTAATGCCATTTTGTTCTTTTCCTCTTGAATAAACATCTGCCTACACTATATTAGGAACTGTTGTTTTTATCTTAGGAGGAATATTCCAGTACTGTATTTAACAGTCACTCAATGTAATGAAAATGAAAAAAAGTCAGGTTTTTGAGAAGTCTCAAATAAAACATTTCACAGCAATACTGAAATTCTCAGTGATGTGGCCAAAAGTTAAAAAAGATCATGAATGTCGTAGGCTTTGAATTTACTAATATAATCAGTGATATTAATATAAATTATAGTTATTTTCAGTTATGTAGCTTCTCAGAGGCTGTATGAAACACCTGCCATGCTTGTACAAGATATAGGATCTTATTTATCATTTCTTATGCAAGAAAATCTTATTTAGTGCAAATTTTATGTAAATAGTGGAAAATCTAAGGGAATATTAAAAACCCCACTGAGAATTTAAGCGTTTTATCACCAATCTGTTGGTTTACCAAGGGCACAGGACTGCCAGCAGAAGTTTGTACCTTGAAACAAATCACTTGTATGCAGACATTTAAATATCAGAAAAACAGCTTTAGAATCTGAGGATCAGATCTCTTCAGTCAAGTAATAAATACACATCAGGACTTGAGGTGCAGATAAGCAGATCTAGGTGAAACACATTTAGCTGAGTTGTCATGTGAGCAGCGATTAAAAAGAATAAAAAAAAAAAAGAAACATTTTTGCTCAGCAGAATGTACGTCTAAGAAAAGAAACAAATTTCAAGGCATTATATTTCAGCTAACAGTTCAGATAGGAAAATTCTAATGATATCATTGAGACTAACTATATAAATATACAGTTAAGTGTATCCTATAGAGGGAAATCTCTGTCAATGGAATAGTACCAACACAGCCAATATCATGTACTGAAATGTGCCATTGAGACTCTGAGTTAAGGATACTGCAACAAAAGCACTTTCCTTGCTGTCCTACATATGTGCTATCAGATTTAAGTTTACTCTTTCCTTTTAAAGACATTAGGTTACATCATGATAGTTATGAAAGGGTCCTAGCAAACACAAGTAAGAAGCAAAACCAAGAGTCAATCATCTTCTGATGCCCATGCAGACAGGCAGATCTGTTCCGATGTACTGCCAAGCAATGCATTATCATTGTATGACATATCCTCCAGCTTCTATTTCTGCATAACCAGATTTGAGAAATCCATAAAGTAGACAATATAACTACATTCTTACTATATTATTTAGATATTTTGACATTTCTATGGCATATTTCCAGGTTCAGAAATTCTCATTTAGTACTGTGCTTGTTCTTGAGGCTATGATGCCAGGAGGATATGTATTTTTATCGTTTAATAATAATAACTTCACTCTACACATATTTAGTCTGTTCTCCCTTTCCAAAAGTCCACCAAAGAAACACAAACCAACAAAGCCTGGATGTCAATTAAATTATTTTAATAGAGATATAGATTTTTTTTTTTTTTTCAGACTTTTCAGCATTTATACAATGATATTTATTTTAAATGACATTTGCTTGACATAACTGAGATTTAGTTTAATTAACTTTAGTTGACTTTAGGAAGAATAGTGTCTGGATTGGAGAAACAGGCATCAGGTGAGGTGATAATGAAAGTGTGTGACTTCTGAATAATTTTACTTTGCCCTTTTGTAATTTTATTACTTAAATTGTTTTACATAATAAATAAAAAAGGGGGAAATAATTAGTCTGAATGTCTGCAAAAACTTCAAAGTATGAAACTGTTTGGGTTTATATTATTTTTGAGTTTCTGTAAAGAATGTATAGAAGATCCTATTTATTTCAGACATCTAAAACTAGACTAAACAAAACATAATTATGTTACCAGAAACAAACTTTATGCAGTAGTAACACTACCTGTTCTCTTCCTCTCACATTTAGAAATTAATAAAACTAAAGGGGATTATATGGTAGAATGCTCACTGTTCTCTCCAAAGCTGTCATTGGAGCTGCAAATGTATTTTAAGTCTTGTGCAATATTAAAATGGATGGATGGATGGATGGATGGATGGATGGATGGATGGATGGATGGATGGATACATAGGTAGGTGGGTAGATAGATGATAGATAGATAGATAGATAGATAGATAGATAGATAGATAGATAGATAGATAGATAGATGTCAAAAGTTCACTAGCAAGTTTTATAAAAGTATCAAAAACTTCAGTGGTACAAGACTAGGTCCTAATTTTTTTAATCCAGTATCACCAGCAAAAAAGCCCACTCTTACCTCTCTTGATGGTCTACCTATGCATAAATACTGATATGTATTTATTTATTTTCCTAATAAACCAGGTACTGAAATAAGTAATGTAGATTCTGACAGTGGGTTTATTTCATACAACTGTACACATTTTTGTCATTCTGCTATGGGTCTTGTGGGATACATATGATGCAAATTTTTGTTTTCATTTAAAACAACTTTGCTGCACATATGTTAAATTTCTTCTTACACTGATCAAATTTATTTACATTACGTAAATATATTACACTGTGGAGGATGGAAACATTTTAAAATGGACTGCTGATTTCTAGCACAATATTTTCTAAAGCTTATATTCAGTTCACACATACAGTTTTGGTTTGGGACAATCTAGAAATATCTAAACTATAGGTGGCATTTTTATTTCTCTATATCAGAATGTATTTTAGGAATAAATACTTCCATTCTCTAGCTTTATAGAGGATGCAAATATTATAGAGGATGTAAAGAAAAAAGGAAATTAAAAAGGCAAAATTTTTGGAATTACTGTTTTGTTGAGAGGTGGGGTGGGTTTTTTAACCCTTGAATTTCTCTAAGGACTACTCATTCCAGAATGCCTGTTGGATCAGATACTGTGGTCTAGGAAGGACTGAGTCAAAGTTAGCTAAATAAGGCAGAATTTAAAAATATTTTAAGGGTAGCAAAAAATAATTAAACTGTCAGTCACAGCTTATTAACTTAGACAATGGTTGTACCATGCTGAATACAATAGCTCTTATTTGCCCCTTTCCCTGTCCTTACTGTTCTAACAGCAACTCAGACAAGCACATTGAAAACTTACTAGAGAACTTTCAGTTTATTTCAGGAGAAGTAAAAATTCTGAGAGGTTGAGAACCTACAAATTCTGACTTCTGGAGGCAATTCAGGCAATGCAAGACAAAACATGAACACCACCATGACAGTTAAAGTGAAGAATATAAAAAAAGAGTTGGAAAAGAATATAAAAAGCATGAAGGAAGAGAACCAAAGATGTGAAGGAAGAATTACAATGAAGGAACACTATACAGAAAGAAAATAAACTTGATTTGCATATTTTCTGCTGATTGATGAAAAACATATTTGTATATATCAAATGAAACGAAATTGCGGTATTTTCTCCATATGCTTTTATTAAAATGATCCTACTTAATGATGTTGACTTCTATATTTGTGACATAAACTAACTCAATAACCATATTTTACAAATAAGCTTGTACTTGAAAAAAAAAAATAGATGTATCTGGATCTAAATATCTGTCTGATGTGCAAATTGCATATCAAAAGTCTATTTAGCACAAAAAAATGCATATTATTTTATGAGTTCAATTAAGCATTTGCATTTCTGTCAAGTACCCGTTAAAGTGAAGTTAAATGTTAATTAAACTTCCATTTTCTCCTACCAAGTATCCTTCAACTCACAAGTAAAGATCAATAGATTTTTTTGAGATTAAGAAGCCAAAGATGTCCAAATACTTTAGTAGTAACTTACATTTCCTTTGGATTTTTTTTCTGCTTTTCCAGTTTTAGTAATTCAAATACTCTTTGGCCTTTTAGATGCGTTTCTATATATGCAATTCACAAAAGATAAACTAAAACCAAGAATTATCACTCTTGTTATTTATGTATTCAGAAGAATTCTTATGTGTAAATTTATTCACATTAAAGTTCTACTTCTTCCACAGAAGTGTTTACTTCTTCAATGTGAAAAAAAAAAAATTGAGTAAAATGTTTAATGGCACACTGCAATTGTGTTCATAGGTTCATAATGTCATTGAAAATCTCCAATTGGAAGGACCTCAGGGGGTTTCTAATCTAAGGTCAGATCTGATTGCTCAGGCCATGATCCAGTCATGTTTTCAACCCCTGAAACATGAAGACTCCACAGCCTCTTAGGTCAGCCTATTCCACTGCCTGACTGTCCTCAAAGGAAAATATTTTTCCATGTATCTGGTCTGAACCTCAATTTATGCATGTTGTCTCTAATCCTCCCACCATGCACCACTGAGGAACCTGTCTCTGTCTTCTTGATGACCTCCTGTGGTGATCCTGACTGGAAGACCATAATACATTAAGGAGTTAGTGATCCACTGTACAGCTAACCTCGAGTACGCCCAGGCCTGTGCTGTGTACCAGTGATCACACCACCTGCACAGCCTTGCCTTTATCTGAAAGTGCAGCAGGAAGCTCTCATAAGAGCATCATTTCTGTTTAGACTGTAGAAATTATTAGCAGTTATCACAGCCTCAAAGATGGACAAGAGGGAATCTCTACTATGGATGGGGCCTGCATGGCATGCTGCACATGGGTTGGAGTCCCATTCAAAGCTACACATCTTGGGATTCCCAGCATCTGAAGGGATGTAAGATTATCTATGCTTTTCCCTTTTTATAACATTAGCTCTAATAAATAACACTTTAAATGATACCTTAGAGTCTCAGTGCATATCTTACTAGAATCATAATGGACCATAATGTACTGATCTGTTTGAAGTGGACCAGGAGTTACAGAAATGTATCACCTGATAAAGAATGTAAGTCTATTATTCTATGTACATCTATGTCTTCTGGCAATAAGGTGACAAATGGACAGGAATTTAGTCTGTGAAAGTTCAATAAACTGGTATTGTCCTGACACTGCAAACTGTTTACCACAAAAATCCTCTACATCTATCACCCAGACCCAGTCTTTGCCTGATTCTAATTCTACTGACATTGAAACCTGAAGCCCTCTGTGAGTCATTTATCACACTTATTAAAATGTTCCATTGTGGATTAGAATAGCAATTCGCTATTACTTCAGAATGCTGCCCAAGGGCTATTTTATGCAGGAAGTTCTAATGCTTTATTGAAACAGTGGTTTGGTCTTAATAAATGATTCTTTGCAAAAGCACCATGCTTTCAGTTGTGAAAAATGATCCTGGCATTTCAAAGCTGGCATCAGTGCCCAATATTATGCAAATCCTGTTACTTATTACTGCATTTAAATCTGGCCTAAATACTTCACACTTAATATTTTAACAAGTATGTGTCAATTGGATTATATAGAAAACTGTATGTAAGGAATGGCTCTCTGTTTACTGAACTGTAAACAGGAGTCCAGTCCTTTGGAATATAAGATGAATGATACAATCATCTTAAATACTATCCAAAGGGATATTCTTTCCCCATTAAAAACTGACACAATCAGAAACCTTCTTATGCTTGTTTTCATAAAAAGCTTAATCTTGTTTTTGCCAAACCCAAAAACTCAGTGAGAGCAAAGTAATCCCATGAAAGAAATTCTGAATCATGTCTTAAGTGACTTTACAAATGTAGGTATTAACGTAATTATAGATCTACGTTTGACAAAAGATTAATAATATTTACATGGCTGCGATATATAAAGTATGCTGTATATGATTGACTTTTATATGTGTGAAGCATGTACAAAGCATGTGTATTCATTCAACACAATTGAATTTATTTATATACTTAACTGCATGACCTGTTCCTTTTTGCAGACTTGAAGTTCCCTGATATTGCTTACTGACACTGTGAGAGGTGTTGAAAAGAAGTTGTGACCCTTTAAAGTATTATTCCTGTATATATAATACCTTTATATAGAAAGGTACTTCAGCAGTCAGAGTGTTTGTCCCAGCGTTCAAACTCTGAAACTAATTTTTATTCCACCAGTCTTTCAGTGCATCCATGACTGAATCACTGAATATTGATTTTCAAGACCACTTACATAAGTTTCATGTTCTACCCAGCAATCTCACTTTTTTGTCTTACTCTTCTCATCTCTACAATGAGATCAGTAGCACTTCTGTATCTCACAAGAGTGTATCAGAAGTAAGCATTACAGATATTCTGAGGGTCTCAAACACTATATATAAGTATACAAAACATCTAAGATTAAGAGATTCATAATAACTTAGATGACATTGTAATCACTTAACCTTCTTGAAAAACATGTGGTAAAAAATATTCATAATTCTCCTCATGCATCACCAGTACTTTTAAAAAAGTGAAGATCATGAAATACACCATTGCAGTGTGTTCACTGGGAAGAGTTCCAATGAATGTATTTTGGGGGAATTTTCATACACAAATGACAACATTTCAATGACTGAAAAACAGAAGTCATATCCTTGATAAAGACATTTTATATCACACATGTGGAAATACATATAATCTAAAAATATAAATATTGTATCTCATAACCAGTATGTACTATGTGTGAGTATATAGTCATAAATACATCAATTTTGTGGGTAATTTAATGTTTTTGTTGTCTTATTCATGGAAAATATTATTTTGCTCAATCAGAAATGCATATCTGTACAATAAAAACATGTCATTTACTACAGTGCAAAGGTAGAATAAGACAAAATACTCAGTTCTTAGATGCCTGTCTTTATGCCCTGGAATCTGTTAAAAAATATGGATGTGTAAGGTGAGGAGAGTTCAAAAGCTGAGTAAGCAAGGCTATTGATTTTTTTAAGTAACATTACATTTAAATATCACAAATGAGCAGTTAAGAAACTATAAGTAAGCCTCTAAACGTCAATCCTTGTTTCATATTGTGGCTGGGTTTTTTAACTTTTAAGAAAACATATAATTTTAAAAATTTATCTTAATAAATAACTGAACTTGACTACAGATCAAAAATGTAATCCAAGTCCCACTGCAGCAAGTAGGAAGACTGTGCTGTCCTCAGCTTGCCTCCAACCACAGTTCAGACACTGACATCGTACACAAATGAATTGTGCCACAGGATTTCCATTGGAGTGAGCTGGGCAGTCTGGTTCATGGGCTGTAAGGAGAGAGGAAAGCACTTGGTTTTACCACAAGGTGCCTTAGATACTAAGCAATTCTGCAGTGTCACAAAAGAGGAGATGCAATGAGTATGAATAATCAAAATCCAATAGCACCATCTCATCAAGAGTTTTTAAGAATATATGTACATATTTGATATTATATGCATCCTCTAAGAAGGAATGCTGTATTTTGTTTATGCAGACATTTTCCCAGAGGAGTGACTGGGGCAGCAGGAGAATTTTTGCTGCCATGCATGTACTTAAACTCCCATGTAAGATATGAGGAGTTCTGAAACTACATCTTGGGCACAGAGAAAAGCCTTGTACATAGTAGCTTTTCAAACTCAAACATTTGCCATAGCAAATGGATTAGCATTTTGCACAGTCTTGTGTATCGAAAACACTAATTTTGTATTTCTCTTTAAATATGTTTTACACATGATTTTCAATAATGTTTGAAATATTATTGTGAAAATAGATTTAATTTTTATTCTGAACATACTTTAATTATGCTTTGAATTTAAATGCCAAGTAGTGAGAAACCTTTATAAGGTAACATCGTGAATAAGAGATGATACTTGCTTATGCATGCTTTCCCAGTTTTACCACTGCTTATGAATATTGAACATTAACTGCCCTAATTGGGTCAGATCAATGGTCTATGTCAACCTCACTCTTTCTTGCAGACAGGATACTGTATGTAGTTCAGACACTGGCAAGAGGTGATATTTAGGATGAGCATTTCAGCCCAGACATTTTCTGAAGCCTTTTCACTATCAGTCATTGGACTTGTCCACTAATTAGTTAAGTCTTTCTGAACCTGCTGATAACCTTGGTTTCCACAACCTGTGGTGGAAGCAGGTTCCAAAATTCACTGCTACATGTGGAAAGGAATACCTTACCTCTCCTGAAAGTCAATATGAGGAGTCAAACAATACTTCAGCTAAGGAGTTTGGCTACATGATAGACAGAACATTCCAGGCTGAGCAAGTTAATACTGCTATGTGCTAAAAACAGACTTACTATCTATGCTAAAATATTCTACTTTTGCTACCTGTCTTAATCTTTTCCATCTAACCTCACTTTTATTTGTTTGCTGCATTCGGCTACTTGATTTCAAGGTCAGGAACTGGTATGTCTGGGATTAGAACACTTCACACTTAACCTATAGCTGTACATTACTGCTACTGGCTATGCAGAGAAAGAACAGCCCTTTCTGGGTTTAATATAAACCTAGGGAGTTGTTTTCCTCTTTAATTTCACTCTGGGTTATACCTGACCTTGTTGGTGGTGTTTCATTTTATGTTTACAGATCGTTTATACTTTTTTTTTTTTTTTTTTTTTTTTTTTTTAATTTGGTACTCTCCTGTGAAAAACTTTAACCAATTACCATTTTTTCTTTTATTCATATATTAGAAGGTGAACTTTTTTAAAGCAGGCTAGATATGATTTTATTGGTAAGGTGAAGTGTCAAATTATTTCTTCTAACCTTTCAAAAGAATGCTTCTGGAAAATACTTGCTTACAGAAGTGGATAATGCTGTCAAACTCATTTTCCTCTGGAAAATGAAGCTCTGCTAAAATCAAAGTGTTTCAAAGGACTGTATTAATTTTGTTATTGCTTAATTTTTGGAAGAAAACAAATCTAATGGCATTAAAATATATCTAATGTTTGTCGGTTTGAAATTAAAGATATAAATTGTCTTGCTTTGAAATAATAATCCATATATTCACTGTAATACTGTTTTTATAATATTAAACTGAAACTTATAAAAAGAACCAAAGATGTTTTATCTGGAGAAGGAAGGTGATGGTCATTTAGAATCTCATAAATCTTAAAAATTTAGAATGTTATAAATCAGACTTAAATAAATTTTGAAATTATAAATTCCTTTAATTGAATGAAATTTATATTGTCTGTACAAATGCATTCCAGTCAGGATTATTTTACTCTAACTTTACCTTCCCTTACTTTCTCCCACTTTTCTTTTTGCCTGCTACCTATCATCATATTGTACAGCTCTCAGCTCTGTTTAAGGCCAAATGCTTAATTAGATCTTCTGACCTTCTTTGTAAAACAAATAAATAATAGTGGGTATAAAGGACAGCTGTATGATCTTTATTATTATTTATCATCTTCAACAGTGTCATGCATCTGTAATGAGCATTTCAACTTTTGGAAGAAATAATAATAAAGACGTTAGCAAGATGAACCTTTTTTCCTATGCCTTACTCTTTCACCTCTTGCAGAGCTTATTTTAGACAATGAATCTGTCTTTTCCTTGTTTCCTCTCATTGGTTAGATGCACCATTTAATGGTTCATTTCAAAAATATATCTGTCTGCTTTCCTTTCCTTATATAGTATAAGGGCTCATTAAAACTGGATTTGTCAGTAGGTTTTCTTATAACTATCACAATACAGGACCTCATTTAAATTGAAATGTACACTATTTTCTTCCTAGACTTCCTTCCAAAACTTGATACCATATAATGAATGAGTTTTTAAAGGGTAATCTTACCATTTTTAGCATCTAATAGGCCTACATTCTGAAACAAGGAAGAAACTGAAATAACTTTTCTTCACAGCACATAAGGATGGCATACTGCAGTACAATTACTGTCCCCTCTCTTCCATTCTCCCTCCTATATCATTGCTTTTTATATTAAAAATGTGTGCAAAAATGTCTCTCTCTCACTGACAATGTAAAGTAAATGTGATTAAAGGATTTTCTGATGAAGATACACTCCTGCCTGCCTTGATGGGTGGAGTAGACTTATTGTTCAACTTCAGCTTTGTATTTTCTTATGCTTCCCCCTTTATTCAAACATCCTTTTAAGTGTCCAGTAATGTCACAAACATTCCTTACATTGCAAGGTATAGCTGATGATCCCTTATGTCCCAAATCAATCTTTACTGGAATAATCATAAGCATATGGTATCACATGAATCCAAATTCATAACTCCTTGCACCATCTCAAGCTAACCCATTCTGGGATTTTTGGGGTTTTTTTTGTGGTTTTTTTTTTGTTGTTGTTGTTGTTGTTGTTGTTGTTGGGTTTGTGTGTTTTTTTTTTTCCCCACCAGTCAGTCAACTCACATACTTATTTTCCTCTGATTCTTTGAAAAATATTGAAAAAATCTCACTTTTAAAATTAAAATTGCCATTAGAAAAACCTCACTTCAGAAATCTTCAAATTGTTCTCTAAGATATTGCTTGAGCCACCCTTTCAATTCTCAGTTCATTTCCAAAGAACACAGATTAAGATCACTCCTTACTTCTTCCCCAACATATATATCCTTTCTAAAAAGCTGTGGGCACCTTTTGCATAAGCAAGAGGAAGTGTGCTCTATTGCTGTTGATAGGGCTGGGTAGTTCTGGAATACTTTTGGAGATTTTTCTGCTATGTTCCAAACACAGCTAATAAAGCAACTTAAATCCCAAGTAATACAAAATGTGCTTCATTATTATGCCCTGTTCTTGCTATCCACAACTGTGGAAGTAAACTGGTCTGTTTTCCTTCTTTGTAGCTCCCTGAGAGACATTTAGCAGATTATCTGTCTGAAACAGGGAATTTCTACCTCAGCACAGCAGAAAAAAACACATATGGATTGTTGAAGCAAATGGATTTGTGGTAGGGAAGGAAAATCTGTTAGCTCATAAGTTTAGGAAGCAGGGACTATGAGTTAATAAGCTTAGGGTGAAAGAATATATCCTGGGAGCAAACAGATGTATAAACACCTGCAACAGAAGGATTGGTGAAAGTGGATGAAACGCATTAAAAATATGATGGATGAGGGGTGTTGTAGAGGCAGAACAATAGGGAAGAACTTGAGTTCTTAACATCATATTTAAAGGTAAACCAATAGATTTTAGAAAATGTCTAAAGAAAGATGAGACGGGTAAATACTACTTTGGTGTATACACATACATATCTATAAACATACATATACATACACAAAATATTATTGTGGGCAAAAGATAGAATACCATATATACATGGAAATTTCAATTGTCAGCTTAATTAAAAACTTGAGACTAAACAGAACACCTCATATTTATCTCCAGTCCAGCTAAGGTAATGCTTCCCCTCAGCACCCAGACTGATACAGAGAAACTACATTAATAACACATTTAATGCTGTCATGCAAGAAAATTTTCTAGCATCTGTCCTTTTTTCTTGGTGTTATGCTTTTTTACCAGCGTGATTTTGGGTTCAAAGGTCAGTGGTGCCAGTCTTCCCATGAACTAGGGAGGAAGCTGTCTACAGGAGCCATTGACCAGATCTGCAGAGAAGCATGATGTTCACGGTGGGCCTTTCTATCTCGCCAGGACTGGGATCCATTTGTGATTACTTTTATCTATTCTTAAATAATTGTCTCATTAGCTTTGGTTCCCAGCTACAGTTTGGAAATTTCACAGTAGCCTCCCATGTCACAACAATACAAAGAAAATATGCTTGTTGTTTAGTGACTACATTGGTGGGTCGTATCTTTACCATAGGTAACATTTACAATCTGATCTGTCAGCTAAAACAGATGAAGCAGAGGTCAGCTGGCCACAACTCAACTGTTTAACCAAATTAAAACCAGTTCAGGCCAAGGCAGTCTCAAATCAGTCCTGAAATCCCACGCTGCCTGTTTAATACAAAAGTATGTGTCCTTTTACTAGTAATGGTCAAAGGTCCTATTTATTGGGATACGTTTTATATAATCATATATAATGTCTATATTTGCATAGAAAGGACATAGACTGAGAATTCAGATGGACTGATGGCTCCTTAAAATATTTTATTTAGACTATATGAAATGGCTTGTGTGATACCAAAATGAGACTGAGACAGCAGGAAAATCAGTTAGGTAAACACAATCAGTTTTCAGCATGGTTTGAGCTTAAAGCTTTCATATGCTGTCTGAGAATTATTTGGGAGTTCTAAATAGCCCTTCTTGCTTCTACAATTCTGTCAATGTCTTGTAAGAGGGCAAGGGAAGAAGCGGAAAGTACCTGTATGATTTAAGAAATATGCAGTGGTGAGAAACACAGGGCTTCTGAACATACAGTGTTATATATATTCTGCATACAAGAATACTAGGAAAAGTACAAATTCATCAGCACAGTTCATCAGAAAAGCCTTGCTGTATTATGAACAAAGAATGATACACATGTGATTGTGTAGCCAAAATGAATCCTTAAGTTCTGTTCTCTCTGCTCTTACCCATGTAGAAAAATTCCAGGTGTCATTGAAAATCTGTCAAATGAGGGTCTATCAGCTTTGGGTGAGAGTGCAACTAGAAGGAGTGATTCAGAATAGAGTCTTAAACAACCTGTATAAGATGTAACTTACAGCAATCTCTAGTAGTTTTGAGCAATCTAGAAGGTTGATTAGAGGCAAATTTTTTTTTGGAGAGAGAATCAGTCCTAGAATTATCAATAGCCCTGGAAGTAGTGGGAAATTGTTCCAGCAATACCCACAGACTAATAATTTTTGTAGAGGTAAGAGCATTAGCTTTTCTCTTTTAAAATTTCTGTGTAAAGGTTCAAGCTCCAGCAGATGATTTCCCAGTCCTTAGAATACACATGCAAGAAGTCAGAAAGATAAGTCTAACATTGTCCTCAGCATGTGGTGTTTCAGTCTTACCAGTCTAACAATTTCTCTGCCTTAATTATCACACTTTTCTCAACTAGTCCATCAGATATTTTTTCTCCACTATTGAAGCTATGTGATTGCATAGAAAGCAATCAAAACTTAATATCCAAGGAGAGAAAAAGAGAGCAAAATGAAACCAGAACAAGAATGCAGTGTGCTGGTTGAGACACTGAACATAGAGGGAGTTTTCCAATTAGTTCTTCAAATAATGTTCCTGTATTTGTATTAAAAGGTTTTGAATAGAAAGTCTGAGGCTATGATGACATCCCTCCTTATCCTTATCTCGATTCTCAAGTCTTTTGCTTTATTTTGTCCTTCCCAGAGCTGGGGAGGAAGTGAGCAGCTGTGTGGTGCTAGGTTGTACTCTGAGCTCAAATCACGACACATCCCTGGAAACGTTCAAAGTCACATTGGATGGGTCTCTGAGCATCCTGATCTCGTTGAAAATTTCTCTACTCATTTCAGGGGGTTGGACTTTAGAAGTCCCTTCCAACCCAGACTGTTCTATGATTCTTTGATTTGTCAAGGGAATTCTGAGTGTAAGATGAAGTATAAGCAAATTCATATAGCTGAATAACATTTTTCAAGGTTACCATTTTAAGAACAGAAATATAAATTGTCCTTGTGTCTCTCTTAGATACCTGGTTACTTTTCTGGACTTGTATCTATTAGTCACTTAATTTGTTAGATTTCATTGTTAAATCTTGTTTTAATGGCCTCTATGAAACTATGCTAATGATAAGTATACCACAGAAGTAATAGGATGCATGGGCTTGAAATAGGCTTTGAAAATTTAATCAAACTAAAGCATATAAAATTAAACTTTATTACAGGGAAAAAAAAAAAATTTGACCCATTTAGGTTTAACTTTGCAGAAGAGATGGTGAAAGGACAGCATGAAAATCTGGGAACTTTCCCCTCAATGAGATTTTAAAGATTAATTTACTTACTGTCTAGCTCTATCATACTATTTGAGTTAACTTTCATTAACCATCAGTGTCATTTTTGCATCTGACAAATAAATGGAATTAGATTTAGTGTCAATACTTTTTGTGTAAAAAGTATGAGGTAGACAAAATAGTGTAAAAATCCAGAGAATTTGTTTTCTCCTTATATTACACAGAATCACAGAATCGGCTAGGTTGGAAAAGACCTTGAAGATCATCTAGTCCAACCATTAACCTAGCACTGACAGTTCCCAACTACACCATATCCTTAAGTGCTATGTCGACCCGACTCTTAAACACCTCCAGGGATATTGTTCTTGACAAGTTCCCAGATTTGTCCCAAGTGCAAAAAAAGAGAGAAGTCCACTTCAGCTAATTACACTGAAATGAGTAAGTCTGGACAAAATGGAAGTTTTATGCTAAATTATATTTTTTCAGTAAATTATAGTTCTTCAACAGAAGTTAAGGTTTGCTAAAGAAATATAAACCAAAATATTTTATAATAAGGCATGTGCACTATTTTAAATGATTCGGGATGAACTCTAGAGTGGTGATAGGGAGCTATTATGTTTTACTAATACTTCTTTCCCCAAACAACAATCATTATATATCTGCAGACAAAAGTCATAGACATGGCCATGAAAAAACTGTAGCCGGAACTGTGCAAGATACAAAGGTACAATTCTTATTGCAGTCAAGAAGCAAAATCCAGAAACTTTAATTTGAAAAAAAAAAAAAAAAGATTGAATTCTGTGAAGTTTTTTTTTTAAATTAAAAAAAAAAAAATCCAGCTAATTCTATGCAAGTTTGTAGAATTCTACTTAAACTGATTAAACATACATGACTACAACTATATACTTGCTTTTGTTCCCTTTTTAACAGGCCATATACAAACAAGTTTTCCTCCATTAGAAATTACCTTATAAACTAAATATCTTTTGTTGAAATAAATTTTCTTCAAGTAGATTTAGGAGTTCACTGCCTCTATGCCTATGACTAAACTGAGTCCTGATGGAGCATTAGGATTAGTGAAAAACTTACAATACTTTAAATCTGGAAATGTTAATTTAATTTTTTAAACAAATATTTCAAAATCAAGCTGATGAAACTTTTTTTTTTTTTTTTTTTTTTTTTTAAGCGGTCATACATTTCAAAAGTGTCTCTAGGATTTAGAGCAGGTTAGAATCAAATATGAAATCTGAAAAAGTTCAGATTTGGGCATAAATGTCTATGAGTTTCAGAGTGAATTTCCACCCTTAGATAGGAACTTTTTGTTGAGATCAGTATCAACTGGAGATTTGCCACACTGCTCCCCAAATTTCAACATACTTGAGTACTAGTATAGTACTAGTATACAGTGCTATAAAATGTTACATTTGATCCAGAATGTAGGTGATGTATCCAACATTATGGTGGAAACTTCTGTCAGCTTAATGAACCCAGGAATGGCAACAGATGCAGTACTTGACTGTTTCAAAACCTCTTGAAAGTAAAATATCTCATAAATACATTTTTAATGACTCTTAGTTTGCTGTTAGCATTATGGGTTACTGATGAATACTCCCTTCTATGTATTTGATATAGCGTGACATTGTCAACTGCCATTCAAATTTTCTATTAAATATTGCTGCTTTTATCCTTTCTCAGTTCTCCACTGAAACATCAGCAACAGAAGAGAGCAGAATACTATTTCTATTCCCCAAGTAAATTTGGACTAGTATTATTCTGATTAATATAATTCTGGAAATACAGTGTCTTATTTGGTTGTAAAATGCTTCTAAATGAGTGTGGTCTTTCTTAAAATACACATTTTGTGTTTAATAACCTCTTAAATATGCCTGAAGGAGAAAAAAATGAATGGTAGATTTTAGTGCAATTTTGAGTTGGAGGAATATGCCAAATTATGTCTTCCTCTTCTTAGCAGAATGTATTTTGGAAGTGTTCATATACTGTGTTTTCTTGGATTTGCACAGTTAGGTGTGTAAAATTTTAATAAAAACGAAATTGAATATATACCAGTAAATTTAGATGCTTGTTTTTAATAACCTCATATCTGCAGTGTGCATAAAGTTGCTTTTTTATAATTGAAAGTATGGATACATCAGATCTTGAAGAAATATGGTTTTTATGACGGTAAAACTAACATAAAATATCACTAGCTCTCTGCAAAGTTCATGCTTTCTGCAATCTATGCATATGGAAGCACAGTATTGCCATGTACTATTCAACACAAGTAAATCTAAACATAATTCTCAATTTTGCAATTCTTTTGAACCAGTTTAAAGAACTTGAGAGGTTATTACTCCAGTAATTAAGTAATTACTCCAGTAATTAAGTAAGAATTTAAGAGAGGTTATTACTCCAGTGTCCTAATCTGGAAAACACTGACAAGTACCTAGTGAAAAGGATAACAGATATTCTTTTCTCTGAAATTCTATTTTCTACAAACTTAAGTCACTGAACCAACCCCTTTCAAACATAGTACATCCCTTCCTTTAAGTTCAATCTATACAACAAACCAAGCCTGAAGAAATTGTTTCAACTGCAACTGCATCCTTCATCAACAATACTTCTGATGGACAGACAAGAAAGGAGATTTACATTGTGGCCTGCTCACGAAATATGCTGTTTCTCATAGTTAAAAACCCCCTCATTGTATTGATAATAATCTTTACTTTTGAAAACACAAACAAGAATCTTCTAAAACTTGAAACAAATAAGAACATCCTATAAAGTGATGTATAGTATTGCCATTACTTGTAAAAGGCCACAGGCATTATAATGAGTTTGCAAGACCTCATGATGAAGATTTGTCAGTTTGCTTTGCCTGAAATTTTCTTGAACTGTCAGCAATATTTTTTTTCCACTTAGTTTGACTATAACAGTAATTTTTCTATTTATAACTAATTTTCTAATTATATTCATGCTAGTCATTGTCTAATTTGTTTTATTTTGTACTTTTCTACTGCAGGTTTTTATGTAGATACTAGTAATATTCTGTGCAGAGTAAGATATTTACAACTAACCTGATGATGTACCACAGAGACATACAGACCTGTTATGACATCAGATGTCATGAGAAGCAGAGACACAAGATGTAGCCCAAAGGATCACAGGCCTGGCATAAAGGACAGGTCACAGGCCTGGGACTGGATGTCCCGTGTCTATAGACAACTTGCCCATAGTCAGTTAATGAAATATAGACCTGGATCTAGACAGAAGTGGTTTTATGTGTACCACCAAGAACAAAGGTAAAGAATTTAATATAGAGTTGCTTCATTCGTGGTGAACCAATGAAGAAAGAAAGATGCAAAAGTATTTTAGCAAGAATGAAAAAATTATTCCAAATCATTTTCTTAAAGGAGAAGAAAAAAATATCAATAAACTCACTTTAGGGAGTTGTTTTTCTGATTAAGGATACCAACTAAACTCAGACACCAGAGTGAAAAGAGCAGGCGTATTTTACTGGTGATATCCAATGTAACAGAGTAATACAGAAAACATGCCATTAAAAAAGGCAAAATAGTGCACCTAAAGCAACAAACAGGAAAATACAGGGTAATGCATCAAATCATTACTATGAGAGAGAGAACAGTGATGAAGACAGCTTCATCCCCACTTGCACACGTTCCCATCCCCCAGCCCCGCAGTGGCTGGGCAGCCCCGGTTACAGCGAGGGTTTGCAGAGCCTGTCCCGGCAAGGGGGAAATCCTACGCGGGGCGTCCACCCAGAGGTGAGGCTGCCAACGTCGCTGCAAACGGGCCCAGCCTTATAGACCAGAGATCGACAGGCCAGAAGAGCTGGCACCTTTGTTCTGAGCGGAAATATCTGGTGTCATTCTCCTGTTGGATTCCACCCACAGCCTGCCCAGGGCTCAGGGGGGAGAACCAAGGCAGTTTCTAACAAGGGCAGATACTTGGGTTCTCAGCCCTGAACAAGGCTAAACAAGGGAAGCTGGATACATTCTCTCCTCACTACTGATTCTATTTTGTCTAAGCTGCCTCTTCCACTAGCGAGTTTACGTACTTTGTTCATGATTACAGACTAAGTTAGCGGCTTCGGCTTGGGGCCTGTTGTTCAGGTTTCAGTACTTCAATGCTTTAGCACTTTTTACATCAGCATAAGTGGTTTGTTATAACTCAGTACAATACCTCCTAGCACAATGGTTATCAATTATAAAATATACAGGATTCATCTATAGGTCAACTCTGGCTTGGACCTGTTGTCCAAGCCTTAGCACTTCAGCAGTATGCAGGATTTTGATGAATTGACCTACCACATCCCAACAGACATAAATCATCAACTTTACAGTCTCAGTGGGCAGCAGAAGAATGACAAAAGAAGTAGAAACTGGATGTATATGACCAACAATTTTAACTGGATCATTATTGAAACTTTTTCTGTTATAGTGGTATACTTAATTTCTATTTTTCTTTTTCTGTAATAATATAATCTTTACTAAAAGATTAGACTCTTAAGATTTCAATTATACTAACAATTCCTTAACTTTATATAAGAGCTTCTTTTTTTTTTTTCCCCATAACAGGATTTTGAGTGTAATATCCAGGGATGAAACCAGCATTTGCATTTGTCAAGGGAAAAGGGCCCTCATTTCATAAAAATATGACCTGTCTTTATTAAGGTAATTACGGCAGAATGCATTTTTGCCTTCCAAAAAGCAGTAAGTATGAAAACTGCACAGAGACCCTTTTGCTGACTCAGCCTCCTGAACTGCAATTCCTAAGTACTGTGTGAAATCTGGTATTTGTGATAGAAATAGTCTCAAAGGAGATAGAGACAAATGAGGTTAAGGTTCTCACTGCTTTCTTCCTTACACCAGTGATCAGTTATAATCCTTCATTGGTGGAAATTACACAACATCAAACAAAAATGTAACTACTATCCTAGAATGCTTAAGGACATATCTATGCTCATCACCTTAATATCTTGTCACCACAAATCCTTCTCCTGAAGCTGTAAGAAATTACAGCCAAAATAGCTAGGGAACTTTAATCTTATCTTTTTCTATTTCAGTTCTCTCTCTTCTCCCTCTCCCTCCCCCTCTTCTTGTATCTCTCACACAAACACACTACATATGCTCAGTAAATATATTCTGACATTACTTCACTGTTGTTTTATGTTTACTATTTTTTAAAGTTATAATAGTTTTGTTTCCTCAATTATCCTTTTGTCTGACTCCTTTTGATCCTAGATTAGACCTAAAATTGAAAATTATTTTGAAAGATAACCGTCTCAGGTGTTTCTGAGCTAAAAAATAAACCAGCTCCAGAAACAGAGGAAAACAATGTTTTCACAAGCTATAGTGAATGTGTGGGTTTGTGGTTTTGCATTCTTAATGAAATAGCATATCCACATATTATCCTGCCATTTCTTAGTTTAGAAAGTCACAAAATTGTTGCAAAATTGTTGCACTATTTTTATCTTCTTCACTGGCAGTGAAACTGCTGAGTAAAAATGTATTCTATTTCAGGTATGTAAAAGCTTGATTATGTTTCTAGATGGCAAATTAAATATTTATTTAAAGTAAGCAAGGTATGAGATAAGTTGTATCTTTAATTAAACTATAACTGTTGCTACTGAAGATGCTTTTCACTAAGCAAACACTTCTTAAATTTGTTGGGCAGTTACTTTTTTGTTTTTTCCTCTGATTTTTCATCTGATCTTAGAAAACATTAGTTTCCCTATGAACCTCTCCTTACGTGTTTCATGATTGTCTGAGATATTAATAAAAGAAAACCACTACCCTATATAAACTGTATTATCATATTTTTAAATGTCTTACCCAAGCTGTGAAGTCATGGCAAATCTAAATTTTCCTATTTTTTTCCTTCCTTCCTCCCTTCCTTCCTTCCTTCCTTCCTTCCTTCCTTCCTTCCCCTTTCTTCATGCTTCCTTCCTTCTTTTTTCCCATCACTTCATCTATATCAACCTTCATTTGTGTACATTTGTTTTATTTATTTATTATACCAGCCTATTGTACCTCCAAGGGAGAAACAAACACATCCAAAGACTCTTATTTTAGTTAGGGAAAAGTATTCACACAGAAGGAAGGAAAGCAAGAAGGGATTTTGCAAGGAAAAAAAAATATGGTCACTTCAGAAATATATCTAGTGTATCTGATAGAAGAGAAGTATAGCAGGTGTGGCTGGAGCTGTCTGGAAGAGAAGGATCTGGGAGTTCTAATTGACAAGCAGCTGAACATGAGCCAGCAGTGTGCCCAGGTGGCCAGGAAAGCCAACGGCATCCTGGCTTGTATCAGAAATGATGTGACCAGCAGAAGCAGGGAGGTGATAGTGCCCCTGTACTCTGCACTGGTGAGGCCACACCTGGAGTGTTGTGTCTAGTTTTGGGCACCTCAATACGAGAGAGATCTTGAGGTGCTGGAGCGAGTGCAGAGGAGGGCAACAAAGCTGGTGAAGGATCTGGAGAACAAATCCTATGAGGAGAGATTGAAGGAGCTGAGACTGTTTAGTTTGAGGAGGAGAAGGCTGAGGGGAGACCTTATCACTCTCTACAGCTACCTGAAAGGACATTGTAGAGACGTTGGTGCTGGTCTCTTCTCACAGGTGATTAGTGATGGAACAAGAGGGAATGGCTTTAAACTGCAACAGGGGAGGTTCAGACTGCACATTACGAAAAAAATTTCACAGAAAGAGTGGTCAGAGAGTTGAAGTGTTAAGGCTTGGGCAACAGGCCCAAACCAGAGCTGACCTATAGATAAATCCTGTATATTTTATAACTGATAACCATTGTGCTAGTAGGTATTTTACTAAGTTATAACAAACCACCTATTCTGATGTAAGAGGTGGAAGTATTGAAGCCTGAACAACAGGCGCTGAACTGAAAGTGCTAACTCAGTAGGTTATCATTATTGAAACATGTATGGAAGATGTAGCTATCTTGAATGTATATTTATCTTTCTTCCTGTGTGGATAAGATAACAGGGTCGTGGAGATCGTTGTCTGTCACTGTGGCCTGATGTGAGACCTTGTGCATAATCCAATTAGATAAGAAGGGAAACTCCCGGAGCTTCTCCCTTGAGCCCTGGGCAGGCTCTGGGGGAATCTAATGTGAGACTGAAACCAGATATTTCCGCTTAAAGCAAAGGTGGCAACTATTCTGGCTTGCTGATTTTTGGGTATATAAGGCTGGGCCCGTTTGCAGCGACGTTGGCAGCCTCACCTATGGGTGGATGCCCCGTGTAGGATTTCCCCCTTGCTGGGACAGGCTCTGCAAACCCTCGCTGTAACCGGGGCTGCCCAGCCACTGCGGGGCTGGGGATGGGAACGTGTGCAAGTGGGGATGGAGCTGTCTTCATCACTGCTCTCTCACTTGTGTAGAAATTATTTGATGAGTTACCCTGTATTTTCCTATTTAATGGCACTATTCTGTCTTTTCTCACTGTAAGTTTTCTGTATTATTCTGTTATATTATTTAGTTATTTCTAGTAAAATACTCCTGCTCTTTTCACTCTGGTGCCTGAGTTATTTGGTATCTCTAATCAGCAAAGCAACAGTGGAATAGGCTGCCCAGGGAGGCGGTGGAGTCACTATCCCTGGATGTGTTTAAGGGGGGAAAACTTTGTAGACTAGGGCTGATGGTTGGATGATCCCAAGGGTCTTTTACAACCTGAATGATTCTGTGATTCCGCGATAGTAATGGCACAAAACACAGTGAATGTAACAGTGTCTTGAAAATAAAATGCATGTTACAGGCAAGACTATCTCAAATATTTCCATTGAATTAAATATTTAAAATTGTGCAAATTCTTAAGATAAAAACATTCTTGGATATTTTTGAACTACGCTGAGTGTATTTTAATTGATAATCTTAGTGTACTCCTGAACCATCTTGAAAGTGGTCCCCCTGGTCTTCTGAATTTGAACTATCAAGCATGTTAGAATTCAGTCAGGTTTATGTGGCAGTTTTAATACTGAGTAAAGGATATTTTTGATTTACAAAACAAATATAACAGCTGATATTGTCAAGCTTAATCCTCAAATATTCTCAAGCTTAATCCAAAAGTCTGCACCCAGTGACTGAACAATTAGAAGCAGAATTTTGAGAATGGAAATGTTTCAAAATTATAACACAGAATACTTAGTGAGACAAAAGTGATTACAAATTTCAGATGATTAAAAAATATAAAATATTTTTAATAAAACCAAACAACAAAAAAACTTACACCAAAGCCATAAATCGAGACAACTAATTTGTTTTTACTGTTCTGCCCTGAACTTGAGTTTTAAGGCTATGCAAACGATTTGTACGTATATGATTGAGAAAGTGTTTATAGGAACAACCGCTGTTCAGATGCTTTGTGACAGAAATTAAGAGTTGCCCAAGTAAAATCAGTGGAACTACACTAATGGTACCGTATCAAATAATGGTCTGGCTTTCTGTTTTGTAAAAGTCTGCTTCTCTTTTTGCCCTTACATTTCTAATATTTCAGAAAATTGCTTGACTATTACAGAAATTCCTACTCTTATGAACAAACAAGGAACCTCTGATGCATGTAACATTATTTTCTGAGAGCAATGTATTCACTGTTGCAAAAACTCAGCACACCAATAGTCTGAGTTACCACATCACATATAATATTTTGACAATCTGTTCTTGTTAAGTGCCAATGAAGCATGAAGAACACTAACTTGAATGGTAAAGCTAGTTTCAAAGTAGATTCGGTTGCTGCTTGGTATTCACACCTTTATTATCTGCCCTGGAGTGAAAAAATTGTCTACCTACTCTCTATTTTTGAATCATAAACAAGAATATATTATAAACAAGCCATTCATAATAAATGATAAAGCGATGAACATACTACTCCTCTAAAGTACTACTTAATAAGGACTGACAAAAGACTAAGTTATTAATATTCTAAAGGCTGTAAAATGCAGACTGTTTGATAGTCTTTCAACACATCACATAACTGACTCTTTAAAGATATAACTATAATTAAACAATTTCAGAAAATTCAAGGTCAAAGACTTAGTGTTAAGAAAATAAATTTACAAACTGTCAATTTTTGCCAAATATCAATCAAATGCCTGAAAATATATTTAAGCACAAAATATATGTGTTTTAGAAACATAATTTTAAAAAATCTCCAGATTAAATGCGGTCACTAATTTATTACCCAAGGTGTGTGAATTACTTGCAGTGACATTTTTGCTCTTTGAAATAAAACATAAATATTTTCTTAAAAAAAAAAAAAAAGTTACTAACATAACCCAGAAAAAAAACAAAGCAAAATAATACCTCAGATAACAGAAATTATTCTGTGAATATTCACAAGCTGTTAATGTTGTAGAATCCAGATTGAATTTTCTCAAATAATTTATTATTTTCATTTTTATTAATATAATAGTTGGAAGCTGCAGGTTGCACTACACCTTATACACATAATAAGCAACAGTGTTTGAAAACTTACTCTGAAAATCCAGTTGGAAAGATTCAACGACAGAAGTTGTGGTCACAAGATCCAAGTAAAAGAGAATTTTTATTTTTTTGCTTTCTCTCATTATAGCTTTTCACTGTTCTCTACACAAAGCCAGAAAAAATGATTTGTTTGTCCTCCATATAGAGGGTACTGAACTTGAGAATCTCGTTTCAGGAAAAATGGGGCAAAAGAAACAGCTTTCTTTTCTCCTGGTGTTTTTCACATATGGCAAGTAATACTGTGTGCATGGAGAGCAAAATTCATTATAAATTCAAAGATGTGTTTGCAAACATTTTTCCATTTTATAATTCACATACCTTCAATTACCAGTATGAAAATTACCACCTACTGCTCTAAATCTGGACATCTTCCAGGTACTATTTATCCTCACAGAACTATTTAAGCTACAGTTGCGAATGTTCTTCACATCTCCATGTGTAGTCAAAAATTCAGAGAAATGCCACAAGCAAACAGCAGCTATATTCAGTAAGAACCTCTACATATGAATCTAACCAATTTAAATCTGGCATCCATTCACCTCTCCCCATAAATTTTGCTGAGCTTTCTGGGTAAGATAATGGCCACAAAAATAATAAACATGTTTTATCAAGCCTGCTTCCACTGAGAAAAATCGTTGAGAGCCATACTATATCATAAATATTCCTGCTGAAATCTCCTAACAATACCTATGAGTTCTTATAGATCAAAACACTATGCTAAATGTTGTCCTGAGTAAGATGTATTGGGTTTCGATGGCAAGAAGGGGGCTTCAGGGCTGGCTTCTGTGAGAAGACACCTGGAGCTGCACCCATGTCAGATAGAACCAGTTTCAGCCATCTTCCAGACAGACCTGCTACGGGCCAAAGCGGAGCCAGTCAGTGATGTTGATAGTGCCTCTGTGAGAACATATTTAAGAAGGGGCAAAAACTGCTGCGCAACAGCAGCTGGCAAACAGGAGTGAGAGAAACAACAAGGTCAGTGCAGAAGGAGGTGCAGGAGGTGCTCTAGGCCCAGAGCAGAGGTTCCCCTGCAGCCCGCGGTGCAGCCCATGGTGAGGCAGCTCTGCCCTGCAGCCCATAGGGGTCCACAGTGGAGCTGATCTCCACCCGCAGCCGGGGGAGGACACCACACTGGAGCAGGTGAGTGTGCTCTGAAGGAAGCTGTGACCCCATGGGGAGCCTACGGTGGTGTGACAGGTGCACCCATCCAATGAAAATGGGGCTTCCGGGCTGCTGAAATATATTTTTTTTTTTTTTTTTTTTTTTTTTTTTTTTTTTATGATGGTTCTCAGGGTTTTACTTATAATTGGGACCCTTAACCAATGAGGGCTGATATTGACCACAGATCAGATTCAGCTCTGGTATAAATGGAGCCCCTGGGGGGAACCATTTTGAGCTATTCCCCTCTGAAGCAGCACACTGCAATCAAGGACTCTCCCCTTGGACTGGGACATCACCCCCAAAAATTCCTCATGGTTAAAAGCCCTCACTTTTTAGGTGAGTGACCAAGACTTTTGGGTTATTATCAAATCTTAGTAGTTTGTGCAGTAATAGTTTTTCCTCTCACAGGCATTTGGATCTGCTGTTTCTGAAAGATTGCTGGAGTGTCAGTTGATTGTATTAAAATAAATTTTCTTTTAATTATTGTCTGTTTATCTTGAGAGCCTCTGCAACAGCTGAAGCAGGCTCCTGGTAGGATATATGGCCCTGTGAGAGACTCATGTTGGAGCAGCCTGTTCCTGAAGCACTGCACTCCATGGAAAAGACCTATGCTGGAGCAGTTTGTGAAGAACTGCAACTTGTGGGAAGGACTCGTGAAGGAGAAATTCATAAAGTGTTGTGTCAGGTGTGTGATGTGCAGGACCCCATACTGGAGGAGGGGAAGAGCATGAGGAAGAAGGGGTGGTGGGAATTAATTATTATGACCTGACTGCAACCCACCTCCCTCATCCCCCTAGATTGTTTGAGGGAAGGATGTAGAAGAGAGGGGCATGAAGCTGAACCTGAGAAGTGGTGGGAAGAGGTGGTTTTAGTTTTCTTTTTACTTTTCACTATCCTACTCTGTTATTAACTGACAATAAATCAAACTAATTTTATTAAGTTGAGTCTGTTTTGCTAACGATGGTAATTGGTAAGTGATCTTCCTGTCCTTATCTCAACCCATGAGCTTTTTGTCATACTTTCTCCCCCTGTTCTGTTGAGGAAGGGGAATGACAGAGAGTCTTGGTGGGAACCTGGCAGTCCGCCAAGGTCAACCTACTGGAGAAGACTAATCATACACTACAGAAAAACTATGAAATAGATGCAGGGAATGCTAGAGGAGATGCAATAATACTAAACAAACAAAAAACTCTTGAAAGCCTTTCAGCAGATTTAGAATGTTTGGTAAATTACAATGAGCAATGTCAAGGGAAGAAAAACCAAGGGAAATTGCCCCTTGTTCCAGATTATCCCAAGTGAAAAGCTACAAAAGCAGAAAAATTTTCACCCTCAGAGTAAGAGCTTATCTTAAAAGAAGGTCAAACAGATTCAGATTACTAAATAAAAACAAGGCATGAAACAAAAATCTAATTATAATTTTTAATAGTCTTATTAAATTTCAAAAACAGACCAAAGCCTAGAAGAATATACTTTATAACAAGTCCATCTATGTGTTGTATTTGTAATAACACAGCTTGTACCAGCGATTAGTTAATAAACTTGTTAATGCTGATGTTCATATTCAGCACTGAAGCTGCAATGAGACCCTTGCTCTTATGATCTGGTCTGGAAAAGGAGTTCTTAATAGTCTGTGCAATTATTATTTTTTATTATCATCTTTACATTTTTAGTGGTTTTACAGCAATTTAAAATTCTCATTTTTAAGATATTTTTCCTTATGATACATTTATATAAATGATGAGTTTTCTAGTCATTAAGGGAGTGCTAATTATTATTTTAATTAATTTTCTTTATTCTAAACTAATAAGAAATATATTTGCTGAAGTTTGGGTTTTTTTTTTTTGTTTTAAATTTGATTACTTGGTCTCTCGCGAGTCCAAACTTATGTCTTGTGTTCCACCCAAGCTACAAAACCCCCTATATATGCTAATGACATAATCCCAATGCCTATAGGAATTTAAATTTGCTGAAAATTTTCTGACAAGACTGCCACCAACAAATTCATTCGTATCAAAATGGTGCATGAAAACATTTTTTTCCAAAATGTTCAATCTATCCAAGAATTCCTCAGCAAGTGACTCCTTCAATGACCCAATACTTCAGGTAGCTCAGCTTCTCATACTCACACCTGCAGAACAAGCAGCTGGTTCTGCATGCAACTCTGAGGCAGGCTGATGCCTCACTCATGTTAAAAAAAAAAAAAAAATCTGATTCTTGTGACCTCCATTGTCTGAGTATGAATACCATGCATCGTGGGAGAAAACAAATTCTCAAAAGGCAGGACCACACCCCAGTAATACACACCATGAATATCAAAACAGAGACCTTCAAACAGACTACATACCCCTGCAGTAGTTAGGAGGAACAGCAAATCTTTATGCTTTCAATGCTAAACCCATAACAAGCTATGCTTCATGTAACATAATGTTACCTTCTGTGCATCACTAGCCTCCATCCTCATGCATCTAGCCTCTTTCCTTATCTCGAAATGGAGACAGTTTCTAGTATAATTGCTTACAATAATCACATCTAGATATTATGCACATAGAGGAAGTAACAGGAAAATCTGTATTTGTAATGATGCACTACTCTGACTGCATATAATCTGCAATCAAAAGTGCTGCGGGGTTTTTTTTCACCCTCTGCTATATCACAAAATCAGAGAATGGCTGAGGGCGGAAGGTCACCTGGTCCAACCCCACCTTGTTCAAGCACGGCCATCTAGAGCAGATTTTCCAGGCCTGTGCCTAGATAGCTTTTGTCTCCAAGGAGGGAGAATCTGTAACCTCCCTGGGCAACCTGTGCCAGCTCTCAGTTACCCTTACAGTGAAAAAGTGTTTGCTGATGCTCATACAGAACTTCCTGTGTTGCAGTTTCTGTCTATTGCCTCTTACCCGGTCACTGAACATCACTGAAAAGCACCTGGCTCCATCTTCTTTGCACCCTCCCTTCAGGTATTATATATATATATATTGATAAGATACCCCTGAGCAAAGTTCTCCAAGCTGAACAGCCCCAGCTCTCTCAGCCTTTCCTTATATGAGAGGTGCTCCAGTCCCTTAATCATCTTTGTTGCCCTTTGATGTACTCTCTCCTATATCTCCATCTCTCGTACTGGGAAGCTCAGAACTAGACCCAGGACTCCAGACATGTATCATCAGTTTGGAACAGAGACAAAATATTACCTCCCTTGACCTACTGGCAACACTTCTCCTGATGTAGCCCAGGAAAACCTTATCTTTATTATTGCAAGGGGGCATTATTGGCTTATGTTCAACTTGGTGTCCACCAGGATCCCCTACTTTATATGACAGAAATGTTTGTGTGTTCAGATATTGTATATGCTAAGTATTCTACTTTTTACTAAGAAAGCATCACATAGCTAAGAAAACACAGAAATAAGAAGTCCAGGTTAAAAGGTGGAGTTCAAAGCTATTTGATTTCACTGTTTCCAGCATCCAACATCTAGAATTTCAGAAAGCAAATGGAATACGGTCCTTTTGCAAGACATGAAACAACAAGGTTTGATACAAAGGTGTAGAGTGGTAGTAGATTCTGAGGTAATCTCAAGAGTGAAAACAAGATCTGTTGAAACATCAGCTAAAATGATGAAGTAGTTGATGAGTTCAGGATAAAATAAGAGAATTAAGAAGAGCCTGAAGGGTAAATTCATGGAAGGATATAAATATGACACAGCAGCAGAGAATACAACAAAAGACGTGGAAGCTGAGAGAGGAATGGCAAAGAAAAATGTATGAGGGAAAAACAAGGAATACAGAGAAGTGCGAATGTTTCTTAGTAATAGATAGTTTTGTGCTTGTATTACCTGCTACTCTCTTAGTCATCTCTCTATATGAGATTTTATGAAATTTCATACTTTTCCCTAATGGCTACCATCCAGCTATTTCTGCTTCCTCTTCTATTCTGTTTCTGTCAGATGAGCTCAGATGAGACACATATATTCAAGTATTATAAAAAATTAGAATACATACTTCTAAATACACTGTATGTGTACTATTTGAAATGTGTTATGAAAATTCCAATTCATAATTTTTTGTGTTTTACCACTCAGAAAGATAAATGTATATACATGGCAGTGATCACTACAGTTAAGGCTGTAAAACAGTTAGGGATTGAAATTATCTATTTTCATTTGCTGTAACTTCTGTCTTTTACAGTATTCTTTGATTTGTTTTTGTCTGGAGAGGAATTTTTTTGGGGAAGACATCAAAAAGGCTTCAGAGTTCTTCTGTCTCTAAAGTGAACAATACATATTTTTCCATTATAAAAAAATAGTATAAAATCTTGCAAGCACTTTATGAACATCTCTAGAAACGAAACAGCTGGGGTTAGGAAATTAAATTTGATTTTGAAGTTGAAGACATTTGAGGATTCTGCTGCAAACTGACTGATTCAACAGTTATGACTTCTTTCCACAGTACATTATGCTTGTGCATTTCATTTTGCATGAGATTTTTCTATTATATTATGTGTTCCCATTAAAAAAAAAAAAAACAAAACACCCTCTATAGGTCTCCATTCTGGTTCAGACCTTCTCTAGGACCTCCTTGCTCATCCATGCAGGCCTTCTGGCATTTTTATCTGACTTCCTTTTTCTGATGTCAACAAGTTTTATCAACTTTATACACTGCTGATATTTTATCTTAACTGTTGCTCAGAAATTGAGTTCATTCTGAATTAAGAATTATTTATCAGTTCCCCACTTTTCTTCTAATCATCTCTTTTCCCTAGTACTACATCAAATCATAGCAAATCAGGAAGCATAATCTGAGTGGCAGTAGTAACTGCATGTTTTTATTGGTTTCTTTAAAGGTTGTGTTTGACAGAAGTAATTGAAAAAATTTATTGACACTTAACTAAATATACCATCTGTGGAATATAAATAATTTTACTTTTTTTTTTTTTTTAATACATTTTAAAATATGTGAATCTTATGTCTTCTGTATGGCTTAATTGCCTTAGTTTGCTGATTCAGTGATATTGAAGCACTCAAAGCAAAATTTTAATAAGCTAAATTCAGTTCAGGTCTATAAGTCAGATAAAAGGTCATGAGTCAGTTTATATTTTTTCTCCCTTATTTTTTATTTCTTTTTCCCTTTTAAAGCTTTGCATATTATTCCTGAACTTTTTTTATTCTTATGAATTATCAGATGTATATGAGCAGAAGCTGTTTACAGCAATATTTTTAGATGATAGAGCTATTTTTTCCTACTTTTCTATAATTTAGTTTAGAATAGCCACACTGTTCTTCCTTTATTCTTTCCTACTTCCTTTCTGAAAGACCTAATGATGATACACTTCTTAAAAAGTCTAGAACCAGAAATGTGAAAAAGCAGGGAAAAACATGTTATACAGGGTAATTTGGAATATGATGCCAATATCATTACAATTTATTTATATTCAAATATTAGAAGATAATTATTTTTTTGTAGTTATTGACAATGGGTGACTTCTTGTGTCCACTTAAAGCAAGTTTTTATTCTTAAGACACAGACATTCTATACAAATCAAAATTTAAATGCAATGCTTTTTTTCCTCTGAATATGCAACATATAGTTCTAGATTTCTCACTAGGAAATTGGTGTAAATTTTAGTCACAATGGAAGAAAAATAACTGAGCTTCAGATCTCGATCTGTCAATGCCTGTGGCTACTACAGGTTACATAATAAAATTTTGTATAAACTGATGCTGCGTATTTTAATATTACTATTAATAATATTATTATAATATTAATATCATCATAACACCTTCAATAACTTATTGTATGGTTTTAAACCAATAAAAAAAGTGATTCCTATATAATTTCTTTAGAGCTGTAGAGGCAGACAACCATTGCTTGAGAATTGTAATATGTTACTTCTAAAAAATTTAACCCTTTATGTTTTTATAACTGAGAATTTTAAAAAATTTATGTGTCTTCTTTGTAGAGTATCAGGGATTTGTTAAATTCGAAGGTGATCATTATTATCTTCCTGGAATCCTCTTCTTACATTCAGTCTTGTATTATAGCATAAAGTGGCACTGACATTATTCAGTGCCACTTACTGAAACAGAGTTCTCACAATTAAAGGAAGAGAACCCCTATCAGTTTTGGCCAGCCACAGAAGATTTAAGACTTGATAATGGATAAATTAATGTCATTATTTTGTCTTAGCTTTGCCTAGGAAGAAAAAAAACGTGATTCATGTGATTATACCTGTCTAAAATCAGTTAAACAGTACCTGAAAACAGTACCTGGAAAAAAAAAAAAAAAAGTACATATTTGTCTTTTAAACGTGATTAAAATTAATATTGTAAAAGAAGTCAGTCTCAGTTTTATCTGTTCCTTTGTCACTAACCTAGCAAAATACATTTGGTAAGGCATAGATAGCTGAGAAAAAAATTTCATTTCTGTAGGGAAAGCAAGGATTAACTAGGGTCCTTTTAAAAAAAAAAAAAAAGAAAAAAAAAAAGAGATTAAACAGAATTTTTACTTACAAAATTATTGGAATAAGTAGAACAAACTACATTCCAAAATTCCCAGCTAGAACAATGACCACTGTTTTTTCTTTTCCTAGTTGATGTCAGTTCTTACTAGTTCTAAAAATAATGGACTGCAATTTAGTATTTGGTGTGTTTATGCAGATTATTGTGTTAATTCTCTTTGGTTCTTTGCATAAGTGTTTTTACTTTAATCTCCAAAGGGTAAAGATTGTGTGGTGTTTCAGATACCAGTGGAGGCTAAATGCCATTCTTGGAAAGATATGCTTTTGAACTGGCAAGGAGAGAATAATTGGCACCAGGACTAAGTAGTTTTTATGTCAAGGTTGTCAAACCTATTTTGCTGCCAGCTCTTGGCTAGAATTTTGCTTAACACCAGATGGCATTGTTTTTTAGATGTTCTTGAATAGAGCAGATCATTAATTCCCCCTGGATTTGGTCAGACACCTTATATAATGAATTTTCCTGCCCACATGCAGTGCTCTCTGTAGAAATCTATGTTCTTCCTTCCTTTTTATTGTACAGAAATCATGATTCATTCTTTAAAAATACACCATACTCTATATAAGCTCTGCAACATGACTACGTGATCTTTATTTTTTGAAATGAATTATTTATTTTTCAACATATAATTATTTGCCGGAGCAGTTGGCAGTATTTAGACACCTAAAAGTGCACCTAATTACCTAGATTGTTCCTACAAATCGGATAGAAAATAAGTTTACTGATATAAAATATCCTTTTGGTTTTATGAATAGACAGTTATCTTGCAATGTAAAAGAGCTGGCACACACTGAATGGTAGATCTGAAGTCTCTTCAGCTAAGGCTACCTGAGACTGACTCCCCAATGTTTCACACATTGTACATTTGCACAGTGTGTGCTTGGTACCAGATTGTACTAGTGAATTCCCAGGTTTAGGGTCCATGAAGATGGGTCATTTTTAGAAATGGTAGAAATCAGTAGCAACATTTCTTTTGCCAAGAGAGAATGCAGTTCAAATTAATAAGAGGGCCTAGTGAGGTTGCCAAGGTAGGCACTGAATTACTTGTCACTGTTGGAGAAGTTCTAATGATAAAAAGCTGCATTCTCTTTGCAAATTCTAAAATGAAATGTAGTAATGGAAATTACTCTGCCTCTTTTGTTGTGGGGGTGGGGGAACCAAACAAAGAAACTGTTTCACTATATTTTTTTTTTTTTTAAATAACATAATGTTACCAAGATATCTTAATTTTCAGTCCAGTTCTATTAACAGTGTTATGTTTTAAAACACAAGGAAACCAGGTATTCCAGGGACAAAATTAGAAGAATAGATAACACTGAATTTGTATAGACACCACTAACTGGCTTTTGAATTATGGTTTCTGTTAAATACCTGTTGATTTCTGTTTGGAATCTCAAAAATTGTACCAAAGATGCCAGTCAACAGTCTTAAGAACAAACTAATTTATGAACACCTATTTATTTAAATTATTTATCAAGTAAGATTTAGTGGCAAGGAAAAGACAGCATCTTGTGAAAGAGATAAAATGTCTTTAAGAATTTTTTTTCTAGAATTAAACCCAAAATTTAGCATCATTGAAGAGAGTTTGACAATCCCAAGCAGACGGATTTTGTGAAAAGCTCAGGATAAATATAAGAGCATGATCTGCTCTAACAATAATATCACTCTCTCAGTAAACAGAATATAGTATTTTTGTTTGGTTGGTTGGGTTTTTTTTTTGGGTTTGGGTTTTTTTTTTTTAAATTAGAGAAAATCTCGTTCATTCATTTCTTTCTTTTAGATTCTTGTGTTAGGTATGCTGCCACACTCTTCAGGTTTTTCCTGAGGTCGTCTGCATCAACAGAGCTGTGATAGTTTTCCCTAGGTTTCTCCCTCTATATATAATCTTTCTGAGCTGTACATTTAAAAGTACATTTAAGACTTTAAGTATGGTATCATGTCTGTGGCAAGATCAGCACATACTGGAAAACAAAATTAGAACTTCAGCATGCTGAAGGGGAAAAAGGGGGGAAAAGTCAGTTTGCTCTGAAACATGGGAGGAAGCTGGTACTAGTTCTGGAGTATGGCCATATTGAGTTCCACTGTGAACATCCCAATTTAGGAGACAGATAAATTTCCCACATTTTTTCAACATCTCAGCATCTGTATTGATTATCTGACATTGAATTGGCAGCATGGGCAATTTCAGTTGTGGTCTACAGGCAGCTTTTAGTTTGGTCATATCATTAAAGTCACTGAAAATCTCCAGGGTTCTTTTCAATATAGTTTCACAATTGAGGACACTTATATTTTGGTTTCAGATGTAATGGTATTTTGACAGACAACTGTAAGAAAATCAGACCTGTGGGTATTTTCCTACTATCTAGCAAGTTTTACTATTTCAGTACTCCTTCGTCTTCATCCTATCCCATTTGTGCTTGATATGCCAGAGAGAATCCTGTTGTTTGCACTGAATATAAATTCAGTGTCTATTATTCCTGGAGGGACTTGTTTGTTTGTTTGTTTGTTTTATACATTCCTTATGGATGACATTAGGACACTGTGTACTGGGTCTGGCTGAGCCGGAATTGTTTTTCCCCTACAGCAGCCCTCCTGGCGCTGTGGTTTATGCTGGGAGCTGGCAGGGTGTTGGCAGCACCCTGGGGTTGTGGCCGCTGCTGAGCAGCGCTTACACAGCACCAAGGCTCTTCCCGACATTTCCCCCAGTGGGACGGGGGGGCAGGATCTTGGGAGGGGACACAGCCAGGACAGCTGCCCCGAACTGACCAAAGGGATATTCCAGACCATGTCCCGTCTGCTCAGTGTAAAGCTGGGAGAAAGGAGGAAGGGGGTGGGGTCACCCTTGGTCGTCCGAGGCAACCACTACGGGTATGGGAGCCCTGCTCCTGAGAAGGCCCCACATCCCTCTTCATGGGAACGAGAGAATAAATCTGTTGTTTTTTTTTTTTTTCTTCTGCGCGTGGACCTTTGCTTCATTTTGCTTATATTAACACTGCTTTTACCCACAAGGGTTGGTCTATCTTAATTTTCTCTCCCCTCTTTGCCCTGTTGAGAAAACAAGGGGAAAGGGGGGGGAAGTGATAGAGCGACTTGGTGGGTACCTGGCATTTAGCCTAGGTCAAACCACTACAGACACAAACAAATGAAGTATTCTTTTTCTAATACTAATCAAGGACTGCATTTACAATCAAATACCTTCTGATTTCTGATTATGTAGAATCATTTTGCACTTGAATTCTATTAATTAAAAGCAAACAAACAAAAATCTGAAGCCCTTAAAGGACTCAGAAAAGTTTTATTTGAGGAAAAAATCCATTTACTAAAGAAGAAGCAGAATAATCATGTGCATACACTTAAATTCTAAATGAAAAATAATATTATAACATTTGTTGTGCACATCCATATCAATCTCTCTAAGAACATTAGCAGCTGAAATACCCAACTGTCATTCTAGTATCTCCAGCTACTCAGTTATGACCCGTTTTGCACACAGATACACCAAATCTCTCACAGAAATTAGTCATTTCAGCATTTCCAAAGTTACCAGCCTTATTCATTCTTTCATTAGTTCAGAAAATATTGCTGTTAACATACCTTTATCAAACAAAGGCCTAATGGTATGAAAAGAATAGATAGTTTTACCATGATATATATTTTTTTAAATTCTCTTAAGTTGAAAGCCCTTTGAAATATGAAAATCAATAAAGATTTGGAAAACACTGTCACAAACTTAGAATATTTCTAAGGGGTTTTTTTTGACAATTCATGGTACCAATTTTGCTATACTAGACTGCCAGCCAGACACATTAATACTGTTCATGAATGCTTCATATTTGAGGTCTTGTTTGATGTCCTAGAAATGCAGCTGAAGGAAAGACAGTGGTAATGGCAGGGCTGAGTGAGTAAAGGACCCAAAACATGATTTATTATTGACTTTGGCAGAATGTCTCCTTATTATATCCTTTTGGTCAGATGGATCTGATATTTTGCCTTTTCCTGTCACTGTTTATCTCTGCCGTTACTAGAATGCCTTTAGCATTCACCCTTAGATTCATCTTTTAAGATCGCTCATCCAGAACAACTGTCTATGATTATGCTACCAAACTGCAGTAAAACATAAAGTAAATGTAAAGTCTACTACGTTCTTTTGGAAGAAACTTCCTTGAAATAACTATATCAATTTACATAACGGAATCAGCTGTTGAGACAATGTGAATGTTTATGCTATTGTGAGAATACAAGAATATGAAGAAGGAATGAAAAATTTTAAGAACAAAAAAAGTAAACACTGAGACCAAGAGGCCACTGAGACTTGAGAGCACCAATGCTTTTAAACAGTTGTAGTTTCTTTCTCTTGGAATAATTTGGTCCTTATTCCTATATTATTTCATACTCCCCTGTTAAGTCTTTCCTTTTTTCATAGACATGAAGTACATTTGATTTTTATGAACTCTTCTGTGGAAAAAACATATTCTTTCATGTGCTAGGAAGTCAGTCTTCATTCTGTTAACACTGGCTAATCTCAACTAACAGTCTAACTAATAGGCTAACTTCTACTCAGAAGAAACGTTATATTTAGTCTGTTGTAATAAAATACCATTTTTTTAAAAAGTATAATTATTATTATCTTTAATATTTTATGTGAAACATGCTAATAAACATATTTAATAAACCACTCATTCTCAATAAAACTTTCATATTCTTAATGCTGTTGATAAATGATACAGAACATCAAAGAGATTTGGTAATACATCAGTGTAATGCATTCTTATAATGGAAGCTCTTATTCACTAGTGTTATTTTTGTAGCACGTCTTGTTCCTTCAATAGCTGTCATTTAAACATGAAAGGTTCCTGCAGTGCATTGCCTTAGGATATGATTTTCTAGTTTTATAAATAAATGATATACAGTCCAAAGTGATGGAGTATTGGGCAAATGGAGGAAAATGCTTATGGAATATGGTCAAATTAAAATGACAGTAGATAAAATCTGCATTGGTACAAGATTAATTTAAAATACAACACAACTGTTCATGATTTTAAATGAACTTTGAAATTGAGAACTTTGGGTATTAAAACTGTGTCCTGGTTTCAGCTGGAATAGAGATTATTTTCTTCCTAGTAGCTGTTTCAGTGTTGTGTTTTGGATTTAGCATGAGAATAATGTTGATAACACACTGATATTTTAGTTGTTGCTAAGCAGTGTTTACAAAGAGTCAAGGACTTTTCAGCTTCTCACATCAACTCACCAACAAGTAGGCTGGGGGGCAGAAGAAGCTAGGAGGAGACACACCCAGGACAGCTGACTCCAACTGACCAAGAGGATATTCCGAACCCTATGATCTCATGCTCACCATATAAACTGGGGGGGAAAGCTGTTTGAGAACTGCCTGGGCATTGGTTGGTGGGTGGTGAGCAATTGTGTTGTGCATCACTTGTTTGTATATTTGAATTATTTTATCATTATTATTATTATTTTCCCTTTATTTTCTGTCCTATTAAACTGTCTTTATCTCAACCCATGAATTTATTTTTTTTTTCCAATTCTCTTCCCCATCCCAATAGTGGGGGGGAGTGAGTGAACGGTGAGTTAGCTGCCTGCTGGTTTAAACCATGAAAATTTATTATTTTATCCAGTTAAATGTTTTTCAGTAGTCTTAATTATCTTTTATTTTTAATCTGCTTTTTATGGCTTCCCAGTAATGCAGCATAAAGTAATTCAAAACTCACTGCCACAAAGTTAAACTGTACTAGATATTTTGTCTTGGTTTCTGTGGCATTTGTGACATTAGACACTAGCAGTTTTTTCAATTCATTCAGTATTTAGCTTAAGGATTCTTATTTTTGGTGTGTTGTCATTCAAGCTTCTTAATAAGTTGGGTGCCTGGTACCTCACAACTTCTTACAAACAGACAACTGAAATTAAATTGGAAGTGCATGTACTCCTTTCTAACAGTTTATGGGAATTTTGCTACCACTTCAAAAAAGATTTTAAAGTAACTATAAAGTTGAACTGGGACTGAGAGGACTCAGAGTTTTTCTGTATTAGTGTTTTAGTTTGGATCAGAAATTTGTTTTTGAAACAGTCCTCCTAATGCCTCTGCTTATTGTGCTTTGATGATGAGAACCAAAGAGTCCAAGTACATGAGCTGGATTCCTCTTGAATGAAACCAGACAGTCCCAGGGCACACCTAATGCATTCCAGCCACAGATAGGCATTCAGAGCATGGGAACTCATCTGAGAGTGTCTGAAGATTTAAGAAAGAAACAAAATAAACCCCCCCCAAAAAAAACCAAGAAAAACCTGGAATGTCATTCGACTATCAGATTCTGAACAGCACCTCTTTTGCTTTATTTATCTGCTCATTTTGATTTGCATCATTTGCTAAAGCAGACACAGGGTAGTGCTCCTTTTGTTTACATCATAAAATATTCAGGGTTATATCACATTTTATCAAATACTCTCCTTTTCTTATATAGCTAGTTCAAAACCTGCCATTATACAAGTTTGTGAAACAGAGAAAGAATGCTGTAAGAGGATTCTGCTTTATTGGATGGCATGTTTAAAGAGGATTAAAACACCAGAAACAACAGTTCACATTCAAATATTTGCATCCTCTCAGGATTGTGGACAAGATAGGTCAGTGAAAAAAACCCATCCACATAATTCAAATAAAAGGGTTTGAGTGATTGGGTATTTTTTGGGTGCATCAAGCACTTCCATAAAGTTTTGTCTAGGCTACTCTGAGACAAAACAAGACAGCTGGTTGGTATTCAAGGACCACATCCTCCAAGCTCAGGAGCAATGCATCAAGACGAAGAGGAAGTCAGGTAAAATGCCAGAAGGCCTGTATGAATGATCAAGGAGGTCCTAGAGAAGGTCTGAACCAGAATGGAGACCTATAGAGGGTGGAAGCAAGGACAGGTAGCCTGGAAGGGATGCAGAGAAACTGTCCAAGCAGCCAGAGACCAGGTTAGGAAAACCCTGACAGAATTGGATCTGGCCAGGGACATCAAGGGCACCAAGAAAAGCTCCTTTAAGTACGTTGGTAATAAAAGGAAGACTAAGGAAAATGTGGGCACGCTCCAGAAAGAAATGGTTACCCAGGATATGGAGAAGGCTGAAGTACTCAATGACTTTTTTGCCTCAGTCTTCACTGACAAGGGCTCCAGCTACACCATCCAAGTCACAGAAGGGAAAGGCGGGGACTGGGATTATGAAGAGCTACCCACTGTAGAAGGTCAGGTTCGAGACCATCTAAGGAACCTGAAGGTGCACAAGTCCATGGGACATGATGAGAGGCATCTGCAGGTCCTGAGGGAACTGGCAGATGAAGTGACTAAGCCACTATCCATCATACTTGAAAAATCATGGCAGTCCAGTGAAGTTCCTGCTGATGGGAAAGGGGGAAACATAACTCCATCTTTCAAAAGGGAAAAAAGGAAGACCTGGGGAATTACAGGCCAGTCAGTCTCACCTCTGTGTCTGGCAAGATCACGGAGCAGTTCCTCACGGAAACTATACTAGGGCATATGGAAAATAAGGAGGTGATTCGTGACAGCCAACATGGCTTCACAAAGGGCAAATCGTGCCTGACAAATTTGGTGGCCTCCTATGATGGGACTATGTCATTAGTTGATAAGGGAAGAACAAGTGAAGTCATCTACGCAGACTTGTTCAAAGCATTTGAAACTGTCCCACATGACATTCTTGGCTCTAAATTGGAGGGATGTGGATGATGATGGATGGACCCCTTGGTGGATAAGGAATTAATTGACTGGATGGTCACACTCAGAGAGCTGCAGTCAACTGCTCTATGCCCAAGTGGAGAGCAGTGATGAGTGGCATTCCTCAGGGGTCAGTACTGGGACCAGCATTGTTTAATGTCTTTGTTGGTGACATGGACGATGGGATTGAGTGCACCCTCAGCAAGTTTGCCAGCGACACCAAGCTGTGTGGTGTAGTCGACAAGCTGGGATGCCATCCAGAGGGACCTTGACGGGCTTGAGAGGTGGGTCCATGCAAAAAAGTTCAACAAGGCCGAGTGCAAAGTCCTGAATATGGGTCGAGGCAATCCCAAGCACAAATACAGGCTGGGTGATGAGTGGATCGAGAGCAGCCCTGTGGAGAAGGGCTTGGGGATATCTGTGGACAGAAGACTGACTATGAGCCAGCAACGTGCACTTGCAGCCCAGAAAACCAACCGTATCCTGGGCTGCATTGAAAGAAGTGTGACCAGCACATTGAAGAAGTTGATTCTCCCCCTCTACCCTGCTGTTGTGAGACCCCACCAAAAGTACTGTGTCCAGCTCTGGGGCCCGCAGTATAAGGATTTGGACCTGATTGAGTGGGTCTAGAGGAGGGCCACAATGATGGTCAGGGGGCTGGAGCACCTCCCTCATGAGGACAGGCTGAGAGAGTTGGGATTGTTCAGCCTGGAGAAGAGAAGGCTCCAGAGAGACCTTATAGCAGCCTTCCAGTGCTTAAAGGGGGCTACAGAGAAGATGGCGAGGGTCTTTTTATTGGGGAATGTAGTGATAGGATGAGCAGTAATGGTTTTAAACTGAAAGAGGGTAGACTTAGATTAGATAGAAGTATGTAATTCTTCACTGTGAGGGAGATGAGACACTGGAGCAGGCTGTCCAGCGAGCTTGTGGCTGCCCCCTCCCTAGAGGAGTTCAAGGCCAGGTTGGATGGGGCTCTGAGCAACCTGGTCTAGTGGAAAGTATCCCTGCCCATGGCAGGGATGGTTGGATCTAGATGATCTTTAAGGTCCCTTCTAACCCAAACCATTCTGTGATTTTGATATTTTGTAACTATATATTCTTCTAGAGCATTCTTTCAATATTTTATGTTAGTTCATAACAAACCTCATCCAGTTCCCTCTAAACAATTGATATGATTTTTTATGAGAATTTGACATTGATCAATGTCTGCAATTAAAATGCAAATGTCGTTTACATGTTCCCCCAAAATTCGGCCTTTTGGTATTGCTTAACAATATCACTAGTAAAGTAAAAAATCATAAATTTCAACAATGTATTACAGCTTCCAAGAAAAAAACAAACAACATTTAATTAAATATTTCTACATAAATGTTACAGATGCTTAGACATTTCTTGACTCTTTTCTACTTCAGCAATGGAGTCTCCAACTGGGCGATCTTCTACATGCTAAAATCACAGAACACCTTTTCTGCAATATATCTCTTCCAAAGAGAACCATGAAACTGAATAAAGGTATTCATTTAGGTTATTTCTTCAAAGAAATGGTAAGATGTGAAATGTGGCTGACTTGGCCAAACACTTTTTCCCTCTTCAGAATATTTCTGTATGTATTTTTAAATTTCCATTCAGAAATGACTCAGTGATGTTTCCTGGATATTTTCAGGTCACTCAGTCTCTAATATAAGAATTACACGTTCCTTCGTTTAGTGATATAAGTGAAAATATTGAATAGTTTGGAAAAATTACAGCAATTATTCAATATCTACAAAGCCTTCTTTTCAGCAGAGATTAAACAACTTCAATTTAATATTTTCTCTGAAGTAAATGAATTTATTAAATTCTGTATCTGATCATATGGAAAGTTGAATTCTGTTAGAGTAGGGATCTTGCTGCCAAAGTAGAGGAAATCATATTGAGAAATCTGGGAAAAAATAACCCACAAATATCCTCAGTGGATATAATTTGCTATACAAATAGTTTTAAGGATGTGATAGAAGCTCTGTCAGCTGAAGACTTTGTGTCACAATTAAACTAAAACATATGTACTGATGACAGTTAAGCAGAACACTGGGGTTTGATACAGAATTTACCAAGTAAAACTTTTTAGCCTGTTATGCAGCAGGAAAAATTAAATTACAATAAGTGTTCCTTCCAGCCTTAAAATTCTGAAATCAAGTATGTTGAAAAAGTGGTAGCTAAATTTATCACAGTGATATTAAAATGACAAAGATCTATAAAAAAATAGAGATGGTGCCACACCATGTTGAATAATTAATAAGAATTGAATAAAGTATCGTTGAATAATATCTTAGGTTATTGCATCACTGATTTTATTTTATATCACAGGTAACATTGACATAATAAACTCAGCTTCACTGAAAAAGAATAGCCATCCGATGTAATACTTTACTCCTTATTTTTGGTCTTCACATAAGTTCTCTTTATTTGTTTTACTATTTATTTATTTTATAGCAAGCAGCAGTGATTTATAGGATTGAAACCAATCATAGCATATTCAATCAATATCTGACACTCAATTTAGTGGCTTCATTCTTAAGTGCAAATAATTATAAAAATACAAACCTGGATTTTTTTTAATCATATAAATATTTGGTAATGAAGAGGGGAAATTAAGAGGGGAAAATAGATTAATATGTTTGTATGTCCAATACCAATGAAAACAGGCGAAAGAGCAATTTAGCCTTCCAAACCAGAGGCTCTCCTAGGTATCTGAAGAAGGCACATCATCACTTCTTTGAGAATAACTGTGAGAAATAATTCAAAGCATTTACCCTCTGGTGTTAGAATAATTTTTACATATTCAGTAGTAAATGTTCATGTGTCACAGCTAAGATGTGAGAAACTGGTTAGTATTGAACAAAATAACTGTAGAAGGAAGGTACATGCAACCTTCATCACAGAGTTGCCCACCTCACAGTTCCAACCTATTCCATTCCACCTGTTCCATTTCCCAAAATAATGCACCATCAAAATGCCTCACAAAATATAATACAGTTTTTCACCAATACATAATAGATGTAATTATCACTTGCTTCGGTTTTTCTTTCTTAATTAAAATTTTTCTTTCTTAATTAAAGCTTCACAGTGTTAATTACAAAATTTCTTCCCCTCCCTGCCCTGCCCCTCCCCCCCCCCCCC
>NW_020799098.1:20820051-20839229 GCF_003259725.1 Athene cunicularia
TTTTGATTGGTTTTATATTTTCCTTATGAATTTTTTTTTTTTTTTTTTTTTCCCCTACTAATAGCAGTATTAATTTAGTAAACCATCATTCATTTCCTTGAAACAATGAAATTTATATTTATTTTAAATATCAAAGCAAGTTATTTGGAATAAACAGCTGGTGTCAAACCAGTAATTAAAAGATAGTATATTGAGGGATTTTATGTACAGTGTTGATTTCTCCATGAGAAAGCACGAATCTATGGTTTATAAGATACCGTGGTAAAGGATCATTCATTAGTATATTTTCTGAGCAACAAATTCAAAGTTTAGTGAAAGGAAAAAAAGTACAGTATAAATGCCATGTTTAAAGTTCATTATTAAGAAAAGGAAGAATGACTCACTTCAGCTTATTGCAAGAAACTGACCTGCAGTTTATTAAATTCAGGAGACAGGTTTATGCTTTAAGCATGGAAGTGCTGAAATGCCACATCAATATAATGTTTTCAACAAAAATAACTACAGCGAGTACAGTCTTCACACTCTCTTCATATGTAACACAGAGTTAATATTTATTTCTAAGGATATGTACATTTGTGTAAATCAAGTTGTAACTATGTGTTCTGCTCCATTAAACCAGGTATCAGTAGGACAAAGAAAAAACTCCTACTAAAGCTGACAAGCAGCAGTTAACTAAAGATTTGGAAAAGAGAAGCAGATGTGTTGGGCTTGTATCAAGATAAACATACAAAAAAGAAAAACATTTATATTTTAAAAACCCAAAAAATTTAAGTAGAAACTTGTACCATACCTTGGATATGCATTCAACATTTCTTTGGCCAGTGTTATGAAGCCTGGAGCTGCAGGGAGTCTACATTTCACTGAGGCCCAACCTCTTAGATATCCACATGGAATATTTGCTTGATTTGACACTCAAGCTCCACAGTTTTGTAGCAGGACACACAAGCTGATTCAACAGAATGAAGTTTAAAATTTTCGTTGGAAAAAGTAGTTTAATTGCTAGTCCCAATTTTGACTTTGCCTGGGAGTAAGCTGCAGATAAATTCTATTTAAACAAGAAATCTTCACCCAGAATTTTCCCCAATTCTTCACAAAATAAAAGTTTGTATTTGGAACAGTGCTCTTTTCTTATCAAATCATGAAAAATTCACCAAACTTTTCATGTTGTAGTATACTACAGGTATAACTGTCTTATAAGAATTGGAAATCTGATGGGACTTACATAAAACAGAATTTATATGCAGTTAATAAAGAAAACCTTTTTCAGAAGGTGAGATATCAATGGATCAGAGAAATTTCAGTAAAAGTTTGTACTTTTGTATGTCTCGTTCATACAGTAATTTTAAGCAGTTCAATTTTATCTTTGTCTCAAAATGCAATTTGTTGACAAAACTAATAATACAGCAATATTTCTCAATGGCCTGCAAGCAGCTTTTATCATTATATGTTATAGTACTCTAAAGAAGCAGTTAGGTTAATTACCCTTATTTTTACATAAGGGTAAATTAAGTATAGAAATTCAAATAGCAACGAACTAAAAAACTGCATCTACCTTTTCATGCCTTATGTTCTGGGGTATCATTGTGATAGCTACCGAGCCTCTGCTATTTCAGTGTAACTGCAGGGTCTTCTCACACCTGAAAAATCTGATTAATGGACTGACCCAAAGAACATTTAAAATCAGTATATGTCAATTCTGGTGACAGATGTCAGAAGAGAGTCCTGAAGCTTTTTTATGGCAAGTTATAGTAGAATTCACAGCTCTAAAATGGGGATTTAGGAACCTTTCTAGAGCTTAAGGAAGTCAGGTTTGAGAAAGTGACATCTAATGTAACCAAAGCAATGAGAAGATGGAAAGTGCAACTACTGTCTTGCTGTTTTTCTCAAAATACGAGGCAAATTTTCTTAGACAGAAGTCTTTCCCTAAAATTAGATTCGTAAGTCCTCCCACTGATCACTTGGAAGCATCACATTATTTGAAAACAAGGGGTGTGGTAGTGCCCACTCCTTTTAACATTCTCCTTTTCACATATGGAAAATTAAAGTCTTCTTTCCACACTATGTCTCACTGTCTAATTAGCACTATCCATCCAAAAAAGGATTTTAGAGGTAAGAAAAGGAAAGCTCTTCTATGGTTTACAAGTCTTTTCCTTAGTTTAGTTTTTTTTTTTGTTTGTTTGTTTGTTTGTTTTTTTTTTCTTCTCTCTTCTGTAGTAGTTAGTCTTTGTGAGAGCAAAAGGACTGGAAATTATGTTCTGTAATCTACTGTTCATATACCAGTGCATAATTGGACAGTTTATCTATAATGGATATAATGTGTGTAGCCACATCCCAGACATTTTTTGGGGCTTCAGATAATTTAATTTCTGGAGGCCTTAAAGTCTTTGTGGACAAAGCAAAATAGACTCTTCACTATGTTACCATATCTTTCATAAATCATGGAGAAGGAAAGCCATGTTGATTTCAATTGTAATGGAAGAAATCAACTCCTTCAAATATTTTCTTCAATGAAGGAGACAGATTTCTCAAAAGTTAAAAGGGTGCTATCATAGTATACTTGATATACTTGTGGCACCAGCTGCAGGGCACAGGGGGATATGAAGTTTCTAACTATGTAGTGTGAGAGACTGGTATCCCAACAGATACAAAACTCATGGACTCTAAGCAGAAATGGTCACTCCTGGTGAGTGAAAAAAACACAAATACAGCTGCCATGGAGACCTTAACCAGACTCATGGATGAACTAGCCTTTTTAATTTAAGCAGCTCATGAAAAAAAATTTCAGGACCAAGACCTTAAGGAATTTCCCTAGGCTTAGAATAGGTCTAGAAGCTAGCCTGTATAGTTTGTCTCTTAATACTAGAAGGAAAACATGCTGCGGGAAAATACCTTCTGAAAAAATACACAGCATTCCACTTGCCAAACCCGTTAAACTGTCTTTACTCATGGGTCTACTAGAAAGGAAAGATGTAAGAGAACTCTCATTAAGTTACAGAGGGTCCTGAAATGACTTTGTTTTGTCCACAAATGAGCAGCAGATCCATGAGACATTCCTATTCAACCTTGTCTTTGAGGTCTAGTAGACAGAAAATCCAGCTTTTTGCTGGATGCATAGTTAAATAGCTTCATCTTGGAAGTCACTCCAAACCTTGAGAATTATATCAGCTGTTTCTAGACACTAGTGATCTGCTAGCTGTGATAACCAACACCAGTTATTATAACTGTTCAGCACTGCCACGAGATGGTCAATGGATAGATGAATATATTAATTGATGTAGCAGCCTCCTCCGAAAGTACATGGGATGCAACGTGCAGTTGGCAATAAACACTGTGCAGGGGGGATTGTCACTCAGCATTTACACGTGTTGTCACCTTGTATGAAAAAGTTTTGATAGACCTCTTAGTGATGGGGTAAGCCTACTCCAATACAGGCACTCCCTTCTGCCAGGGTATCCCTACATTCTTGGGTTACTTGAAGATGCGTCTCCGAATGATATAAGGAAGCTCCCTGCTACTATTTATCCAAAAGTGATAAAATTAAAACAAAATACATGTTTGGGTTTGCAAATAAAAGACACAATAAGTAATCCTAAAAGTAACATTAGTTTTATACTTGAAAGAAATAGGTAATACAAGCAGCAAACAGACATTTATATATCCAAGTTGTAGGGAAATGATTTTGTAATATTGTGATGTTTTAAAGCCCTGCCAGGACCGGAGACCACATTGCCGTTGTCCCTCCCCCACCCTCGGACACAAGTAGGACACAAACTCTGGGTTAAAATAAGAAGAAATTTAATACAACAGTGTGATAAGCAATCTGAACAACAACAGTAGCAATGATAACAACAATAAACAGCAATAACAGTGAACAAGACAAAAGATATACAGAGAAATACTGCAATGGATACAGACAGCCCCGTGCTCCCCGCGATCAAAGCCACAAAGGAAAACTTCCCGAGCTGCTGCGCCGGACCTGACGCCAGCATGGTATGAATAACCCGGCTGGAGATCCCTTCCCCCTCTCTGCTAGGGAAACTTGACCCTATCCTAGCTGAACCAGGACAAATATGTGATGTAATATCAAAGGTATAGAATTACAAATAACAAAAGGTCTAGACAATTAGACAATCAATACATAAAAGTACTATTATGGATTGAAAAATATAGAAATAATTAGTGGTCGTTAAAATGTAAAATACATAAACAGATGATACTGGAAAAAGCAATCAGACATCCAGCTGAATTCACTAGAGATTAAAAGATCGGCTTCTGTATTAGGGTAGTATAAAACAATTTATTAAGAAATTAGCCAGACAAGATCTTTCTTGCCTATCATGCTACTGCTCGTATAATGCAAGATAACATTTTTGTTCCATTGTTTAACCCCTTTGATATTTAAAAAGACATTCAACTGTGGGGAAGTACTCTTTGTTTATAACAATTTCTAAGTTAGAAATACAGAAAAATATCAGTGACTAGAAAAAAGTTACTGTGGATATAGGTTGCTAAGAAAAAAAAAAAAAAAAAGGAAATCCTGATAATTTTTGTTTCAAATTTGTGGCCTTCAGCAGCAGGAAAATAATTTTAATAGCATATCAATAAACCATCATTGATGGATGATAAATATCATGGGCACTGCTCTCAGAATCCCTTCCTATATTTCCTATTTCAGCAGAGGAAGAAAGAGAGAACTGCAAAAGATTGTCCATGAACTATGAAACTATCATACCGAAAGGAACATGGACAAGCCTTCTCTGTAGAGAAGGGAAGCAGATTGTATGCAAATGTCTATATTTTGGGATTCCATTTGAAATTCTACAGTTCAGACCATAAATCAAATCCTGAGAATGAGGAATATTATACACTTTAAAATAAATTTTAACCCTACAATTTCAAAGTACTTTTTCAAATATTAAGCAAATCCTGGGAGTAAGGTATTCTCATTAGAGTGTGACTTATGGTTCCATCTTTTCATCATTCTTTTACCCTACAGGTTCAATCAATTAAAGTTTAAGAATTAACCAATCTGCCAGAGGCCAATCCTTCCAATATATACAATGCTTCTTGAATGAGTGCTAACATAAATATTCTTTATAAAAATTCAACTGTAGGTCATAATTTTGCCTTAAAAATAGAGTGACACTTCTCTGAAAAATCTTTTGGTTCTCATGAATTTTGACTTAAGTGTCAGGATAGTGAGAATAGAGGTAGGATTAAAACTATACACTACTGTTTTGCTGTCATGAAATAATTTATGAATGAAATAGTAACAGGACAATTAGAGAATACTTTTCTGTTTATACAACATTTAAGGCAAATATATTTTTGCAAGGTAGTGAAATAAAGTTAGTGTAATATATATCATGCTCATACAAGCCAAGAAGTATTTTTTATTAATTCATAATTATGAATGTTTTGTTTATACAGTTATTTCCATAGACTGTTTTATACTTGCACTATGAGCAGACGAGAAATATTTATGTTCGGATAGAAGCTGCAGAATTTAGAATAAATATTCTACACACACTGAAAAAAGTTGAGATGACAGTCTCTTTCTTCAGAAAGTTTTTATTCACAGACTCCAGGGGTTTGCACTTCAAATGTACATGAAGCCAATTACAAGACTGTATTTTGTAACTTCTAATATTGCATCACTGTGACAATATGAAAAACATTAGGTAGATTATGCAGAATGGAATAACTAATCAAAAGCAAGAATGAAAACAGACTTCCCTTAGCAGAATAACATCAGCATCTTCTAAAGACATTTCTAATGCATATATAGATGGCGTGGTTTAATCCCAGCCAGCGGCTAAGTATCACACAGCTGCTCACTCATTCCTCCCCCCTCCCAGTGGGATGGGGATGAAATTGGAAAAAAAAAGTAAAACACATGGGTTGAGATAAGAATGATTTAACAACTAAAATAAAACAAAACATAATAACAATAATAAAATATTATAATAGTAATAATGAAAAGAAGAGACAAATAAAACCTTAGAAAAGACAAGTGATGCACAATGCAATTGGTCACCACCCTCTGACTGCTGCCCCAGCAGTCAGTTTCATTTTGGTGAAGATCTTGTTTCCTGTGGAAAACATTGGTTAGTAGGTGTTTTGATAAACGCTAAAATAATAAACATTGTCAGGAAAAAAAAAAAAACAAAAAAAAAACCAAAAAACAACCAAACTTTATCTGTCACTAATATCTTACCACTACCTTTTTAGAATTTATTATATATTTATATCTAGAAAATATACCTACAAAAAAGAGAAACTTCATAATTCCAGCATGTCAATTTTTCTTTGTATCATGGCCATTTAATTGCATAAAATTTTGAATTCACTTCCCAGTTATTTATAAAGAAAAGGAAGAAATTTAATTGCTCACTGGACCAGCAAGTACAAACTTCATATTCCACAGACTTTGCAGAAGAAATTGTTTATATGTAGTACAGTTTTTTATTGCCTGTGCAGTACTAGACAGAAGACGCATACACAGACACACACACACGCCCACCTGCCCTCCCTGAGATAATTGGTAAGAAAGTTCTCCAAAGACATTTTTATTTTCATGTTGTAACTGCTCTGAGTATTATTTTAATTTACCACTTGCTTGATAATGCTGTGTAAATCCTGTATGTATTATTTGCAAATGCATTTCATTCTCTTAAAAGTATGTTTTAAAAGTAAAATTTTATAAAGGAAGCTTTAAAGCCTTAAAATTTAGGTTAATTTATAGAAATTTCCCTCTTCCTCCTCTCCTTCCATGTTTACTTAAGCAAAAGAGAATTATTATATTGCCTTTTTTTTATTATTATTTTGTCACTGATAATATAAGAGAAAAATGTTGTTTTCAAAGGAGAAATATTATCCTTTGTGGGTATTAACCCCACTGTGCAAGTAGCCACTATGGGATTCCTCTTGGCTATATCATCAACTTAGAAAATCATAGCTTCTGGACATGTATGTATTTGATTAATGCTAACCTTAGTCACTGCAGATTTTGGCTCATGGTTTATGATATAAACATTTTCAGACCTTTATCTGTTAGACCTCAGCAAATGTTTCAGTAAATGAAAGGAAAATGTGTATAATACCTATTCATACTCAAAAATAATGCATCTTAACAATACAGCAACAAAATCTAAAGATTCTAAACAGACTTGTTACATTATTATTATTATTATTATTAATAATAATAATAATAATAATAATAATAATAATAATAATTTTACTTATAATCCACATTTCCCATGATAATGTTGAGTATTTCACAACTTTTAATTGCATAAATTTCATTGATTCTGCAAAATCAGGTTTGTTTTTGGTTTTTTTTTTCCTGTTCCTCTCCTGGCACATCTTTAATGCCAGCTAGCTCCTTGGTCAAAAGATTTTATGACCTGTGAGAGTTTAGAAATGTGTTAAACTAACAAAAAATAATCTGAACAGCTGGCAGATTGTGATGTCTTCTGGTCGACAAACACTATGGGCCCTTCTGTGTTTTGTCTCTTTCTGTCCACACAATAAAACCTTATTTGATACTAAATATTTAAATCATCTCACTTTCCAAAACAATAAAATAAAACTGGCAGACCACATTGTTAGAGATCTGGGATTCCAGGTGCTATTCACTTACTTTTAGGAACACTTCTTCCTCATTAATGTTACATGGAATGGTGAAATATATTCAGTATATTTTATTCTAATTCTGAAATAGCTATGGAAAATTATGTTTTATTATACAAACTTTTACAGTAAAAATTTTGGGAAAATTTTTCTTCAAGTTATCAGAGAACAAGGATTGCATTCATCCCTGTTTTCCACTGTTGTCTCATTTCCCCCTTCATCAAATGTGCATTCACTTCTCCACACTCCCCTGTGAAGCAACTGCTGACATGTTTCTTACAGTTTTTTTTCGAAGGCTTAAAATACAGATCTTTGTTATTTGAATTAAAGCATAGTGGCTTGGGCTTGGGAGAGTATTTGCACATCTTAATTTTCCTTTATGCTAACAAACAGATGACAAAACAGTCATTTATCTGATTCTCTTTCTACCTCTCCCTACTGCCTACTACACCATATAGGAACATGAAAGATCCATTACATTACAAAGAGGTAGAGTATATCACTCCTCACCCTCTACCAGCATCTGGTCCAGAATTAGAACCTTTGTCATGAGCATCCCTCCCTCAGATCTCTTTTGAATCACAGCATAAATCTTTATCAGTTAATTGTACTTTTATTCGTACACCTCTTGCAGTGCCTGCCAAACACAACGCTATCTCCATCCTCATTCCCTAAACCAAGCAGTCCATGTGTCAGAGCTATGCGTGGAGTTTGGCAGGGTTGTCAAGTAATTCTCACAAATTCTCTTTTGGAGCTGTTTTATCTGAATAAGGGAAGATAAGAAAATTTTGCATCTGCTGTCCCATTGGCGCACTCTTTTGTTTCAGTTTCACGTGTGTCCCAAACTACCTTAGATAAAGTTTTCATCCATAAATATTTCCTTTTTAAAAGGGAGATGAAGCTTTGGAACTGCTGCAAGGAAATGTAGACTGAATAAAGAAAGGGGAACTTTAATTAGTTTTGAGGTCATAAGGAACCATTCATGAGGATTTAGCCTGACCCTTTTTAAAACAAAAAAATCAAATTTACACAATAATTTACTCATTAAGCTGATAACTTTATCATTCATACAATTACACAGTGACAACATAAAGCAAAAGGTAACCTAGTATTTAAAAGAGCAGGTGGTCCCTCTCCCAAAAGCAATCAATGACTATAAAAGTCAGAGTGTGGGGAAGGGTGTCAATGTCTACGTAGACTGAGTAATGCATTTGGTAGAAAACATTATGTTAGTGTGTTTACTTAAATGGCAATAATCTAATGGGAAAGTCAAAATAAAATGTTGGTATGGCAGGAGATGAGGACAAGGAAGAAAACTGGAGTCATTACAGAAGAGGAAATAAAAACCTGAAACTGCTGGCATAAGAGCACTGGGTAGGGATCTATGCAAAATATCCAGGAGATTAGCTAAATGTTCTTCATTTTGGCAAATTCTATATTCATTCCTCCCAGCTGCAATTCTGTATCATACCTACCTGTATAGATCTCCTTGATTTGTTACAAAGGCCTAGATCCCTAAAGCAATTTATGTAAAAGCCCTTCCCTGAATGCTTCCATGTGGATGCAATTGTCTTATTAACCCTAACTACATCGATAAGTAGCAGGTTGAAATAAATCTATTAAATTAAAATAAACCTAAACTATTTTTCATAAACCCATTATCAACTATTAAATATTAATTATTCTGTTGCCATTTTTTGTATTTGCTTCACATTTATCAATTCTATTACATCATAAAGAAAGAATGTTTAAGAATCAGAATCATTAATTTTTTCATTTTCTGGAATTTTTGTGGTATCTCAAGATTCATGAAAACATGTTCAAAGGGTCAGACGTTTCTCAGTCAACTTTTTCAAAAGCCACAGATATTATTTATATTACATTCAGGGTTTAAAATAATAATGAAAATAATGATAATGTCTTAATTTAATTTTTGAAATGCTCCTCAAACAGTCTTGAAATAAAGGACTTTGAATTTCAAGTTTGACATGCCCCATAGCTTATTCAGAAGCATTTAGCATTTCTTTCTACAATTATCTGCAAAATGATGGACAATTTTATCCTTCTTATCTAGTAACAGATTTATATGACTGATATGACTTTCTTATCTCCCACAGTGTGAGTAAAAAGGAACACATTTTTGTCTCTAAACCAAACTGGACATCAATTTTCAGCATCTGTCTTTGGCCAGCCTCACATTCGGTTTTACCTTTTTTCCCTAAGTGTCAATTTAGATTTATAAGATTGATACAACTCTTCCCTACCATATATATTTTTAATTTTTTTATTTACTTTTTCTCATTAATGAACAGTTCCTTGTAAACAACCATTATTTCTCTGTAACATAACAGAGAGAAGCAACACAGAAAGTTCTTCAGGTTTTAGGAAGAATTTTTAGATTTGTGCATAGAATGTACATTGCATTTAATCTAACTAGTGGAGATGTATTAAAATTGACAGTCTAACACTGAGTTCTTTTCTGCAAAAATTGTGATTATGAATGAATTAAGGGAGGTTAAAGAAAAATAAAACATTTGTATATTTAATTCTAGGTAGCATGACCTTGTCTTTGTCCTAGCTAGACAGTACTGAATTCTGATACTGCCTGTATAATCTGAATTTTTACTCTCCTGTAATGACATAAATCTCTCTATTGGTTTAGGGTGATGATAATCAAGTGTCTGTAGAAATTAAAAGTGCTGAATTAGTCACCATTCCTGGTTAATTACAAACTAGGACTGTCCATTTCCAAACGCTTGAAAAGGTATTCATAAAGTATAAAATCACTGTCAATTGTACAGGCTTAAATATCTTATTTCTCCCTAGCTTAATAAATTTTACCAAAATATCACTGTACTTTCTTGCTTTAGAGCCATAATATACCAACAGAAACTCCAGAAGTAGAATAAAGTTTTCCATTATATTTCTGTAATTTGGAAATCACAGATTAAAATAAAATAAACTGAGGTTCCACTACTGAAATCTTCAAAGTTATTTCTTCATTGCATTTTGATATGATCTTTGTCAGGACTACAGCTGAATTTTAACTCTTCTGTCTTTGACTGCTCCCTGCAATTTACAGCAGATATGCAGTTTGCCATCTTGAAAGATTTGGTAACATTATTTAACTTGGATTGTAAATGATTAAATTTACTTGAAAAAAAAAAAAAAGCAAAATTGAATTCTGCTTTTTTATATTTTTTGAGATCATATAATCATATTCATCAGTATTAATAATCAACAATGTAGTATAATTTAATTATATGATAGTATATTACAATCTGCTATATTACAATAAATATAGTATAATATTATAGTCTGCTTTTAAAAATTAAAGTTCTGAAGCTATTACTGAGATAAAAGAACTTTCCTAGAATGAATTCTTAGCATCTAGTAGAGTAATAATTTATACTTATGACTCAGTACAACTCTTTTTTTGTGTGTGTGGCAGTGTTATTGTAATTTTTCTCAATGAAGTCCCTTTTACTGCTAAGGAATATAAAATATCAAACTTTCCAGTACACCCATGATATTGAACTTCAATACATTAAAATGTAAAGAAATATCCAGCAATTTCATTTACCTTTTCAGGAAACCTTCCACAAACACAAATGCTCTGGTAAAACTATTACACTGCTTTTATGTCATTAGTATGTTAACTGAAGCTCTTTTTAAAAAGTTTCTTTTTTTAAGGTCTGTTTTACATTTGAGGTTGATTACTAAAAAATTTTATACAAGCATGAAGTGCAGACATTACTGACAATTTTCTTCTGTGATCTGCATGTTTTAATCAGTAGATTAGAAACCAACAGTTGCTCTAATGGAAATATGTGCAGTAGTTTAAAAAATCTACTTCAAATATTTGTTCAGCATTGAAATCAGATCCAGAGTTTCTGAAGAAGATATGAAGTATAGAAATGTTGTTTTATTTTATTCCTTTTGTTACTTTTTCAAAGGTAGACAACTAAAAGATGTATTTTCATTTGGAAATAGATAGAAAAACTATCAGCAATAATGCAATAGCCTGTGTGACAGAGTAAGATTAAGAATAAGGAATAAACAATATCAGCCTTGTGAGCAGAGTCAAAGTAAGACTAGTCTCTAAAATAAGGAGTCCCTTTTCAGGGAATTCTGACCTTGTGTTTTGTGAGAAATTATTATTGTGTGGGTTTGGGGTTTTATTCGGCCTTAGTTTTTCCACACCTCCTCTTCAAAACTACTTCTGAATGTTTTGTTAAGTAACACAGTTTTTTCCAAACTGATGAAAAAAAAAAAAATCCAATATTTTCAGTGATCCTGGACTGAGGACAAGACTGGGAGTTATTTTCAAGGTCTTATTCAGGGCTATTTCTCACCTGAAGTTGAGATAATATGCAAATATAGGTAACCATAGAAAAATAGCACAAGAATTTTTTTTTTTATTATTATTTTAAAGCATTAGAAATATAAACACTTTTTTTTAGGGAATTCAAAATATGTCTTTGTTGTCTAAAACATACAAAACACATAATGGACTGTCATTAGTTGCTTGGCAACAATATGTTTGATGTTCTTCTGTTGAATTTCATATTTCATATTGATGCATTAATTAAACATATCAGACTCTGAAAGGCACTTTCTTAGACTTGAGTGCTTTAATTGAAAAAAAAACACTGAATATTATTGGAGATTTGCCAAGACCTGTCATGAAATCAGAAGATAAAAAGATATATAATCCTCTGTGATACATAATATTATTTAGGTACCATTAGTACTGAGTGTTTCTATTTTTAGTTGTTTTTTTGCAAACTGTGTATTGCTTAAAAAAGGGAAGGGGTGAGGGTTGCCATTCTGTACTTGATTGGAAGAGCCACAGCAGTGAAAATATTCTGGAACAGTTGAACAGTTAGTCCTCTACATATATATTTGATATCTGCAGTTTTGTCCAATGTCTGAGATAGCCCTGAATTCAAGTAAATTGTATTTATTTTGTATGTATTGTATGTATTTTGTATATATGCATTATGAGTATTGTCATTGCCTGTTAACAGGCCGTAGGTCTTGTATTGAGTTTGCAAGACCTCAGGATGCAGATTTTCCAGGCTTGCTCTATCTGAACTTGTCTTGAACTGCCTGGTGATTTGTTTTTACTTTGACCCTAGAGAAGCTGGGGAAGAGTGACCATAATACCAGTCAAAGGGATAGATATTATATGTAGTGTGTGTATAACAAGTTTAACTGTGTCATTATTCATGAGATTTTGTCTGTAAGAGTGGTATTCTTTCCTCTATTTTATTTTTATTTCTTTTTTGTGTGTGTAATAACTAAATCATGACTTATATTAATTTAACACTCATACCATTAAGATGTTAATTACATTAATAATAAATTCTTGTATTTATATCTTTCTTTTTATCCATAACAAAATTTTGAGCATAACACTGAAGGCTAAACTTCAACAGTAACTTTTTTCACTGTTGAAATAGAATTAGTTCAGTCTCCCATTATCAGAGTTCATCCCACATCTATGGAATACTTAGACATCCAAAATAAAACAAAGGCGATTCTGAAATAACTTGCCTCTATCATGCTTCTACATGTTTTTTGCTGGGCAATAGCAGAACCTCCATAGCCTCTTTCTCTATAGTTTCTTTGCATTTTTTCTTCCCCTCTCAAGTATTAAAAATAAATAAATAAATAAATAAATAATTGTTTCTGGTTTGCATGAAAAAAGAATGTAAAATATGTTGACTGATGTTTTCTCCTCCTCAATTTGGTTGTGAAACTGAATCAATCCATTCTATACATGTAATTCCAATCATTCTAAAATGTCTGCATTGCTTGCATGTTTGTCATTAAGAATGGGATGTATAATAGCAGAACGTTAATTAATTGAATAAGTAATGATTTTTTCTATAATAAAAGGTAGTCTATGGTGTGATCTATGGCGCTTTTTTTTTTTTTTTTTTTTAAAATAAGAATTTACCTGAGAACTTGCTGGATGGTATTTCATTCATACTGCCAATTATCTTTAAAAGAAAATTTCATCCCTTTCTTGATCGTAAACATACTGAGCCAACAGTGAGTTCTGAAAAGCCAGGAATAATAACAACAGAAAAATATCTGCCACTTTGGCATCACACTGTCTCAGATTACTAGACCTGAGGACAAAGCCATGCAGAGAACTGCAAAAATTGACTCAGAGTCTGTGAGGTAAAAACAGTGTCTGGAATGAGGGAAACATCTGACTCCAAGTACAAAAATAAACATGTATTGTATAGCTGACATTTACTGCTCTTCTATATAGCTGCAAAAGTTACACAAGTTCTAGTGTATCCATACTACCACTTAGCCAGTTCTGTACACTAAGCTTTCTGTCCATTCCTATGTAAGATTACATGATAATGTTTTGAATACCGGTGTCCTACAGTGGTGGAATAATATTCCTGAAAATTAAGCTATACTGTTTTGGACTCTGGCTAAAAGATTATCCAGATTGATATTTTCTGAAACTGATGGTACTACAGTGCTAATTGAAATGTGGAATAGTTAGTATTGGAAGGACATATTGTAAATGTGGGACTGGATGCTGTCCGGGAGCAGCCCGATGTGTGTCTATCCAGCTGGGGGCTGCACTAAGGCAGGGACCACACATGGATGTTGAGGAAGGCCTACAGAAAGAGCTACAATGGCGCAAGTGTTGACAGAGCCACTGAACCCGAAACTTCATGTGCCAGACCATGCAGAGACTCCACTAACACAGCTTTAATTTAATAGCTATTATCATCACCCAAACTATTCATAAGTAATGAACTTGAAAAGTAGGCAAAAAGAGTGAGATATTTCAATACAGCCTGAGGACTATTTTAAGGCAAGGAAAGTTACTACAATTAATGTATTCCATCTGTGTAGATAATTTGTGCTGTAATTTATCAATATTTAGCATATCTTCATCATTTGTTTACCTCAAGTTTTAATTCCATTAGTTCTTCTCAATTCCGTGTTCTTCTAATTCCATGTTCTAATTCCATGTTCCTCTTCTAATTCCATGTTCTTCTCAAAATGGCTGTCATAGAATGAATCTTAAGAAAAATGTCACAATTTTTCCATAGCTAAGCATTTCATAAAATCTGTTCTTAGTAAGTAAAGTGCCAAAGATAATAACATTTACTGGTCCTAAAATTTTTAAAGAGAAAACATATATGAAGAAATCACCGTCAACTACACATCACACAGATTTATGAGAACTAAATTTTTAAAAGTTGTAACTGTAGAAAAATCTACATTGAGAAATTTCTGTGGTATATGGATTAGGCAAAATCTGAAGTATGTATGAAAGCTTCTTTTGGCTTCTCGGATGAAAACTTGGAATAAGGTTTTCTTTTCTGAATCTATTTTTTTTTCTTTTGTATTTAGTGATAAACAATCGAAAAGCATGAGGGATATGCAGCTGCAGTACACATAACTGAATTACATAAGATTTAGGCATCATATGAAAAAAATAACAAAAAAAAAAAATATGGCGAGATGGAGTTAAACTTGAAATGGAGATTGACAAGAGGTTTTGGGACACCTTCCTTCTAACAGTACTAACCAATCCATCCAGGATAGCTTGATCATTTGATCCTGATAGCTACAGTGTCCCTATTCCTCTATAATATCTTACTGTTCTTCTTTTGTACTATAAATACACACAAGAGGACTTAATACACTATGAACCTACGTATAAGTAATGATGTTTATTTTTCTTTATGTTAGCAAATAATATTGCACAGATGGTTTGTAAAGTCTAATTAATAAAATATGACAAAGTGTGAACTCTTATGTAACCATACTTGTGTGAATTGTATGGGGTATGAAAGTTCTGTTTCTAAATCAAGATTTCATGAAGTATTTTCTGCAATGTCTGTTTTAAAATAATTCCTTTGTTTTAGCCTATAGTGTCTGATATAGCCAAAGCAAATGCATTTCCTGATGTTAATGAGTTTCGGACCAGCAAATTCCTTCATACTTGCAAGTTATATCTGCAGTCAGTTAAAGTTACATCTAGATAGATGGGGTTTGTCCCAGACTGATAGCTTTGTTTTTGTTTGCTCGTATGCTTAATAAACTTCAGCTGTTTTGGAATAAAAGCCTTTGTTTCATATAAACTGTTGTTTTGAATACTTTTCCATTTTACTGTCATTCGTATCAATCACTTTGCCTCAGTAATAAATGACCTTCCTTCAAAATATGTAATCTCTGAATAAGATTTAAGTGTACAAACATCAAAGAGCTAGTCGGTTTCCTTTTATCATGATGTTTTAAAGTTTTGTACCTTGATCAGTTTCCTTTTAACCTTCTCTGTGAGTTTTGACCAAATGCCACTTTCTTTTTAAATGCTTATGCTCTACCAGATTCTTTAACTTGCTACAATATGACAAATTTTTATTTACAGGATTGTCAGAAAAAAAATTAAAATCAGAACGTATGTAAATCAGTACTTATGCCACACTGTTGGTTTGGGAAACTAAGGACATCTTGGATCCCAGGAGAGGAGCAGATCCAGACTAAACAACTGAATATCAGGATTTACAAATGAATATCATGTTTCCAAAAACACTGAATTACTGATATCACTCTGCGATACAAGGAGGTAAAAAGTGCTCTTATAAATATGCTAAGGCTAAGTCAATTGTCTTAGTACCTTCAAATGCCATAAGGAGCTGTAAAAGATTTTAAGTGTAAGGTGTCTCAAAAAAGAAGTCTGACCAAAAGTATCTTTCATCAGAAGCCAGGGAAATGTGCACGGACATAAGAGAGGTTGCACTAAATGGCTAGGGGTTTTAAGTCTAACCCAGATTTAGTGCCAGAGAAACAGAAGACATTACAAAGACCTAAGCCAAGGACCAGCAAGGAGCTTCTTTCAGTAATGTGGTGGCATATTGAGTTTAAAAAAAAAAAGAAGCTTGTATTGCAAGTTAGAAAAGCAGTATACTTTGGTTTGCAGTTTGATCAATTTTCAAACTCAAATCATGTTTCACATAGAGTATGTCTCAGGGAAATCTTTAAGAGCATGTATGTCAGAAACAAATGGTTCTTCACTGACTGCACCTTATGTAGTCATTTATGACAAGAACCAGCAAAGCACTTTAGCATCTGCTTAACGTCAAGCATGTAGGCAGACTACTTGAAACAATATGCTTAGAATATTTACTAGACTTTATAACATTACTGTACAATGTAACCAATATTTCTAACTGAATAAGGCATGGTAGTGTAACAAAACAACAATTCCTTGATTATTAAATGAGATGAAATTGTACTGTCATATAACATTACCTAAGTATTTGTATAAACAGTTGGCAAAAAGACATCTCTGACCGAGAATCATTTCAGTTGAATGAAACAAGGATTTTCTAAGCAAACTAGAAAAAGTTTGGTAGGCCAACCTTGCCCAGTTAAAAAATGGTATGTATCTAAACATATATATGTACATGAAGTTTCAACAGTAGATTCACAATTCTTTGATGTTAACAAAATTGTATCAGCTGGCATGAAAATTCCAGATTTTTTCAACAAACTCAATTGTGCGCTCAGGACACATCATGGTTGGACTTCAGACTCACAGTTGCAAACCTGAAGCAAATAGAAACAGAATCACACTTCTAAAGAGCCAAGTTGTGGTAGCATATTAAATCCTAGACTTCCACTTATTTTTAAGCTCAGAGACTTCTAGGCACCTGTATTCTATCCTGTGCACATTTAAAACTGAGATACTGCTATTTGTGCTGCAGAGTATGCTGCTAGTCATAGAAACATCAATTTGAGACACTTGTAGCTTTAGTATCTTCTACTTGAACAAATATTCTAACTAGTACAGCACCATATAATACACAGACACTGGAACTCCATATAGCTTGAAAACCCATTGAGAATTGAGAATTAGTGAGGCAGTCCTGATTTAGGGATGAAGGCTCGGGGTCCGGTTTTGGCTGGAATAGAATTAATTTTCTTGAGCTAGAGGGGGCACAGCCAGAGTGCAAGGCCTGGATTGGCCATTGTAGTGTTCCATATCATGTGATGTTATGGTCAGTATATAAAGGAGGTGGGTTCTCTCTAGCAGGATCTTCATTCTGTTGGGATTGCTGTCTGGGAGCAGGCTGGGTATTGGTCAGCAGGTGGTGAGCAATTGCATTGTGCATTACCTATTTGGTTTATTTAATCACTAAACTGTATTTTGTTATCTCAGTCCACAATTTTTTTCCTTGTGTTCCTTCAATCTTCTCCCCCATGCACCGGGCAGAGGACGCCTGCGTGGTGTTTGGCTGACAGCTGAGTTCAAAGCACAACATTCAGTTATGACATTTGAACTGAGAGATTAAAGTGTTCTTTACCTAACTATTATTTTGGACTGAAGCATGTAATCTTTCCTGTAGTGTACTGTGAGCTTCTGATTCTATTCCAAAGATTACACATCTAAAATTTAGGCATTATGGTATCAAATTTGTTGGCCTACCAGGGCCTTATATACCGCAATGAATTCTTACCCATGTGCAAGCATAAGATCATGGGCTGTCTCTAGCAGGTACAGCCAAAGACCTATTGAGACAACTATAACAGTCAGAAGTGAATGTTCACAGCAGAATAAGGACAATGAAATTGATGATGTCTTGTTGATCAATTATTCAGTGCAGGATCTACCTGAGATAGAAGTATTTTCTGTATTTTCAGTAACTATTAATGGATTTCTCTTCCATTCATTTGCTTGCTGTTATCGTAGACTTATGTAGAGTTCTAACTCTTGTTTCACAAGCATCAGCTATGTTTAATGAATATTATCCCCTTTTCAATTATTAATTTTTAACTGACTCTTTTTTATTACCATGTTAAAAAAGTAGTTATATCTCCAGCATTAAATAAGCAAATAAAGTCTTAAATAAATTCTAAATTAAGATTTGTTCTGACTTTTAAATCAGATTGACATGAATATGACTGTTCTAGGCTCTCCACAGTTTAGTTCCTATCCCAAAGCTAGTGTTCTAGCATGCTAAAGTGGGCTTTTAGTTCAGAGTAGGAAAACTTCGTAACAGATCTTTCAGATCAGATTTAGTTCTCGTTTGGTCTGGGTCTCTTAAAATGTTTGTCACAAAAGCCAAGAGACTGAGAAAAATGGGCAAAAGGTGAAGTTCTTCAGTGGCTGACTTTGCCTATAGCACAGATTTTTCATTCTTTGTGGAGCTCTGACCACTGCCATAGCATGACTATTTATTCAGTTCATTCACATACATACACTTTGCACCTCTCTGAGCATTCTACTGACTCCATCTGGTCACTTCTATTTGCCACTACCCATTCTGGTTAAAAAAAAAAAAAGGTCACCATTCCAACTCATGACCTTGGGTACTTTGGAAAGATGTCTAGATACTTTGAATACTGTTTCATGTAAAATATATCTCTTAAGAATAATTCTGATCCCATTCCTTTCATTAAAACCAATTCTCAAGCTACTATTGCTTAATAAGATCAGGAGTGGCCATTACCATTATTAAAAAAAAAAAAAAAAAAAAAAAAAAAAAAAAAAAAAA
>NW_020799098.1:20839279-20966058 GCF_003259725.1 Athene cunicularia
TTTTTTTTTTTTTTTTTTTTTTTTTTTTTTTTTTTTAATATATATATAAATGAAGTTCAACTGTGTTTCCATAAATTATGATGCATTATTTATTTTATAGAAGTTTGTTAAATTTACTCTGAATAATTTACTCCTCTCATAGTATTTTCCATATTTAGTATTTCACTAAGTATAAATCAATATGTACATTTATATCTGAAACAGGAGCAGAGCTTTTGCATTCAGGACTCTTTTGAGTGCTATCTGCATGCATAATAGCAAGCAGTAACATTTCATTAAAATGTTGAACCTGTGGTTAAATAAAAAAATGCTCTCCATTCTTACAAAGTGAAGCATCCTGAGGAAAATATTTTCTGTTTAAGTATTATCTGTTCATTTTGATATCTTTCTTCTTTCTGAGACATTTGCCAGCTCCTGCTTCTGCCAATGTAAGTATGTATTGTTCCTATTTATCTCCACCTCACCCACTAGTTAAAAGCCCTTCTATTCAATCTCTTCTTTATTCGATGCAAACCAGTTTTTACATCCTGATAGAGTTGTTTTCCTTCTATCTATTGAAAGACATTGTTTCTACCTTGACATTTTGTTCTTCTGAAGTTATAAGTTCTTTTCCTAATTCCTCAGTGCCTTCATGCCTTTTCCCTACAGAATACAAAATAAGGTCATAAATTTAACAAGTTGCCAAAATTTATCTCTGCATATCTACATCATCTGGTGAAACCACAATGATGGCATTTCTTGGAGATCCTGTCTACACATGTTGGTTCATAAAAATCGTTCAAGGGACAGTTCCATGCTTAGCTTCCTAGAAACACTGCTGGCTTACCATGATCATATATCAAACACTTTATGCAGGCAAGGGCCTTGGAAGTGGCACACTGTATTCCAGTATGCTTTTAGCTAGTTGTTCGCTTTTCTGTGGTTAGATAATTGCAGTTCTTGGAAAACTATAATTGGGGTTTAAGAACCCAGCTGCTCCTGCATTCTGCTTTCAAGGTCAATAGTTGTTACATTAATCAGCTGTATTTGGCCTGCCACTCTTTGTTTGCAGCCTTCTGTTTACATAACAATGACACCATTTGTCCAGATTTATATAGATGATATTTTGGTTTTCACTAAAGAGGGCTAGGCATAAGATACATTTCTTATTTTAAAATTCATTAAGATTATATGTCTCAGTCCTCTTTTAGCTTGGAGATAATGCTTTTGATGTCAGTCATTTTGATGGAATTTGCTAATGGTACCTGAGCATGTCCTACAGAGTGACTTGGTTCATGAGAGGAACAGAAACAAGCAGCAGAGGTTCATGTTGAAAATATTGCAGAATGACACAACTTCAGCCTAGAAGTGTTATTTCTGGATATCTCTGATGAGATGTCTTATTATGTCATATGAGAAGATGAACATTTCTACTGTACCATACTCAAAATATTATTATGGGCCAAAGGAATATAACATATATATGGAGCCAAAAATTTACTGTTAGTCCAGTCTTAACAATCTAATCAAAACACAGCATATATAACATCCAGTTACAATACTAACACTCATGGCCAAATAAATACAGAAAAGACTCATTAATAGCACACCTAAAATGCCTATACAAGAAGCTGGGTTCTATCCACCTTCTATGGTGTTATATTACAGCTTCCATGGTTCCTCTGGGTGCTATACTTGATGATTTTTCTCAAGAAAAAGGGAAGAGGCATTACAAGAATTTGTCAGTGGTCTGATTGTTTTGATGGGAAGACCATAATATCTGTATTTTCTTCCTCTTTCACTTTGAGATAGTTCTGTATGCTCCAACTGGATTGCAAGTCTGTTACTTTTCCATTGGTTCCCAGATTGTTTTGTAGTTGCACAACAGCTTATTCTAACTAAACTGACAGAAAGGACAATTCTTTGTTGTGGTGGTGACTTCCTCACTTGGTCACAGAGCTTCAGCTGAAGCAGGTGTGGCAGTGACCATCTGGCCACCAGCCAGTTGTGAAAACAAGTGAAAATCAGCTCAGGTCAAGACAGGCTCAGGTGAGGTTGAGACCCTGATTTGTCAGGCCTGTATAAAGCCTAAATCCTTTTCTTAATAATGGCAAAATACTATTTTCTAGGACACATGGCATCTTCAAAGTGTTGACTGTTGTTTTCTTGGTAAGTAGTTGGATTGCCTGTAACTGCTTCTAGGAAATTAGAAAATATAAGAAAATTATGAAAATAGCCTCAAACATTTTCCAGTACTGGTTGGGTTTTGGTTTTTTCCCCTAATGTCCACCAGAACATATCCAGCTCTATGTATCTAGGAACTGTAAACCAGGTACAAAAGATATCCAGGGTATTCCAGCACATTTCCCTTACAATGTTATATACATGGAGTTATACTGCAGTCACTCATGCTAACATATGGACTTTTCAAGCTGCAAGTATCTGTAAGGTCCAGTGGAGAGCATGGCTTGGCCAAGATGAACTACTCCTTTAATAAAGGGTCTTCTGCAAGAGTCATAGTACAGTACAGCAGTTTAACAGAACAAGGAGTAGGAACAATCAAAAAGACATACGGGAATTTCTATGGGATGGCTACAATATAAATTATACAAACTAATATAATTGATCAGTCCTTCTGACAAACAATGAACTAACACAGGAGCTTTAGTCAAGATCATTGATTTCAATCATCTGATTGCTTATAGTTTTGATCTGTCACCCTTGGTACTCTAGAACAAGTAAGCCTGTTACTGTCTCTTATAAAACTACAGCCAGAGCACACTTGTTCTAGCACTTTATCTCACTGAGAGTCAACCTATTATACTCTCAATTTCTAGTTGTTAGCCTTTCCAATTGACAGCATAATCTCCAATCTCCCTTGCTAAAAATAATTTGAAAGTCATGCACTTAAAAAGTCTGTGACCTATTATATCTGGAACTTTGTTTTCTCTCTCTTCTATGGCTATTGCTTCTACTTCTTTTTTTATCTCCAAAACCTGTGAGGAGGAATAAGAAGAATAGAAACCCACAACAGAGTCCTCTAACACCTATAAATCTCACTAATTAGAATATAATTAATAATAGCTTTATTGGAACCTGAATACACTCATACTAAAATGGTAAAACTAACAAGTGTGTAAGTATTCTGTAGCACTGTAATAGCATAATCAGACACAATTTTCCTAAACTATGTGAGCAAAGTGATCACCAAAGGAGAAAAAAAAAATTCTGTTTTCAGCTCAGTTCTTTTTGCTGAGGCAAAACTGTTGTCTCATGCAATTTATTCTTCACTGCAGAAATAGCAAAGGTCAGAATCAGGATTTAAATACAAAAGTGTTTGTATTTTCCTTTTTTTTTTGGCATGCACAGAAAGTTTTGGTTTTTTTTTTTTTTTTTTTTTTTTTTTTTTTTTTTTTTTTCTCATGCCATTTATTGACACCAGTAAAGCTTTTCAATCTTTCATATCTTCTTTCAAGCACTTTGCATTAGTGAACTGGTGATGGCTGAAACCATACGGGATTCTACAAAAGTGCTAATTAAAACTAATTGTTCCATGAATAATTAATGTTTACCCTGAATTCTTCAGATTACCAGGGAGATACAAAAACAGTCTGTGCTTAAATCAAGTTATATCTTCTAACCTTTGAAATTATAAATTGTCATGGCTTACTGTAAGACTGTGACAAAATTTGCTTTTATTTTGAAACAAAAATATGAAATGCAAGTAATTAGGTTTTACAATTTATGAATAATAACTCAGGTAATAAAAAAGTTTCATTTTAATAAGTGTAATTTAATACAAGAGTGTTTAAACATATATAATGCAAAACCTGTTTTTATTGTTTCAGAATGTTCCTGAAGGTTATGGGATTGAATACATCTTTTTGTATAATAAGAAATGAATAATAGTGAGACAAATCAGCCTGCTGCACCTAAGTAACCTCAGCAGCATTGAATAATTTCTTTCTAGCAGTGCTAAGGAAACCCTTGACTGATAGAGCTCTTTCTCCTGCATGTCTACCAAATACAATTCTCATAGGCTAAAATGAAGTTCTTCAGGCTTTTTTGGAATGGTAGTCAACACTGACCTTCTATACAGTTTAAATGATCTTCAGCTCCTTCATTTTACACCAATAGAACTAATTTTAAAAATAAATACAAACTCAAGTAAAAGATTTTTGGAATTCTGAGACATTTTCATACAATAAAAATTTTCTTGGAGCAGTTGTGGATCCACTTTATCTCCTTTAATTTTGACAGTATGTCTCTTATTAACAGAATTATGAAGATTCACCTGTAAGTCAAAAGCAGGAAACAAATCCTGAGTTTCTAAGTGTCTTTAAAGCAGAAAAAGCAAACCCCTTTCTGATTATAGACAGAGGTGGACTTTGTGGCAATCTTGCGTCCCTTTTTTGATTCTAATCATAAGAACCCTTTCTCCTACTATTCCATTCCCATATGACTCATCTCTAGTCCTTGAGCTTTTTGAGATTTTCCTCAGATTTGCCGATAAACTTCACTGTCTTACAAAGCTTAGTCATTTTCATAGCTCTATGTGTGTTACACATCTTTGTATGTGAGAATAAAAGGAAGAACAGGAAACATATGCAACATCATTCACAGTCACTTTCAACAAAACCACATCTGTTCTTATGGGAATGATAAATTAATAGGTCTTCAACAGTCCACGTCTGATTTGCTTTGAACTGCTTAGTATCTCAGGTTGCATACCTTGCCACTAAGTTTCAATATCTGATTTCCAACATGTATGTCTAGGATTTATTTTGTTCTTCAATCATATGGATGGCGTTTTTCTTACAGACTATAGATGACAGTTATATAGAGATACACAAAACAAAGTTGAGTACAGCATTCCAGTTTAATCTATTGTATTTAGTGTTTTGAGAGTTTTTTTCCACCTTTTTTTTTTTTTTTTTTTTTTTTTTCCAGAACTCAGGCCCTGTTATGTAGATAGATATTCATTAATCCTAATTGTTTAGTTATATTAACAGATATTCATGTACCAATTTTACAATTTTTTCTAGAAAAAATTGTGATGGACTAGGAAGATGATCTAAATAGGAGTTAAAAGAAAAAAGTTTTAAATCACTAGGTTTTCTTTTGCTCCAGTGAATTTAAGGTCTATTTTAGCCTCATAAACTACTCATTAATTTCTAAAAATCAGAAACTTCTCAACAAAAAATCAATCTTGCCATCAACCAGGATTATAATCTGTGACAGTCATTATTTTGTAGCATTTAAGCATTTGTAACCTGGCAAGAAAATAGTAAAAGGAGGAACATATGTGAAACAGATATAAACTCATTTTAAGCAATTAATTGAACTTAATTTCTATAACTTAATGTCCAAATGAGCATAAGATAAGCATGTGCCTGGATCTAGGTTCATCATGCCAATATACATATCCTTCCTGATGAACAGCAGCTCCTCTCCATGACAATTAACCTTTGTGGATTCTTTGTATCTTTGAGAATTCAAACACTTTTTCAAATATATGTTTGAGTGGGTTCTAAGCTTCTACATAATATAAAAACCGTATAGACAAACAAAGCCATCATACATGCCTTGTAGACATACAAGATGACTTACACAAGATGAGAGAATGAAGTTTTTAGTTAAAAATGCAATTCAAATTTTAAGACAAAAACATCTGATTTAATTGATCTCAACTTTATTGTCTCCAGCTTTTGCTAATAGGCCATTTGTTTTACAGCCTTTAAATATCAATGCTATGATGTTCAGCAGAACCTAATCTAAATCCCCATTAAATTAACATGAATATATTACTTTAACTAAATGTGATCAAGGTTCTTCATTTGTATACACACTATAAAGATACCTGATCTTTGTAGTATTTTATGAACCGCAAGTTACTATTGGATATAACTAGTAAATTGTAATGTGAATGTAATATATTACATTTCTACTTTCACATTAGGTAACAGTACTAGGATATTTTCCATGCTGTGAGCAAATTTATAAACTATAAAGGCAAGTCTCTTGGCTGAACCTGAATGAGTACTGCCTTAAAGTCATCCAGTAGTGCTAAATTTTCAAAGATGAGGTTAGAGGAATTCATGGACATGAGTGGTTCATCATCCACCTACAAAATCAATTATTTTTATGATTGATATATTTCAGGCTTCAGAAGTAAACTTCATTTTCAGTTCAGTTCAGTTTTCATGTTGTGGTTAGTAACACAGAAAATTTTCTTCACTCATTTCCAATTGGTCGTGCATCTATCCACTTTTTTTCAAGCAGTTATCCTGTAGGCTCCTTTTTTACAAGTTGAAAAAGGACATAAAGTGGATGACATAGATGGGAGAAGATTGCTTTTTTATATATGTGAACCTCAGTTAGCTGAACAAGGACAAGGCTTTATTTCCAATTCTCTGATTAGGTAATTTTTGACTCCAAGAAAAGAAGTTGCTAAAACCACTACAGTCTTTTAAGTGGAATTTTTCAAAGGAAGTTCTGTGAAGTCTCCTTTCAGAAGGCAGTTTTGGATTAACAAATAAATGATTCATATGTAAATTTATAAACTGAACTGGGGCCTGAATTACTGAGAATTTCTGTTTACTCAACTCTTTACAGTGTTATCTACAGCATTTCTTTCTCTTCATGTAATTCTACTTTTGAATGAAAGCATCAGAAATATTATTTCAGTGCAATTGCAATAACTGACCATAACCATAACCATCTGACTATTTCTTGTATTAAAATACATTACAACCATCTGCTTCTTGACTCTCTTAAAAAAGACACAAGGCTAGGTCTTCAAAATTGTGACTAGCTTAACATAAAGTTTAGCTGTCTCAGTTTCTGCAAGGCTGATTTTCAGTCAGTAAATATATTAATGGGATTTTATTTTATTTTTTTTTAAATATCAGTTTTAAAATAACACACTAAGACAGCTCTAAATTAAGCTTCAGTCTAAAATTATCAATTCTAGGAACAAGAGTTCTGAAGAACCAGCAACTCTGTTGTACCTTTGACTGATATCTTTGTCTTTGTTTGTGCTTTTGTATGGCAGATATTGTAGAGACTGAAAAGACCATAAGAGACTGAAAAGAACATAAGGTGTAAGTTTGCCTTAACTCCATTGACTTGACATCCAAGGAACACTTGTGTAAAGCTACAATCACAAATACTATATAACAGATAAAATATAATAAAAAATTTACACTTCATAACACATAGGTGAAGTGATATAACTACAACCTCCATGGTAATGCTGAGAGACCTTGCTTGTATTCAGTTTAAGATGCCCATGAACTATTGATTTTTATTAATATTTAGTTCAGCACTCTTAACATATTAAGGTTGCTGAATTTTTAATCCGGAGTTAATTTTCCTACCATATTCTTATTACATTTGTCTATTTAACAAGTTTTTCTATTCACAGGTTTCCTTCTGTATAAATGTTAAATCAGCCATTTGTTTTCTGTTGTACATTTTTAATGTCTCATCTTGATGTCTGAATTATTATAAGCACTCTAAGAACTATTGTTTGCATGAAGAATTAATCATTTTTTAATTTGTATTGAATTTTAATATGACAGTCATTGTTACCAAGCTGTATTTTCTCATCAAGACTTCTGCTTAGAAATAAAATTATGTTAAGGCTGAAGTTTAGTAATCCACAGTCTGTGCTAAAATTAATTTTACTTGTAAGAAGCAGTGGTATATGACATTGCAGCTTTATTGTTTTTGATAAAAATCACATGAGTTTACACAAGGAGTAAGTTTCATAAATGAACTATATTATCTATATTTTTGGGAAAAAAATGATAAAACAAACTGTCTCTACTTTACATTAGATTACTTATTATATGTAGTAGTTTAAATTTTCTGTTTGTCTAGACATTAACCCTATCTTGACATAACTAAACCTTGAACAATGTATTTGGCATTTTCTATGATTAAAAATTTCTGTGAAGAACCAGTCCTGGCCTTTCCATGTTATTACATTGTGTAAATTTTAATTCCCATATAGTCACTTGCTTTCAATATATTTCATCTTTGGTGTCTTGAACGATGTAGGAATTTACATTGGTTTGGGGGTTTTTAAGTGTTCCATTTTCCAGAAGGGGTTCCTATCCTTCCAATTCTCAGAATTCAAAATAATAGACATGCTTTACACATGACCATCCTTCAGCAGATTTAGAACAATTCTTACTTTTTACCACTCATGCAATCCTGGACTTTTAAAACAACTGTAAGGAAATATTGGCTTCCAGCATCTTTCAAATAGCCTTACTACTTCTTTATATGATATTGGAGAACAGGATTATCTAGGCACATTTTAAAGGTAACATGGAACAAACCAAGATTTTTACTCAACATTTCTTAGAAAGTGTTTCCAAATACCAAATAGTGTGTTTTATAATAATGAAAATTGTGGTTAATGTAATAAACAGTAGATTATTTGGGACCCTGTAAAGGAGTGGAAAAAAGTTATACCTGAGAGAAATAAAAGCATTGGTGATTGGAAGGTTGACATGGGAAATGCTGTGACTGATCTATGGAGCAATGATAGACAGACAATAAAGAACAAACCTTTTAAAAATCAGTATAATTATATGGAAATATACCTTTTCAAATAAACTTGTACACTGATACAGAGAAATGATTACTTGTTTTGAGACTTATTTACTTACTTATAGAAAACTGCTCCTCAACTTGTTTACTTACTTATAGTAAGTTATAGTATTACTTAGGGTATTTTTTTATATTGATAAGAATCCTGCTTCCCCAGACTGTTCTGTGGAATTTTACCAAGGACTACTGTGTTCATAAAACAAAACAGTTTACTCTGAAGATCTACCAAGAACTATAATATTCAGCAAAATATTTTGGTTTTGTGCTTGGGGAACAGGTGTGCTCTAATTAGATGGAGTCTTGGTAATGAGTAAAGATAGCCATATATGGATGGTAGAAGTTCTATTGGTTCTCTTAGATAAGATAGAATGAGTAAACCGGCTGAAAAACACTCCTGTTATTCAAGAAATTAGCCAAGACAATCTGCACATGTTCTGGGGAAAAAAACAAGGTGAGAAAGACTACAACCCTTCCTCCCAAAGACCCCGGAGATGCCCACCAGGAGGCAATGCACAGGTGCAAAGAGAACATCAGCTGCTGACATCAGCCTTTTGAACTAGCCCAGCCTTACTCATGCATATGTATGTTTGTGTTGTGTAACCCAATGAATATGTATATTCACACTCTGTAAGTTTTTGGTAAAATATGTGGTGGGTGTGCAAGCTTTGTGCAGAAATCCCCTTGCACTCCGGTGCCAGAGCAAACATACCTGTTTTATAACTCTATTTGAGTTGTAGAGTCTTTTTTCCATGAATCAACACTTCTTTGCAAAACTTCACATTTGGTTTAGATGTATACTGGAACTTTATAATATTATAACTGTAAAATATTGTAAATGACAAAATATTATTGTTTCATGGACAAATTTCATGACAAATGAAAAATTTCATGACAAATTTCATGACAAATTATTGTTTCATGGAAAATCCTGAAATTCTTTCGTTTGCTTTTATTCTAGATGAAATATGAAAATAAGTATATGAAAACTAACTGAAAAAAAAAAAATGGAAACAGTGTAAAATACTAAATATGTTTAAGACCTACTTTGTCTTTATTTCATTTAACTTATTTAATAATATTTAGTATTTGTATCATGTCAAGTTATGTCATATAGTACAGCATTAAATAGCATGTTATAGGTTACAGATATCATAATGTAGTAATTAAGGGTTTGGGGTTTTTTAAGTAATAGTAGATGCTATTTAGTATTGAAGACTCTCCATTCTTTTGATTAATCTTAAAAAAGAATCTTGGAAATTGTCCACAAATAGCTGCTAAATGTATTCAAATTCTGAAAAGACCAGTTTAGTGTCTAATTATCAAAAAGATACTCTTGTAACTGAAGTTTGTCTGAAGAACAGTACACTCAGTGTAGACCTTCTACGTATTAAATCTGATAATTAAGTCCCTCTGAATTGATGGTATATTTTCCATCATTTTAACATTTTTATTTCATTTAATATTCAACATCAGCATATGATATTTCATTATTAGAACATGAGTAGTTTTATTTTTCTTCATTAATTTTTCCAGCTCTCAGTAAACTTGAAGATTTATTAACAAATAGATTGGCTTATATGTTTATAAAATATGGAAATTTGTGCTCAGAATTTATCAGAAATTCTGCTCAAATGCCTTCTAGAAGCTGAATCAGAGTGGCTAATATGCCAGATCAATGAAGAGCCTTTTAGTGTAAAGGATAATTAGATGCATAAAATAAGTTGAAAACATCTATATTTCTTCCGTCTTCAACCAGCTGCAACACATAGAGGCCTTAAAGAATGATAATAGGTAAAATGATGATACAAATTTTATCTTGGATAAAATCCCAAAAAAAGTGAAAGGAAGAGAGAGGAAGTTAAATTTGAAGAAAAAAGAAATATTAAGAAAATAGTTCTAAATATGCTAATGCTAAAAAAGCGCCTTTTTTTTTTTTTCCTTTTCAATATTGTTGCAACATTTTGGGGAAAAAAAAAAAAGGGGGGGGGAGGGGGAGGGAAGCCCCAAACCAACCAATATAACCCCTCCATAACAAAACAAAAAATCCCAAAACTCATACATATCAAGCTGTAAATTATACTATTTACTTTTTGTCATGAGTTCAACTCTTTGCAATAATTTGATTACATACTTTTATTGTTCATTTTCTGTGGCAGTCATTCCTTAACTACTTGTGTTCACTTAAGTAAGTGACATGATAACTGCATGAAGTCTTCTTAAGGTTGTTAATAAAACATTCCTGTGGTTCCTAGAAGAGCTACATTCTTTCATATATAAATCAAATCATAGTTTATTTAAAGCAGTTAAAACCAGCAACAACAACAACTAAACCCAAACAACATATATTGTATGTATTATTTATATACTGCCTAACAAGGCAACTTGTCCATGTTGTTACAATATTATTTCTACATAGATTCATAATCCCATTACCAGACATTAATTACACATTTATTTAAGCAATTAACCATGAAAATGGCTTTATTGTCAGAGAGATTATATATGACCTGAAAGTCATTTGGTTAATGAGAAACAGAAAGTGCTTACTAACCAGGGCAGGTATTTTGTTGGCAGCATCACTAATTACCCTGACAAGCTTCTAAATGAGGATTCTGCATCCAGAAGTTTTTCTGGTTTTCCTCCCTCTCCATCCCCAAGAAAAAAAATGTTTCTTTTTCTAACTGTTGTAATGTTTATGATAGAATCATAGAAAGGTTTGGGTTGAAAGAGCCTTTTAAATATCATTTTGTCCAATCTCCCTGACATGGGAGGCAATGTTATTGTGCTGTATCATTGTTCAAATGCAGTGTATCTTGACTCTATGCTTATGGAGATGAAAACTACCACTATTCAGATTTAGAGTATTCTTCTCCATCAATGTAGCACTACATATGTTGGCCACATTAAAAATTTGTCTCAAGAGTTACTCTCCGTGAAGATAGATCTAATGTATTTAAAGAATACATAGGACAAGAAAATCTACTATTCTCAAAGCTGGATGAAGGACAATTAAATTTACTGTGTTGCCTTGTAGACATAGAATAAATTAAATTAATACTCTAAGTATGTGCTTAAATAACATTAAAAAATCAAGGTCCAACTCTGCTTCACAGTCTGCCAACAGTTACTCAAGTCATGTACTTGTTATTCTACTGTGAAGGGCCTATTAGTCTAATGTTGGTTAGGTTGAATGTTGCTAACTCTCTTTCTGAAAAAGTAGAAATAAATAGATAGATAGATAGATAGATAGATAGATAGATAGATAGATAGATAGATAGATAAAATGCACTTAAATGTCTACATTTTCTTACCTTATAAAAGGATAATTTTTTCTTATTTTATTTTTTTTTTCAGTTAAGGATAAAAAAAGATCAGTGACATGGAAAATTGAAAATCTGATGCTCCAAGAGTACTGACATTCATGTATATACAGTCTATAAATATACCGTACAATATCTAGCATATTGCTTGAACATTATTAGATTCTCCACTGCAGTCTTAATTTCAACCCAAGGATTTTAGGAGGCTGCAGAAGAAAGGTATGTTATTATTCACTTTTTTGAGTTCTAGATTAGATCACCCATGCTTTACACCAGTGTTATGAAATAGATCAGATATAAAAAATTGTCATAATACTTCTGTAATGGTTTAAGCCCTGCCAGGACCGGATAGCACGTTGCTGTTGCCCCTCCCTCACCCGCAGCCGGTTGGGCTGGCAGTGAGACACAAACCCGGGTTAAAATAAGAAGAAATTTAATACAACATAGTGATAAAACAATCTGAACAACAACAGTAGCAATGATAACAACAATAAACAGCAATAACAGTGAACAAAACATACGATATACAGAGAAGTACCGCAAATGGTCATGGAACAGCTCCCCGCCACCAAGACCACCAAAGAGCAAGTAAAAAGGTTCCACCCCTGGAGCTGATGTCAGCATGGTATGAATAACCCAGCTGGAGATCCCTTCCCTCTCCCTCTCTGCTGGGGAAACTTAACCCTATCCTAGCCGAACCAGGACAACTTCTATCAGTAAGCTCAGGACAGTTGATTTTATTCCAAGCTAGGGTATATCTTATTTATTATAAGTAAAATATTAATAAACACAAGCAATTATTATAATTAAAGCACATAGTTCTACTAAATATAAAATTCCTTATTAATGTAGGTAATTTGTATTGTTTAATTATACATATATTCAGTTACATATAATACACATTGACACCTTCCTTTTTATTACCACTTCAATATGAATAGGAAATATATAACTGGAAACTCCTTCTCTATGAGAAAAAGACACAGCTAACAAATACAGAAATGCAGAAAAACAAAATATATGGGGAAAAAAAAGATTTTAAAAAGAGACATTTTGTTCTGCAAGACACCTGTCTTTATCACTGTAATGTTTACTGTTTTAAACAGAAATACTGAATAAAGAAATCTGATTCTTCAAATATATATTCTGGAATTTTGTGTGTATGTGTGTGTGTGCATATGCAAAGCTTTCTACAGATATTTTGAATCTGCAGGTTAAATGTAGTCAGAGTTCTTACACATCTAACAGCTGTGGTGGTGCAATTCTTACCCCTCCCCACCCCTCCTTGTTGGGCTGCTCCGTGCCAGGTGTGATTCCACCCACATCTCCCCCGAGATATACACTAATCTGTGGAGATAAAGACTGCTAATGTTAAGGCACCCCCTTAAGGAGCCTGCCTCCTGCCCCTCCTGATCCCTGGGAAAGAGTTCTAATGGCCCATCATCTCCTGATGGCCTGGCACACCTGTGCCTGGCATGTGGTCGGATGGAACAATAAAAGGGTTGCACGTTGCAACTGCTGGAAGGCACCAGAAGGTATCTGACAAAAGTCAATTATCTTGGACCCTATAAACTGCAACCGCCAGAGAGACCCTTTGAGCTCTCCTGGATTGCAGCGGGGCTGTGACCAGCATCTCCCCTGAGCTGGGATGCCTCACGGGTACCAAAACCCTTAAGGTGCCGTCTGCTCCAGACGGAAGGCCAGGGTGAAGTCCACCCGCTCGAGTCTCAACTATGGCCCGTTGAGGAATGCCAAGGCATTGGGAGTATTTGCTCTAAACTCGAGAGGGATATTTTCTTTGAGCTAGCTTCTATTTCACCTGTTCTTTCTCTGTTTATTGGTGTTCATGGGGGTACGTACCTTTGTTCCTGTGTGTGTTTGTCCATTTTGTGTTCATTTTACTGAATCCAAACACCTTTGTTTCTGTATGTACATGTCTGTTTTGTTTATGTGCACGTATATATGTATAAATTAAGGTACCCTTAAGTAAGTTAGAGTGAATCTTGTCACTTTACAATCTGTGAATAAGTTGCTTTGCTTTCTCTTAGCATTTCTGAATTATTTTGTATTGATAAATGGCTGTTAGTTATTAATAAATCTAGATTTCTTACTAAATCATTACCATGTCAATACTTTCATCTGCAACAACAACTTGAAGCAGCAAAATATATATATTTTCTGTCCTGGTTCAGCTAGGATAGGGTTAAGTTTACCCAGCAGGGAGAAGGGATCTCCAGCTGGGTTATTCATACCATGCTGACATCAGGTCCGGCACAGCAGCGGGAAGTTTTCTTTTGTGGCTTTGGTCACGGGGAGCACAGGGCTGTCTGTATCCATTGCGGTATTTCTCTGTAGAACTTTTGTCTTGTTCACTGTTATTGCTGTTTATTGTTGTTATCATTGCTACTGTTGTTGTTCAGATTGATTATCACACTGTTGTATTAAATTTCTTCTTATCTCAACCCCAGGGTTTGTGCCTCACTGCCAGCCTGGCCGGCTGAAGGTGGGGGAAGGACAACGGCAACGTGGTCTCCGGTCCCGGCAGGGCCTAAACCAACACATTTTCCCAAAGCGGTATGAAATTTATTAATTTGTAAATGGTTATCACATATAGTATCATCAAGAATTGTTGTGTGTTGAGGTTTAAAATAAAGTACAATTCAAATTTTTATGAAATAGTGTATCTGTTCAAGAAAGTTCATAACACACAACCAAATATCTTATACATTTAACATTAAACTTTTAAATTTTTGCAGATGTATTTCATAACAAAGAAAAAAAAAATCTGCATTTGGGTCTATTTTTGAATTGTAAAACCAAAAAATTGAAAACATTCCTTTTTAGCCAAGAAGAGACTAAAGAAATGTCGGCCAGCACTGTGCTATTATCCTTCCTCAAAGCTCACATAATGTGAAATAACATGCACTTTCTGATGAGTATACCTTACACAGAACAAGATACACCTTTCCCACAAGATGTCATACTACATTATTCAATGTTGCGTTCTTTAGTAAACTAGTTTCTTGCTTTAGACATCTCCATAGTTCATCTCCAGTGATACTGCTAGCACCATTAATTAACTGCATATTTCAATCAATTCAATTAATTAATGAAACAGATTCATATTTTGGGGACACTGAAAAGCACTATAATTCTTTTATAATCACAATTTAAACTGTATTTTTGTTTATTTATTTTTACTTGAAACTACTGAAGCATGTGTTAAAGTTATTGGAAAAGACTAAAGTTACAGTTAATATTTTTATTTGCTGTCACAGTTTTTATGGTGTATTATGCATCTGACCTTTGCACAGCTCATCTGGGAGAATAATGGGAATAATCTTCAATACTCTTCAAAGGTGAGTCCCATGCTTAGCTATGCTGACAGCTTTACTCCTCCACCTATCTCTGTAATGGCAGATATTTTTCAGTGAAACAAGAAAATTTTGACAAATAAATTGTGATTAGTAAGATGAAAGCAGTAATTTGGTGGTGTTATGGTAAAACACACACACCCCCACCACCCCCACCACCCCAACTTAAATATAACCATACTGTTACAGAAAATCCAAAATAAAGAACTTCTCGACACCAATTTGATGCAGAGAAGCAGACACTTCTTTATTGACGGCTGGACGTGTAGGGGAGTGCTCTTACCAACAGCACATAACAGGAACCAGAATCATACACATTATATAGAATTTACTCATACATATTCATTAAGTATTCATACATAAACATACAATTTCTAAGAATTCATTAACATATTCTCCTCCTATTTCCAATGTGGCACAATAAAGTTTAGAAATGTCTAGAAATGGTTCTGGGGTGTAATGTGAGTAGGTGGTCCATGACTCAGTGGTCGCAATCTCCCCCTGCCGGAATTACCTTTTGGTTAAGGACATTGTTTTCCTGGCAGGTACTTGCAAGCTGTTACAGTTACTTCCCTCAGTCACCATTAATCCTGGACCTTGACAACTACCTGTATTCTTCTAGTCCTATGTATGTATTATAAATCAGTTTACAAATCATCTTGTGTTTTGTTACCTAGGTTCTAACCGTTCCTACTAGACAATTATGACCAATCTCTTTGGCCTTGGTACGGGGCTGTACAAGGGACTTTAGAGTAGCAGTTAGTTGCTAGATTCAAAATATAGTAAATTTAAAATGATTTTATACTACAATATCTCTTAATTCTATACTTATAATAAAATCAAAATACAATTTAATTTCAGTTGATAATAAAATCAGTAACAATACTGCACATTTGTTCCCCATTAAGCAGATTGGGAAATCTATATGTTATTTACTCTTGACACATCAGTTCTGTTTCAAACTAGCTGTTTATCTAAGCTTTGTCTCTCTTGCCCAGTAAGTACTACAAAATAATTAGTCATGTTAAAATGTGGTGCCCAACCTTTTAGAATACATGAGTTACGGGACAAATATGATTTAATGTCCCCTGAAACATACTGTGTACCTTTCAAAATCAAGCACAGGGGGAATAATGCAACTACAGTTCAATTCACGACTTCTATCACCAAAAGAAACCTGAGCTGCCCTGGGTAAACAACAGGATGTGACTTGTAGGTTTTTATGTTTGCAGTTCCAGCAGGTTTGCCTCTTTCTGGTTATCATTTCTGGTTTATCATGTATCCTATCATGTAAATGGAAACCAGGCTATTAACAACTCAAAAGCTAGGACACATATACAGCTGTATGTAGATACATAAATAAATACACACAGTGATATTGGATAACCTCTGGTATTAGTTTACTCATTCTAATACCCTTCACAGGCACCTAGTATTAGTAATGCCTAGTAGTATTTGATTTCTAGTAGGAAATACTAAAGATTGAGGAGAATAAATTAAGATTATTGTTTGGGAGTTTTGTTGCTGATGTTTTGTTTCTTTTAAAAGAAAAAAATATTTTGACTATTGCCCTCAATAGTATTTTTCATTGGCAAAGCATCTGAAAACTTTAGCTACTTAGCCAGCAACTCTTCACAAGGCATGTATAAATGCTGTTGACATAGTACAGGAACAGGAGCATAAGAACTAATATAATTTCCAAGCTCAAAGAAAGAAAAGCTCACATATATTTTGTATTTGTTAGACTGTGAGGACCATATTGACCCATCAGAAGTGCCAGCATATATGTTCTTTTTTGTTTGTTTGGTGTTTTGTTTTTTTTGGGGGGGTTTGTTTTGATTATTTTTTTTTTTTTAAGGTAAGATGATTTAGCTTACTAGTTGGACGTGGTATTAAAGAGAATTATTCCCTCTACAATCTTTCCTTTCTAGTTTTGTTTTAATGACTAGATCCTCATCTTTATTCTGCCCATAAGCAAAAGCTATGCAAATTTTATACAATTGCTTCAGCAAATTAGTGCTGTAGCAATGTTAAAATAACTCATTGAAATTATACAGAATAAAATATGATAAGCATATTACATATTATTAATGTTCAGGTTAGGTCTCATCAACAGATTCTTCATATTCAAAACTACTTAATTTATTGTATAGAATGTCTACTACTGTTGCACTGTAATCTAAACATAGCATTTGGTTTTGCTTAGTATTAGTTACAGATTAGTGAGAAATTTTAGTAGTTGATATTAGGTAGATTCATTAAAAGGTACTATTATCTTTAGATATGCGTAGCTTTTTGTTACATCTGTGAAAAGAATGAGCTAATTGAAAAGGAAAGCATGGTAATAAGTATTCTGGCATTAACCAAACTATGCCCTAAAAGTTAAAAGATCAGGAGGTAAAAAAGTAGCAAAACAGTTAAGTCAATTGTCCTGCTGAAAATATCACAGTATTGAGCTTTTCTATCCTTGGCGATATTAAATGCCAAGAAAAGCTATCGTGCACATACTACTTCATTAGTTAGACAAACACCAAAACCCTCAAAACCTAGTAAAAAAGCAAGAAAATTTGAAGCTGCTCTCTGAATTTGAAAAGAACACTGATGTATTGAAACTGCACATGTACAAATATGCTGACTTCCACCTGAGAAATAAACAACTAAGCAGCTTCAACATTATCCTCATTTCCATTGGTATTTTATGCTAGCAACATGATATGCAAACATACTTGATGCTATGTAGGGAAACAACTTTGGCCAAGGCTGAATGATTTATTATTAGTGCTTTATTAAGAGAAAATATTTGTAGGTATGTTTTTTGCAGCATTAAACAAAACACAATTGATATTACTAAAAGAATTTTACTATTTTAGTTAAAAACTTTTGTTATTCTTTCTCTGATTGTATTCTTTGTTTAGAATCTTTTATGTCCAGAGCCCATAGGTCTCCAATTGGTGAAATAAAGCAGCAGACTTTGAAATCTGCTGACTGGATGCTATTTCTCTTGATGATTACAGGAATTGTGACATAAAAATATAGTAGCCTTCACAGCTTTCTCTACCAAACTGTTCCTGGGAACAATTTAAATTAAGAATCTGTTCCTTGATAGAAAATGGTTGAGGAAGAGGCAGGTATTTAATATGTTCCTAATTACTTGTTCCATAGTCTACTATCAAATAAGTTAAATGAGTTTTTATTATCATAATTTATCTGTTTCACTACAGTTGATATGCTTATAGATTTATGCACTATTTGTCACTTTCTTATCTATCTCTACTGATGATTTAATAAGCAGTTATAAACAAGTTAGCTATAGAAACTTTATATAAATATATATACACATTTGAAGTTTTAAAAGAATATAGATTTAAATTTAGTCTATTTGGCTCGAAATTTGTTCTCATAAGATAGCATGACTGCTTCATGCTTCGGCTACTTAATTCTTTTAAATCATTAGCAAAATATTAAACTGGGATTTTTGCAGGTTTCATAAATAGAGATAAGTGATAAGGATTAGAAAAATTTAAAATGAGAAAATATGTACAGATTAGCATGGTTATTTCCCTTCTAACATCTCTGAAACTATATCAACATGCTTCAGAAATTCTTAACAGAGAATAATTTAACATCTGGAAGACAAATAAAGAAAGCAGTATTTTTCGTCATCTTGGTCCAAAAAAATGTCTTAAAATACTGGTATAATAGATAAAGAGTTAATAAATTTTATTTAAGTTTGTCAAGATCGCAATGCAGATGAAGGTTGACTGACACGCAGGTTGCAAAATGTGTTGCCAGTGACATAGGTGAAATGGAGAATCATGAGGGAAGAATTATAGTAGTGGTAAATACTAGAACTATGATTCAAAGCACCTGAAATCTTTAAAAATAATCAAACCATAAGCTATGGTAGGATTTTTTTAATTATTTTTATTACATTTTATATATTTTGTTTTAAATTATTTTATTTTTGTTTTTTGCGTTTCTTTCAGAAGTCAGGTTTAAGGCATTTCTTTGACGTTACATTCCAGTAAAAAAATGTAATAAATAATTTTCAATTATTTAACACTGTATTAACAAATTAAACACAGTTCTACTTTTACCTGTGCTGTAGTTGCTGACCTACTAAGTCCTTTATTTATATCTAAAATTTTAATGCATCTGCTGTCTTTATTTTGTGATCAATACTGTCTCTTGTAACAGTCTTGACTCAGGAAGGAAGAGAAAATGCTCTGCAAACAACCTCTTAACTTAGCCTCTGATAAGATTTGTTTATTAACAGTAGAAACGTCTGCCAGAGTTGTCATTATTAATTATCAGATCTTGTTAGATAGTCTGAGCTATCATTTGGGACTCGCCTTTGCTGATCTTACTTGTCTTGAATGATATGAATTCATTGATCATTCCCTGCATTGTTTAAAGAGGTCCTATTTGAATCCCTTTATAATTATTACTAGAGTCTCATCTCTGCCTTTTTTTTTTTTTTTTTTTTTTTTTTTTTAGTAGTCATTATGACAGGTTTTGGTCTCAAATAACATTTTCATGCAGATGATGCATCCTTTTACAAGTTTTTTTTTTTAATCTTCCTTCACTTCCTTATTCCACTTTGACTTTCTGAGAGCAACTGTTTGACATGGAAAAATAATTAATGCTAATATTTTGATCTGCGATGTTTCCCGAAGAGATCTCACAGTTGTTGACACTGATGTGACTTATGTTTGACACCAAATATAGCATAGGAATATGTCATCGTTAATGCTGAGCTGATCACATGTGGCTTTTCCCCCAGGAAATCACCTTTCTTCAGTATCACTCAGGAGAAGAGCTGATACTTGATGTTGACTGACTAGCAGAATATTTTCTCTTTTTTAAAACCAGCATAGTTCACCAACCTTCTAGAAAAGTCAGAATCATTAGAAGAAAAATATATATTTATCTCAAGTGATTTTTTTAAGCATTTTAACTTTCTAGGGAAAATATGAATAAAGTATTGATATTGTTCAAACTTTTGATAAACTTATATTATGAATAGAAAAGAATACTATTATTCCATTTGGAGTAGACTAGAAAATTTGAGCTGAGTCAAAAATACTTTAGGGACTGAACTTGAAGAAAAAATATTACTTATATTCATAAAGTATAGATAGAAAAAAAGCATGTAAAATGACAAATTCTGAAAATCATAAGGTACCATGGCCAGGTGACTCCTTTAAGCTTATTACCATAATACTTAGATGCAAGCCCACTGACCTAGGTAATACACCAACAAACCTGTCTCAGAGAGTTTTGGTACAGATATTATTGTTTTAGAACAACTTTTGGTCCACTCACACTTTTTATCATTTACAGGTTCTTATAGATTGATTGAAGAAAGGTCCATATCAACAGTCTTGATATAGCAGCATGTTTCTGCTCTTACTGTTAAGAAAATGAAGGATACAGATGTATACTGCTCAGTGCCCCAAGTTCTCCAGTTATCAATAAAGGGTTTTTTTATCTCCAGTCCCCAAAGAAAAGTTCCTTAAATAAAAAGATTCTGAAGAGGTTCTGTGATGAGGTTCTCACATTTTGACTGAAAAGACTTAGACATTGCAGTCTTCAGCTGAATATATAATTCAAAGACTTCAGTGTAATGTATATGGGAGCAATCCTATCAATTTTATTAAGAAATGTCAAGATCCCTCTTCCATTTAATTTTTCACTCCCAAACACACATGTATCAACCTCTGTTTTATAGCCCTTAGAGTTCTCAAAAGTGGATAATTAGACTGTGGGAAGACAACAGGACAAATAAGGTGGATTATGTCTTCAAACATTAATCAATGTTTGAAGCTTTCTACCTATTAAATATACATTTCCTTTTTCCAAAATCCACCTCAAATATATTTACATTTCAGTACCTTTGTCTGGACACTTGTGTCCTTCATTTCATTTTTTATGTGGTCATGAACTGTGATGACTCATCTCATAGATAATCTGTGCAGAACTAGTTTGCTGTTTCTCATGAACTAGTTGAGTAACCAGAAATGTTATATTTTTTCAGCAGAAATATATAATAATATTACCTAATTGTTTCTACACATACTACTTGTTTCTACTTATAGACTGATAAGTTTTCTGTGTGTTCATTCTGATATCTGCTTGAATCAAAATTCATATCAAGAATTTTTCCAGTTCCCTGGAAGTTGCTCTTGGCAATACCATTATTTATTCCACTCTTTTCTTAGTTATAAAAGTTTCATTAAAAAAACCCAAAACAACAACAACAACAAAAAAACAAACCAAAAACCAAAAAACAAACAAGAAACAGCCACTTGCAGAAAAAGAATATATAGAGTTTGCAAATACTTCATAGATTTAAATAATTTTTTAGGAAGAAGTTGCCAAAACATTTCTTAGTGTGTATAAATTTGGGCTGATTGAAGTTTGTTTCCACTGATTTATGGGAAGGAAAAATATAATTTCTATGCAGCGTAACTTCTTTCTTATGAACAGTTCAAATTATTATTTACTACTAAAAATATTTATACTTCAAAAGTTCTTTGAATTCACCAATTAAAGAAGCCTTTAGATTTAGGAAGAGAAAAAGTCATAATTAGCCATATATTAACACCCACTGTGTCATCTGACAGCCTGTCCCTTTACCAATATTGGCAGCATAGACAGACAGAAAACACCCTGCCCCCCTGACAGACATTGGCAGTGCAGGCTTCCCACATTATTCTTGTAAGATATGATTCTCAAATCACACTACCACTGGTGGAGCCAAGGGGCAGCACCACTCTTACATTCAGGGGGTACTTGCACAATTGGCTCTTGTGGCCAGATGACCCAAACAGATGTCTCTGGCAGTCCACTGGAACTATGGATCTCTGTTATCGAGGACTGAGTGAGCTGCTATATGGGTACATTGCTGCTCATCTTTCCTACTGCCTCAATAAAGATTTGCTTTATAATGTGTTTTCAGACTCCATTACTATTTGGAATGCACCATCCTCAGGTTGCATGATTCTTTTCAGGTGCTATTTCTCTCTCATCTTCTATTATGATGAATATTGTCCATTCAATTTATTTTATTTTTCTGTACTTAGAAAAACTGCGGTTTGTCTGTCTTTCCCTTTTTTGACTGAAATATAGTTTAGACTAAGATATTAAGTGGTTTTGAGATTGCAAACATAAAAAATAAAGAATCAGTAAAAAGGACAAACAGATGTAAAACTGAAACTGTCTCTTGTGGATCACAACTGAAGAAAGAAAACAAACAACTAGATAAAGGAAATGACAACTAAACCATTCAACATAGGAAAAGGAATTCAACAAATAAATTGGGCCAGGAAAAAATGAAACAGAGAAGCAGACAAAAAAATGAAACCTACTTTTCAGGACATTGCAAGAACAGCAATCAACTTTTTAATAAAGTAGCATAGACAAAAAATTGAAAGATTTTTCCCTTCTCCTTGAATCCCAAATGGATATTAAAAAAAAAAAAACAAACAAACAAAAAAACCCCCCACACACAAACCCCCCCCACAAAACACAACCAAAAAACAAACACAAAACTTTTCCATGTTACAACCTAATCCAAAATTAGTCTGAATCATTAAATGGCTTTGGATCAAAATGGACAGACCAAATTCTGCTTTTAGTAAACTTGTATGTTTAGCCCCTAAAGTAATTTAATATAACCAGTTATATGCACTTCTTGCATTAGAGGAACTTACACACTGTTATTCACCTTCTCTATTCCAAACTTTATTTTATAGAATATTATCATAACTCTCCTCCACCAGGTTTTCATATAGATAGATGTTCTTCTTATGGAAAGATGTTCCATGTCTTTCATTACAAGGACTGACCTAGTAGTGCTCATAGCAGTCTTACCTTTCTTGTAACTTTTACGGGCAAGTAAGCTGCCATTGTTTTTTATCTTGTATAAAGAATGGCATGCCCTGTTTTCCTAAATTACAGCTTGTCACCATGTTTTGTAAAAGTCAAGAGTGTTTAATATGACAGATGAAATATGCAGTCCCATCTTTTCTTAAGAGAATCAAGTAATTTTTTTTTAGTAATATATACACATTAAAAAATATATATAATTTTGAAAATGAGCAGACACTGGTTGAATGTAGTCTTGTTACAAAATACAATGTAAGGAGAGTGACTTGAATTCGTGAGGGTTTTTTAGACAATTGCACAGTATCTTCTGATCTTAAAATTTTATCACGTGTTTTATTTAGTAATTTGTGTTATTTATGTGGAATTAAATATTTTATATTGTGAATGTATTGTATTGTAAATTATATCCTAACGTTTTCCCAATCTTTCTAAAGAACACTTAAACAAACTGCACTGTATCTTGCAGCAAAAAGATGCTGATTTGAACAAGTTGAAAAACTATCTAAACTCCTGAAAGGATTATTCTGTTTGCATCAGAGATCTGATTTGTTTTATTACCTTCATGTAAATATGATGGAAAGATAAGTAAACAAATTAAAATATAGTAGTTTTGAAGTTGGAGGTCTCAATTTTGACAGGGGATATTGACTGCCATGCCTCATCAACATTCTGTCCTCTGGTCTGATGAAGCAGATTGTAACAAGAAAGTAGTATTTTTAAAATGCTTTGGTTTTGATTAAAACATCAAAATCTTTTGGGAATTTATGTAAGGTAAAATCAGGGCTAGTACAGCAAGAAATAAAGAGGTAACAGCCTATACGCTTTAGAGCTAAGAAGATGGAAGATAGATTCATAATTTAGTTTATTTTTCTTTTGGAGTAAAAAGTTTTTGATATTATGCTTTGTAAGGGACTGTGTCAGCTGTTTTGTCTCAACATTGCTGTGGTGCCATTACCATCTCCTGAGCTGCAGGGTGGTATAATAAGACTGTTGGGCTGTGTCAGCTGCCTGTTTCAGCACTGCACCACTGCCTAAACTGGGCCTCAACATCCCATTGCTGTGAAGAAGTACACCCTGAAGAAGACAAAAATATCCCCCAAAAAACCTACAGTGTCTGCCTGCAGCTGGAAAAAAGACATCTTTCATAACAACTACCAAGCTGCGCTTGCGTGCAGGGCCAGGGGAAGAATTCAGGTTGAGGAGGATGTGTGGAGGCTGAAGGCATCGCTGGCCAACCCCCCCCCATCCCAGTACGATCACCGTGAACACCTGGGCATGTGCCCATGGAGGAACACAGGGTGGCAAATATGATAATGAGCTCTGTGGAAATGGGCAGACTGATCATGGGGACTGGGATAACAAAAGGACTGTGTACTCTTCTCTGGGTAGGAGCCCCCATCACCTGCACCAAGATGGAATCAACACAATGCTGCTGGATTCGTGGTGGTGGTAACTGAGTGTTCTGCTTATTAAGGATACCAATTAAACCAAGACACCAGAGTGAAAGGAGTAAGTGTATTTTACTAGTGATAACAGTGTAATACAGAAAACATGCAGTGAGAAAAAGCAGAATAGTGCACTTAAAGCAGCAAACAGGAAAATGCAGGGTAATGTATTAAATCATTACTACACAAGAGAGAGAATGGAGATTAAGAAAAATACCTCACCACTTGCATAGGTTCCCATCCCCCAGCCCCGCAGTGGCTGGGCAGCCCCGGTTACAGCGAGGGTTTGCAGAGCCTGTCCCGGCAAGGGGGAAATCCTACGCGGGGCGTCCACCCAGAGGTGAGGCTGCCAACGTCGCTGCAAACGGGCCCAGCCTTATAGACCAGAGATCGACAGGCCAGAAGAGCTGGCACCTTTGTTCTGAGCGGAAATATCTGGTGTCATTCTCCTGTTGGATTCCACCCACAGCCTGCCCAGGGCTCAGGGGGGAGAACCAAGGCAGTTTCTAACAAGGGCAGATACTTGGGTTCTCAGCCCTGAACAAGGCTAAACAAGGGAAGCTGGATACATTCTCTCCTCACTACTGATTCTATTTTGTCTAAGCTGCCTCTTCCACTAGCGAGTTTACATACTTTGTTCATGATTACAGACTAAGTTAGCGGCTTCGGCTTGGGGCCTGTTGTTCAGGCTTCAGTATTTCAATGCTTTATCACTTTTTACATCAGCATAAGTGGGTTGTTATAACTTGTTACAATACCTACTAGCGCAGTGGTTATCAGTTATTAAATATACAGGATTCATCTATAGGTCAGCTCTGGCTTGGGTCGGTTGTTCAAGCCTTAGCACTTTACTGAGCTTGCTGCATCTCTTCTGTCTGCTGGCTTAGCTGTCCTGAGCTTTTCTGCTTCCATCTGTCCTATCATTATTACCTCCTTTTATGGGAATAAAATTTGACAGGTTTGTCCTGCTTCTGGCCGGGATAGAGTTAAATTTCCTTGGGCTGAGAGGGAGCACAGCTAGACCACTGGGTCCTGATCTATCATTAGAGCATTCCATGTCATGTGAAGTCATGTTCAGCATATATAGCCAGATGTGTGCTCTCTCACACGCACCGTTTTCAGTATTTTGGGTCAGTTTGGCAGGATTTTCTGGTGTGGTCAGATCACTGCTGGGGGTGGAGGAGCGGACTGCCTGCCTGTCACCACACTCAATAAGTCACTGATGCAATTTACCCATTTTGGACTTCTTATTGTTATTGTTCTTTCTTGTTACTATTAGTAAATTCTATTTTTATTCAACCTACGAATTACTTATTTCCATCCCTCCCCTATTTCACTGGAGAGGAGGGAGGTGAATGGCTGGCCACATGGCGATTGGCTCCCAGTTGAGTTCAAACTTCAAGGTTGCATGGCATTTGATCTCATTTGTGTCTTAATTTCTCTCTTGGGATTGTTTCACAACATTCCCTGACATTGGATCGGGACATGCTTTTGGCAACCACTTCAGATCATTTAATGATTCCTGATATAGAGAAGACATTCTTAAGTGCCTTCTTAGAGTAAAATATTAGGTTTCTCTTACACCCCTGTTTCATTATATTAATGTTTGGAACAAGCCTTTAATTAATTGATTTTGAGCTTTAATTCATGTGGTTTGCAACTAGATATTCACTTACAACAAAACTGCCTACTGATTTGAGATCAGTGCCTGATATTTGATTGTACTATACTGTCAGAGTGTATTAAGCCTTGTCAAATTTTCCTCATCTACATTTGCAAGACAATACTTCTGGATGCTGATCATAAAAAAACCATTTTTTGAGTTATGCGGAGAAAGATATTTCGGTTCACAGAAGTTTAGCAATTTTAAAATATGTCTTATTTATTTATTTATTTATTTTTTATTTTGAAACAGAAGCTGAATCTTACGTTCTTTTAAAACTAGGTGCAGTTCTAGCAGTAAGAGGTTTCTATACTCAGTTGCCATGGTCTTCTCAGCCCTGTAGCTGTCAGCTCTGATCCTGTGTAAATGGGGTACAAAAGAATAAGATTACCTTGTAATAAAAATCCAAAATGTCAAAAAAACTTAAATCTCAAAGCAACAGTGCGTAGAACTAACTTCTTTCTGACTCTCAACAGCAGACCAGATGATGAGTAGATGGATAAGAAAGCAGAAATCAATGAAGACCTGTGGGTGAATCTGTTAATGAAAGGATAAAAAAATATCTCTATGTTCTTCTAAAACATTGTCAACATTGCCAAGTGTTTTCTCCCATTATTCAATTGATATTTCTGAGATATAAATAAAAATGTATTGGATTTTATTTTAACCCTAGCATAATTAGAACTTTGTTCCACCACAATCCTAGAATGTTCAGACTTTTTTTTTTTTTTTTTCAGTCTAAACTTTAAATGTCTACAAATCGTTTTTCCCTCTCCCATTTTTAAGTTAACTGACTCCAAAATTACTCTGTCTAGATTACACAGCCGAACAATATTACAACTATGCATGACATTGGTAGATTTTATGTGTGGGATTTCCTTTTCCTTGACATATTGCGGACTAATGAAAATACTGATTATTTTGTACTTTTTACACCTCTGTACATACAGATCCACATGAGAAACATTCCACTGAAATCTCAATTAATTTGCCCATATATGATGCAAAATTATTATTCTTTTTGCCTAATTATTCACAGAACAAGTAGCCATTAGCATTTGAATACAAGTGAAATGTTTGTTTCAAAAACTTTATATGATGACATGAACTAGAAAATGGTTATATTTTTCTCTCATTCAATGCAATATAAGTATGGAGTAAACTAAATATCAAGATTTACATCATACCTATTACAGTGAAGCAATGAGAATTATGCAGTCTTGTATCTTATATTTTCCATTCTGAAATAGAAACCGATTATTTCAGAATTCAAACCATATTTCATAGCTGCAATTTGCTTGGTGGAATGTTCATGCTACAGAGAAGCCAAGTCTAAATAAATCAATTGGAAAACAAATAAACAAATATCTTTCTACTAGACCTACTTGAATTTTAAATCTATCTGTGACTTCCAGCCTAAGAATGGATGAAAATAGTTCTTTGTGCTGTAACTGATAGTAGAAACATTAATGAGTTTTGAGTGAGCAGATTAGAACATAACAACTGGACTTCATGGTTTATGAGAATCTCATGCGATAAAGATACTACTGAGACCAGAGTGGGATTTTAAATAATAGCACAATCTTGTATGAGTTCATAAGATTCTTTCTTCTTGTATTCTGTGCTGCACATAATCAGAAAACAGTTGGTTATGTTACACAAAATATTCGGGAGGCAATTTCTGAAGAGAATGAAGGGAAATATTGCAGAAAAAAACCCAATACATCCATGGCTATGAATCCAGATCTTTCAAAAATTTACAGGTGATAAAGAGGAGAGGGTTTGGTGTTTTCATAACAAAGAAGGTGGTACTTCATCCTGCATAATGTAAGGATAGAAAGTTTTATTATTAACACAAGATTCCAGGGTCTGCTCTAAGGCTAATTTTTGTTCTCTGTCTTGGTGTGGGGGAAAAAAGCATCAGTTTTCCTTTAAAGTTATAACTGTAATCCTAGAAGATATGACTGCTGAAATGTCAGCTGAAGACTTTAACCTGCTGACTCTGGAACTCAAAGCAAGTAGGTACCGAACTGTCACTAAGAGTGCAAACACTGGAAAGAAGACACTAAAAATCCAGGATAAGAACTCATGCCAACCACACATTTTCTTGAATAATACATTAATACAGCTTAAACTATTAGAATATAATCTTGTGAGTAGCAAGGTTGAGAGAACTAAAGAGCAAAGCACATCACTTCTGGTACTTAAGTTGGAAATAAGATGACAGTCAAATTGATTTTAGGAAAAAATGCTTAAGCTGCTATCTGTTCACTCATTAAAAACCACTCTACGATAAAAATCAGGATTACCTGGTATTGAGACCTACAGAAGGTAACACACTTCTCTAGAAAAGTGCATCAGGATTTTGGGCAAATCTAACATACCTAGTGAAGGTAATGATGTGTAATTAGAATATGAAGTTAAGATTACTTGTCTGCTTAATTTTTCTCAAAATATGAAATATTCTTATTTTCTTTGAGGTTAGTAAAGCGTTGCACAAATAAAATAGTTCTTTCAGTTACTCAGAGTGAGAGTACTAATTAGAAATTTCTAGGAGAAAGATGCCCAGAATCCATTTTACTGCTATATTACATTTCAAAACAAAAGATTAGACATTTTTACATTATTCTGAACAGAGAAGAATAGTTACTAACATCAGTCTTCTCTTTCAGGGGTTGCTTCTCTAATGGAATTTCTCTGAATACTTTTTCTCTTCCATATACACACTACACATACAAATATTACATCGGAAAAGTAAAGTTTTTGAAGAGAAAACAGTTTATTGTCCTTTATTGTTTATGAGAATTGTGACAGACAAAATGCTGTAGATAGTTTGCAAATACAGTTAGCAAGCTGGAAATACTTAGTGGGATGATTTTCAATACTTTGACAGGAAAGTAAGTGTTACCACTGTGTACAAAGATCTGGTAAAATGCACAAATGGAACTGAGTGATTATATACACAGTAACTTTGTTAAGCAGAACCAGCAAAATCAGCTAACATATTTTACAGTATTTTACTGATTATAAATAAAATATCCTATGTTATAATTTCCAACAGTGTAAGAACAATTATATTTTTAGTTATATGAATTTTCTTGAGTTGACTATTGTTAACTATGTAGATGGGACTTTAAAAGTAATATTAATCAATGTAACTCAACCTCTAAATTAATAGCTGTCCATAAAATGTATGCAAATAAAAATAATTAATACATACTAAGGAATATCAGGAAGACAAATTATTTTTATTTTAATTAGTATTATTAAGTGTGAACTCATACAGAAAGGAATGGAAGCCATCACTGTTGAAAAAACAAATCTAACGTGGTATGGTCCTGATTATAAATTATTACTTTTATTTTCTCTAGAAAATGACATAAGAAAGAGATATGAGCATTTCTAGAGATATGACTACCTTTTAAACAACTTAAGATGGTTGTTTCTTTCATATCAGTTGACTCTTTGGAAAGATGTCAAGGCATAAAAGTAACTCCAGTGTAGACCCAGTTTTATTCCAGAAAATTTACAAGTGTTTGTCAATGCCTCCATAAAAGAGCATTTTGGCATCCAAATCTGAGAGTAATAATCTTTCACCAAATTCTTGCATTTTTTTTACTCAAGCATCCATTACAACTTAGAAGGCAATAAATAGTAAAATGTAATGCTCCTTCTGTGAGAGACTGAAATGTCCTATGACTGTCTCAGAGCTTGCTTGTGTCTGTGCAAACCTCCAGGAGAAGCTGCTGCGGCCTGTGAATTGGTCTGGGGGATGCTGCCCAGAGAAGGGGGAGTGTATTGAAGGATGCACCCCCCACTTCTTTGGGGTTGCATTGTCCAGACTCTTCAGACAAGCCTCAAAGGGGCAGAGGAGTGCTGAGCTGGCCCCATCCTGCAGCCGATTGTGTCTCTATTGTGTAGGCCAGACCCCGTGCCTGCATTGATAATGGACTGACCAGAGGCAAACCTTCCTGCCCTTGAAGCTGGATGCAACAAAACCTGTGGGATCAGATAAAAAAAAAACAAACCCAAAGGTGGGCAGATATGCTAATCAGCAGATACAATGAACTTAAAAAGGCAGCAGAAAATATTTCTCTGTGTGCACCCACCACCAAAGAACTGAAGACTGAGGACCAACGGGAACCATAGGACTATTATTGCAGCCCTATGACACATCCTTGCTTTATTTCTGTCTTTTCCTTCCATTCTGTCCTATCGCTACCCCTCTTCACTTTTTTAATAATAAAAACCTGTTTTGGGTATACGGCACTTGAACTTGTTTGTGTCTTAATCTCGCTCCTGGGATTGTATCGAAACCTTCCCTGACATTCGATTGGGACACCACTGTCCTTAGAGGAGAATGGAAAGGAGTGAGAACAACAAAGTAGAAATTACCAGATGTTATTAGATAAAAGAGGCTGAAATTCACATGTAACACCACTGTCTTGTATTGTCTTAAATCCACAATACAAGGAATCCATACTTTCCAATAATGTTTACTTTTTTTTTTTTTTTTTTTTTTTTTTTTTCCTTTTTTTCTTGGTACTGTAATGTGCCTTATTGTTTTTCTAGAATTGATATCAGCTATTTCTTGGCCTAACGTAAGCAGCACGTACTATAAGCATGGTATTTTTCTAAGGCCTTTTTTCATCTGATTTGCTTTGCAGAAACTAGGTTCTAGTCCACAGCTTCTGAAGAAAAAAGAGATTTGACTTACTGAGGCTATTGTTGATTATAAAAGGTATTCCTGCATCAACTCATTGTCCTAATAATGTCTCAAAATCAATAAATGTATTCAGCAGTTGTTTATTATATTTATTATTTTATTATCTTTATTATTTTATTATATTTATTATGTTTATTACATTTATCCTTAGAAATGACTGAAGGAATTCTTTTTGCATCTACAAAATATCACTGGATTACCTTAATGTTACAAAGATGTGACAAATGTTAACAGGTGGTTACGATACTCCTGTCACAGTGATACTTGATGTCACTAAACAACCAAAGTAATATAATGCATGTTTATTTCAGCAAAATTAATACCCCATCACTCTGATCAATAAATAAAATTAGTTCAGCTTCACTGTGTATTTTCTTAACCATCTGTCAATTTTTTTTGTTATGAACTTTTCCATTATCCCTCATGTTGCTGCATTGATGAAACTTTCCCATTAGATATGGGAACTTTTTCTATTCCTGCAGTTATAAATTGAGTATTTTGTATCCCAAACCAGCAAAACCCTGAATATTTTTGTCAAATCCTAAGATTTTCCAGGTTTACATTTTAATGGCTAAATTTCAACAATATTCTGATGAAATTAGTCAACATTATAAATTAATCTTATGTACTAGGCTAAATTACTTCAGAAAAATATTATACAACTGCAAGCCTGACTTTCACAACTCTTCACCTCCTCTAGAAATCACAGTTTCCTGGGCCATAGTGCACCCTACAAACGAATTTGGGTTTAGCAATGGATACACAAAATATTTAGAGACAATTATCAAGAGACTAAAGGATTGACATGGTGGAAAACCCTGAAAGAATCTGAGCTGTAGCGCTAAAATGTCTGAAAGCCACATGTACAAAATGGGGGGGGCTAATTGAGCTATTATCACTCAGAAGTGAAATCTTGGAATTACTGTAGGGAGCTATTTCAAAACATCACTTGAACAGTCATTATTAGTTCATGTAGTGTTGGGATTCAAGAGGACTTTCTATGAGAGAATGGCCATGTGAGCAATCCTGCGTGAGAACAAGACTGATAAGAGCCTCAGCCGAGCAAGAATGCGATAAGGACGTGACCCTGAATGAGGGAGAAGAAACAACGAGACAAACAATCCCCGAAGGGGTTGGGATGGAAGAGGAAGTTCCACAAGGCAGGAAGCCTGGCAAGGCTGATGTGGCACCTTTTATCCAATCATAAGAAGGTTTAAAGCGCGGGCTAAGTTAACTGTCCAGTCCTGAGGACTTGTACTGCATGTTACTCAAGTGTGCGGGAGAACATTATAGAAGGGCTTTCTTAGTTGTAATAAACGGGCATTGCTTGATCACATTGGTCGTGTGCGTGCTCAGCTCTCCCGCAATGTAGTAGATGCAATGCTCACAAGCCTGGTTGTGCAGCAGCAATCAATAAAGGATTGTGTGTCATAGAATTCCTCTGGTTTTTATATTTGCAACAATTTGTCTAATAAAACAGATCTCCCTACAGAGCTTGCCTCACATGCCTAATCCATCACTTCTACAACAAAGCTACTGAAAGTTTGGAACTACTATGAAAGAAAAGATCAAAGAAGAGAACACCACCATATCACTGTAAGATGCATATATACAAGATCCATATATATTTATATTTATATTTATATCTAGATATAGATATAGATATAGATATATGTAAGATCCATATATATAAGATAGCCTACTATTTTTTTTCAAAATAAGGGTTCTGGAGAAAAACAGGATGTGTGATGGGAGAGATGGTATGGTTTCCATGCAAAGCAGACTAAAATAACAGAACTCTTGACAAGGTAGTAGGTGAAAGTTATTACAGAGGGGCATAAAAACATAAGTATAGCATAAATAAATAGATTCTGAACATTTGTAATTTCCTGCATTACTTGAATTAGATTGTATTCAGTGAAATATTAAACAGCAGCTCCAAAACATGCAAAAGCAAGTTTCTCACGTGCTTATGAATCATGGAACTCTGTCACAGGATGCTATATAGACCAGAAGTATAAATGAGATCCAGATTAGTTTATTCCAATTCACAGTAACTATTATCATCTGCACCATTAAACAATTTGTTTGGGTATTATCTCTATTTCAGTACACTGTTGAAATACATCCTGATATCCTCTCTCAAGGAACAGTTACTTTCTATAATAACAGAGACTGCATCTGAGCAGAGCGGACTTCTGTTTTAACTAGGTATGTGAAGTTCTTCCTAATAACAAACAGAAACCAAGGTAATGTTTTTTCATGTATGTATGTAAAACTGTTGCACAACTGTAAGACAGTGTTTGGCTATTACTTTTGCCAGTTAATGAAGACATTTTTCTTTTTTTCTCAGGAAAAAGAAAAACTTTGTTCAGCCACAGACAATGTAGAAAATAACTAAGCACTAAGGGATGAACTCATCTAGGGAAAGTTATAAAAGCCAGGGAGGAGTGGGAAGGTGGGAGGGTGACCCCAGGGTAGGCAGGGCAGTGCCCTCCCCAACAGGGTGCCATCCTGCAGGCCAGCAGAGCAGAGCAGGGTGCCTGCAGCAGCTCATCCAGGCCTCACCTGACAAACGCGAGGTGATGAGTGAGGTCAAAGATAGTTCTGGAGAGCACGGTCAGCAAGTCAGGATGGGCAGGAGTAAAGCTGACCTTGGGGACACCTACAACAGGGTTCGGCAGGGACCTGGTGCTCAGACCTGAGCTGAACCGAAGCCCCTGGTAAATGAGTGAGGGGTGTGCATACAGGGGTGTGTGCATCTTTGAGGGGGGTCAGGAGAGGCATGCATGCATTCAGGGCCCTGAGAGCAAGCATTCTCAGGAGTTTCTTCCACCTGAAAATAAAACTGTTTCCCAGTTACTCCTAGTTACCTCATGTGGATAAAGGGTCAAAAATTTATTATCATTGGCCTTTTATATATCTGATTTTGCTGTCAGCAAGTCACACGTTTCAAGATTCATAGTCTCTGTGACTTCTGATAACATTTTTCTGAGTATTTTTTTTCACTTATATATTTATTTTAGCTTTGGAAAGTAAGTACATTTTGAATTCTTCCTCTATTCTATGAATTTTCCCTATTCTCTTAGTTCACTAACTTTCACAAAGAAGGACTACTTGTCTATAAAATACAAATAAAGAAAAACATAGTAGATTCAGCCATCATATGGGCAATATCAGTAAAAGCTCTGGCATATGTTTTGAGCTCTTGTGCATTTATAGCAGCCAGTTATATTAGGGTTTTAATTTAAATTCAGCCTTCATCCTATTGTCATAACATGTTCCCAGGACTAGTCATGAATAACATTAAAAAACTCAGTTGATTCTGCTAAGATGTGTTGAAATTTTACTTTAAGAGCACCACATGTCCCTTGCTTACTTAATTCTTTTACTTCTGCTAAGCTCCACATAACCCTTATGTGCAGAAATAGCTTTGTTTCCTATGGTAAGACTGATCTATTTTTCTACTATTCTATTTCTGAAATTTCTAATAAGTCTTAAAGATTCTCCCAGCACAGAAATACAAAATCTGGTACAAAAAAAAATCCACTGTTTGGATTTTTTCTGTTTGTTTTCTTTGATTTCATCACTACGTAGGAAATTCTCTTTGTCACTGTAGCAACACCTTGTCAGTTCAACATTGTGAAGACAAAGTATGCCCGTGAGAAGTTTCCCAGTTTGTACCACTTCTGCTCAGGACCTCACAAGTTGTCCTGAGCCCATCCCATAGTGTGGTTGGGCTGCCAGGGTTGGGGACCAGCTCAGTGTCAGTATGGCTGAAGGCATTCCTGTCCTGCTGGCAGCCACTGGGAGAGGCTGCAGGGATGCTTTAGCCATCACAGCCAGGGCCAACCCCCTGTCCATGGAGACTGGGCAACTTTTGGTGGAGATGTGGCACTTGTCCCCTGCCAGAACATGTATTATTTGGGTTACAGGCTCAGCCTCACAGTGGGCAGGACCTGGAGGATTTGGAGCTGTGACAGCCTCACCTCTGTTGGCAGCTGCCGGATTTAACAAATCCCCTAAAGAAAAAAAAAAAATAGCCCTAAAAGAGACTTCTCAGGAAATGATGAAGAATGCTTTAAAAACATATTGAAGTGCTCATATACTATATTTTAACCAGTTTATGTATTGTTATGTACACACAGAAACTAGAAGCTTCTCCGTTTTCTCTTTGATCGTTGTGGAGTTTGGGGTTTGCAGTTTTTCCATTTTAACATTCTCATGTTCACCCTCCAATGCATTTCTTATGGTGTCAAACCAAAGCCTAGCTTGTGACAGCCAAACTTGAATGAAGAATATTAATCATACAGCGAAGACTTTGCGAGGAGTACTGACAATTTTGTATTCAGTTGTATATATATGTAGAGAACAAATTTTAGTCCTATGTACCGTGTGCTATTATAACAGCCTTTCCTGTCACACCTTAGACACTGCGTCATTTTAATGGTTTTGTTCAAGCGCAGTTTGGCTGATTCCTCAAAATCACAGTCTCCCCATTTCTGTTGTCTGATAATTCTCTTTCTGATGCCAATGACAACCTCTCTTACATTCTAAATTGATTTTTTTTTCTCAGTTCTTTTATACTATTTTATTTTCCTAGGAAACAAATAGAGCTTTCTTTAAGCCTGACCCTTGGATTAAAATTACAGTTTTGGAAAAATATTTTCAGGTACAATATTGTACTAGCTGTTGTTTGTAAATGCATTTTGTTTCACATAGTCTGAACAATCTTAAATGTGTTTAGGCATTTATAATGTACTCATCATGCTGTCAGGTATTTTAGATAATTTGATGTCTAAATTATACCAGTTGCACTCCGAACAACATGTTAAAAGATCACATTCAGACAGTCAGCTGGTCATGCTTTAGCTGTTAGCTTCAATCTTTGAGAAATAAAAGTATTATATGACTTATGGAAAAAAACCCACAAAATTATGATAAAATACAGTTGAATTTGATATGTTCATGTTATTTTTGACAACTATTAGTAGAAGAATAAAAAGCTTTTGAAATAATAATACTTGAAATACTTGAAATAATTTTATGCTAATTTGTATAAATTTCATTCAGATTTATTCTAATGTACTGTTCAGGGTGTTTTTTTCTCCTTAGAAATTAAAAACATAGACCAATAACATACAGTTTATGTCATTCCATCCGTGACAAAACTATTTCCAACTGTTTTGGAAAACAATTTTTTATGTAATTGATCAGTGTATATTTAAAATGACCATAGTAAGAGTAATTTTCCGAAGAGATTTCAGCCCCCCAAATGAAATACGATTTAGTACAAGGAAATACACGTTGATTGAGGTCAAGACATAATCGGAAAGATATTTACTCATTCATTTCTCTTTCTGGGATCTTTAGTTCCAGCCCATACTCCACCGGTAAGCATTGATTTATATTTATTGTAATCTTCCTTCCTGGTTTCCTTTTTCCCCTTTTGGCTGATATTGTTATTTTGCTGATTGACAAAACTTCCTTTAATCCAAAGCTCCTGTGGAGATGGAAGATGTACAAGGTAAGAGGGAAGAAAGAAGGAAACATGGCAGAGAGAAGAGTGAGATTGTTAAGCATTGGAAATAACTATAAAAGACAGAAAACAGTGCAGAAATTAAACCTGTAGACTGTGTGGAAAAAAAAAAAAAATTGCAGTTTACAATCATCTTTGGAATTACCCAGTCCTAGGAAGACACCTAATCTTTTGGAACCTTTTGGTATCTTTTGGAACAGGCTTTATTCTTCAGCTGAAGAGGGTTTGTTTATATAGAGACAAAATATATTTTGTCTCTATATATTTATATTTTATGATATTTTACAGTCTTCATAAGCAGCTACACATAATTTCATTAAAACTGCATTACACCACAGCTACAGGTTTGTTGTGACACAACAGAATTATTAAACACTAATTAAAACTTAATTACAAGAAACTTTAATATTTTAACTGTATTACACAAATACACCAAAACCAAGCACAAGCAAACCAAATCAGAAACCAGAATTGTTCCTGGAGTTTCTTGTTTTCCTGTACTTTTGGTTCATTTTGGAAAAATTGAACTAAACCTATTAAAACTAGAGGCTAGTTTGAATCCACAGTAATTTAAAGTAAATGATTCATTACTTTATAAATGTTCTATGGCAGCTGTTTACTAGTATGGCATATGAATTGTTTTGGAAAATATGCTATACACACATGTTTAAATACAGTTTAAGTTAACATAGTTGTGATAACAAGTGTAAACTCAGAGGGCAGATGCTGGAGAATGTATGAAAAATTAATCCTAAAAAACCCAGAACACTTTGAAAGGTAATTGTTACAAAGGGAGGCTGAAATCTCTACAGCTGTGAACTCATAAACACAGTTTATGGCAACGGAAAAAGAGACTTTATCTGACAGGTATGGAAAAAGTCAATAACAATACAACAGAAGAAAACAAATTTGTTACAAATTACTGTGCAATTAAATCTAAAAATCATATGAATTATCCTGCTTTCCTTGTAGACCTTTAATGGCACATTACTAACTTCAAATACTTATTCTTTTAAAAGCCTAAAAATGACTGTATTCAATGAATGTCACAACTCTGACAAACTTTTTAAAGAAGCAGATTATTGAAATAATAAAACTAAAGGCCCTCACTTTGTCTACTTAACATTAGTTATGCATAATTGTTGTATCTGAATGCATACGTAACAGAGCAGTCATTAACTTTAGGCAGGCTACACATCAAAACCACTCTCATTTAACTTAGAACTGCTGAAACAAATTACAGGAATAATGCTCATGAGAGAGGCAAGTACTCCTCAAGACATTTAAAGATATTGAATTAGGGTATGTAATACTAACTTTGATGTCAGATTTTATGTATGTGTGTGTGTGTGTGTGTGTGTGTGTGTATTTATATACACAAAATTCTGCAAATTGAAGTTCATAGAAAGGCATCTTCATACCGTTTATGACAACTGGGAACATAAAGCTGTACTGAAATGTTCTGATTTTTTTTTTTATTATTCAAAAAATATCCATCACTCAAAATAAACTTATGTATTGTTTTCGTTTCAAGTTTCTGCAAATTCTGAGGACTGATTAACTGAAGTCTGCAGGTCTTCCTATACCAGTTTAGGAATATCACTGACTTGTAAGAACATTTTCTTCCTTTGTGGCTTACTGAATGCATAATTGTTGAAGTAGATGAGAAAATGAAAAGTCACTTTCTACTTAAATGTTAGGACACTGACAGGAAATGTGGATAATTGTGCCTCTTTCAAATAAACTCCTTTGAATCAGACAAAGTAGTATTTAATTTAGATTACTAAAATACTACTATTGAGCTACTGGCTCCATGTAGCTTCCCTTTTTTGACTGGAAAAGCTTTGAAATCACTCTCTCTGATATGATGTATAGCTCTACCTTAGAATAAACTGTAGAAGGTATTTAATTGGCATGGTAAAGATGGGCCAAGAATTTTTCATAGAAGTGTATTTCAATCTTACAGGCTGATATTGTTACCATCAAAGCCAGCTGTGTCAAGAGCATCGGAAAGGCACCTGAACAGAAAAGCAGAGGACAGCCCATAAAATACTAGTGATGTAGCTTTGGCAGAAAGCCAAAAACCTTTTCTGGGAGCAGAGCACTGGCTGAAAGCATGCTTCAGCTTTTAATGGTAAATCTGCCTCTCATTGTTTGCCCCTTCCATGTTCAGGAAAAGCATTCTTATATACTTTGTAAATGGATAGGACTGCAGCCAAAAATTTTGGATGTATATGATTAAACTCTATCCTGAAAGAAGCAATTCAGGAAGATCATTAGTATTGACAGGAAAACTAGTTTCAGGCAGAAAAGATAAACAGAACATAGTTGGAAGGAAAACATAGTAAAATAACTAGCAGAAAGTAATAAAAAAACATGGACTTTTCCACTTTCTAATACATCAGCTGTCAGTATAGTATTTTTAGAGGTCTAACCTGAGATAACGTACATTTTTCATTGTGTCCATTGTGAGGATGGTTGTATCTTGTTTCAGACAGAAGGTCCTGACTTTAGTTACAATAGTTTCACAATAGCATTCACAGTTCTAAAATCTTATAAATCAGATAATGTTTCAGTTACTTCAATAAATATAGATACATATGTACCAATAACATCAAAACTTACGATAAAAAAAATATTTCAGTATTAGAGAATTCTTAAAAAATGTTTAGCAAATGTTTCTTTGACAGTCCAAGATTTATGCACTTAAAAAGATTCAAAGATTCACAGAAGTCAGAAAATCTCTGGTCAGTAGCTGCCACTATATCACCTGTTTTGTCCTTTATACTAGAGGTTTTAAAATGTAATCAGTTATCCCCAAACTGATTTCAATACTTTGTGTTTCACTGAAGTACAGCTTCCAGAAAGAATGACAATCTTCATTTGAAAGCCCTGGAAAACAGAAAGCCAATGTAAACACATTGTTTAATTTGTTCTGGCCATTGCATGGAGTTGTAAGGCCTGAACCCTCCACAACATCAATATTACTTGGGAATACTCATAAACAAAAGAGCCCTGATATCTCCCTGTAAAGAATCACATTTCTAACAACAAAACAGTAAATCCCACAGGGAGTTGTAAAATCAGTCTGTCATTCATTTTGAACATGAATATTTTGTTCAGTGAAGAGATTGGTCATTTCCTGGCTTTTTGAAAATAGATGTTTAAATCAACTGAAAATATTTTGAAAACTTGACTTTATTCACAAGATGCACAAAAGAGTTGGCTATGTAATGGCAGTTCTATGATTACAGAAGGTGCACGACAGGAGTAACCAGAGCAGAGTATGGAAGGTTAAGCCACCCATTGACTTTTAATATATAAATCTCCACTGAAATCAAAAGAGCTATTCCAGTTTGACTGTGTATTTCTTACTCTGTATTTTTGAACCATTTCACCTTCTATTTCACAGCTTCCCTATCACACAGGCATGTTTTATAAGCCTAAAACAAGATGGGATGAATAAAGCAGATGCATTTTCTTCAGAGAGAGACAAATATCCCATCTGTTTCATACAAGGCTAAGTAGGACTTTTCTGAAAGCTACCTACTAGGCAAATGTCTGCTTCACTTTAATTTTCACTTTTGACTACATATCCACTTCAAATTAAGATTTTTTTTTTTCTTTCAACGTGTTTTCCCTTAAGGTGTTCAAAGATATGAATACATAATCAATGCCAGTAATTATACAGTATATTCTTTTCATAGAAATTTTGTGAAGAACCAGCAAAAGCGTTCTTCCAAAAGTGCAAGCATTAGATGTACACAATACCATTAATTCAATTTTATCCAGTTCTTCCTTCCCAAACATGTCACAAGAAAAAGTGCCTGAGCGCTGATGTTTTATTTTACTGAGAAAAAAAACTAAACAAAACAAACCCCAGAGTTACTATATGCTATTCCCAACAATCCAAACTACTCCCGAACTGGGTCAGATATTTTAAACATAATAGTGTTTGGATACTTACTATATACAGTTTCAGAAAGCTCCTAAAGAACCTCTAGAAACTGCTTCTACTTTGTAAAAGAAATTTGCAAAATGGTCTTGAAGTGCTGGTTCACATAAGATATCAGGAGGATCTTCTTTCTCCAGACAACTTCTTCACAAGACTCCATGATACCTAAGTCGTCTTTTTCATCTTTATAGATCTGGAAACATAGTTCATATGGCTGAATACAATAGAATATCTTAGACATCTAGATAATTGAAAACTTGCAAACTGTTTTTTCTGTTCTCCACCTTGAGCACCCTGTCCAAAGTTTATCTTTTGGGCTTTATTTTTGTCTCAAGATTTTTCAGAGGAAGATAGTTTTTTACAAATTGTCTCATTCTGTCTGTTTAAAATTAAGTTGTTGGGCTGTTGGGTTTTTGTTTTTGTTTTTTTGCTGGCTTTTGTTTGTTTTTTTTTTTAAGTAGAATTTCAGAGACATTGACTAAGCTCAGAAATATTGGACTGAATAATAAAAATAATTTTGAAGAATCAAAATGCATTGGGAAAGAGAATTCACCACACTTTTCCAGTTAATATATTTCTGACTCAAATCATGAAACAAGATTTAATTTATGAACATTAGTCTTGCCTTTGTTTTATTTTATCTGGAAAAAGTAGTATCCAGGTTTTCCATACAAAGAACTGATGCTTTTCTATATGCATATTAAAGGTTTTTTTACTTAGCTAGTCACATTTAAGTAACTAAGATTATCTTTTTTACTGCCTGTCAATCTTCCTTTAAAGCTTTCTTTTCTCTAATATGTAACAAACTCCACGAAAAAGCCTATATATTTATGTATGAGTTTACTGATCCTCTCATATTTTTCAGAAATGGGGCTTTTACCTTTGTTTTCCTGGCGTTGTCCCCCGTTCATACCTTAGTCAAGTACGCTTTTTACTATGTTATCACAGTGATCCTTAATCTCTGTGTGGTTCTCTGCAATGTGAATCCACCACTTTGGGGAGAGCAAGACAATTGTTTCACCATCACCAGTTACGAATCATTGGGAAAAATCATCAAATTACCTGTATATTTTAAATGATCAAGCTTAACATGCCTGAAATTTTGTATTAACCTTCCCATTAAGGCATAAAGCAACATGATAGGAAAAAAAAGAAAAAAAAAAAAAGGTGGAAAGTGTGGCCTTCTGACTTCTCATCTTTAACAGCATGCATGGGAACAGAAATACTAATCATCCAAAACACTTCTGATTTCATTTTGGAGTCATACTGAAGATTAATCCATTCCTTTACAGTAATGTTGTTAGAATACAAGAAATTTAAAAGCCATTACATAGTTTTTCATTGTATACTAGACTAAAAGCCACCTGGGGCCAATGAATGCCTTTTATCTGACTTTACTATGTCTAGGATAAGGCTTTGAAAGAGGAAAATCAGGTACCTAACAGTTAAGTTAAAGATACAAATGTAAAAATAAGAGAAAAATAAGGGAAGAAAATTTTTCCCTGATGACTGTGAGGAAATCACTGACATTTGCATGCTTACTTGTGCAACCTTAATATCGTCATAGCAATTTCAGTGTTCAGTTTCATAAGATTTTTGCTTTCATATGAGAATTTCAATGCCTTTATAAGAGAGTATACTGGTCATCCTGTACTGAGAAGCAGCTCATCCATATAATTGGAAACCTGAAGCAGTTTATTAAAGAATATGCTCTTACTGAAGAAGACCAGTGTACTAGACTTAAATCCAACTCCTAAGACTGAGTAAGCTAGTTTTTAAGATCTTGGCTCTCTGTTGTCCCTTCAAGTGTAACTACATATACCTTTCTATGCATACATAAAAGATGATCATCCTGAGTCAAACTAAAGATTTAGCTGGCACAGCATCCTGTCCCTGAAGTGGGCCACAAAAAGTGCTAAGGGAAAGAATATACAAAACTAGCAAATATGGATTCTCATGTTCTGGGAGCAAGTGGTTTAAGAAGTGTATTTAATCTCTTTTTTCTCAGTTCTGCCTTCTAAAGTCTTTTACAAAAATGATTTTTTATAACTAACAATACATTGCATGGAAAAGATTTTTTTCCCTGTTGTTTATCATCCCTTGCATGATAAACGGTGATGTATACAATCAATCAATTTTAATACTAATGTGCAGATGTTGACATTTGGAAATGTTCGTGCAGTTGTATGTATGTGGAAGCTTGGGCCAATTTCCTATTGGAAACCAAGCCCTAAATGTGTGTTTCCAAGTGACTGCTCAGTTATAAATTCAGATACACATAAAAAAGAGAAGATTTATTAGCAGTCTCATTATGTCCCTGTCCTACAGAAACTGACTGAAAAAGTGATGATACCTAGGGTAGTGGCAGAAACACTCATAGATATTTTTTCACTAAATATATGGGTGTTACTCCAATTGCATTAGTGAAAATTATGGGTGCATATTGAGAGGGAAATAAATCAGTCTGCAAAGTACTGAAAGTGTGCAGGTGTTCCCACTTTTTTTTTTTTTTTCCTCATTAAATTGCTCATTTGTATTTTCTGCATGTATTCATATCCCTTAGAGCTCTCAGCTGAACATCTTTTGCACACTAAATCCTTACAAGCATTTATAACAACTTGATTCTCTGGTAAATAGTCTGTATTCCTTAAGAAACAAAAAAGAAAAAAAAAATAAAAAGAGAGGGAAGGTAAAGGCAATAACATGGAGCAATGTAAAGAACAATTAATGGATCTCAGTTAACACAGCCTGCGTAATTTTGTGAGAGAGTGTCCTCTACATGTGTATAGACTACATAATTTATTTCCTCTCACTGAATAAGATTCCAAAACTGAAACGTAACTCTAGTCTGTCATTCAGTTATTCAGATTATTTGATATTGCTCAGCCTGCATTCCACTCTCCAAATTAAGGTATAGTCTCCATCTTTCAGATTTTCTTCTGCATGACATTTTTAGTTTCTGAACCTTCCAACTTATCTGTTCAATGAAAACACATTCATAACATCTCATATTCTCTCATGTCATCTAGAAGAAAAATTGAAGAGTCTATCCAGTTTATTTCAGAAAGGTTGTGCCTTACATAAACACAATCTTTTCCTGTTTATATCTAAGCAAAATTCTGAAAAGATCATTTTCTTAGTTCAAATTTTTCTAAATAGTGCTAGTCTTACCAATGAGGGGACATGATTACTTCAGTTTAATTTGCAGAAGAAATCTCTGTCTCTTGATATCAGGTGCTGAGTATCGTGGCAAATGCCTCCACACAGGAAGTTATTTCTGAGCAATTGTTCTCTGCAAGGTCTGCATGTATCCAGCAGTAGCATGAATGCAGCTGGGTCCCTGGCCCAAAGCACACACAATGCCTAGTGCAGGAATCCACACAGTGTCAGTGTGAGCAGCCTGTATAAAGAAAGAATGAAGGAGGTAACCTGAACTAGGTGAGAAGGTGGAGTTACGACCCAGTATGCTGTACCCCAAAAAATGGTCAACAGGAGGATGGGCGAATGAGATGTGCCAAGAAACACCTTGTCTGCCCAGTATGCAGACTTCCTGCTATTACTGTAATTAGTCTCACCTGCAACTTTCACTGCCAGTGGTACCAATGTATCTGACATGACATAACAATTGTTCTGACCTGCCAAATGTTGATATTGCCTCCTTTATCACTATCTCAGGCAGCAAATGTGCAGAAGCTTCTTGTGTTATTTTTATAAATCCTTCAAAGTCTCTCATCTTTCATTCAGTATCAGAAAATAAATTGATTTCCATATCACAGGCCTCTGACCTTCCAAATGTTGCCTTCTGACTGAATTTTCAAACAAGTGTGCTGGTAATCAGTCCTTAGCAGTGCAAACATATTTTGCACTTCACACTTTTTCCCATACTGGAATTAACAGGAACAATACCACATCATGTCTTAGGCATATGGTAGAGTTCCCATCTCTCTTTCTCTTCAAATCAAGCTTGAAAGAATTTAAAAGCAGAATTTTGTATCCATTTACATTCAAGGTGAGGTTAGTTGATCATTTTAGGCTTTAATTGTTAATTTAGCAAAGCTTTAGTGTGACATAAGTTTCTGACCCTTTTTTTTTTTTTTTTTTTTTTTTTTACTATTTACTAAATACTATTAATTTTAGAATAAAACAACTCTTTTATGATTTCAGCCTGTGTCCTTATTTCTGTGACAATTATGTACTTCCTCCATATTCTGTATTTGTACAACCAAAAGATGGCAGTGCTTCATCAACAATTCCTACAAAGTTTAAGTTTATCCTTAGGTCATCATTTATGATATGTGAAAGCTTTAACAAAATGCAGTTTTACAACATACGTAGTTTCTCTCTCTGATCAAATTTCAAAGGGAATGAAAGGGGTTCCAATTTGGTTTTAAGGTGTTTAGGTTCTCTGACGTCTTACAAAGATTACTTTATTAATATTCTCTGTCTCACTTATCAAACAAGATTTCATAGAATACTTAATAGATATAGACCACTTAAGTCGGTTTCTCCTACTCTAAGATTTAAGAAATTCTGTATTTGGCAATGACTCATCATCAGAATTTTATAGTCTTTCCTCAAACGCATGATATTACAACTGATACAGAATACCTAACCATTTTAGAGACCAAAGACAGAAGTTTAAAATTTTATATAAACTCAGTGATGACATTTGTAGTTTTTTTCCTCCATCTTTAAAACAGAGGAGCCAACATTTTTTTCAAAAAAGCCAAGTTTCATGTATCACGATTTTACCTTTTCTTTTTCTGTGTTGTATTTGAACACTTTTTCTCATGCAAATAGTGTTCACAACAGCTCTGTCTCATAAATATTTTGGTAGATTCTGTGATAGTGTTGTTCAGCGTATCTGTGTCATAAACATGAAACAGATCTATGCTATTTACCATGACACTAGATTTGCTTTATTTTTATCATGTTTCTCAGAGCATTTTATTTCATGTAAAACATCTTTATGTAAAAAGAAAATATTAAATACCACGATATATATTTACAAATTAATGAATACCCATGTTAGAATCAATTAAGTTGTTCTGTTCTAATTTATGTGTCAGAAAAGGATTATATTTACTTTTATTCAATAGTGTTTCCTGTTCTTATGGTTTTGTTAAAAAGTTAATTTTGTCCTCTATGTGTCATTTATTATTTCTTCAAATGAGGGCAATGACATTAATATTTTATAAATAATTTTTGAATTATAATAAGAAAGGACATATATAAAAATATACGCACAAACATAAATAAGTGTGAAAATTGGAGCTGCTTATTATGAATAGTGTTTTATATGTATTTAAACATCAGTAAAATGTTTTTATTTCAGGTCTACATTTTAGAAATTGAGTAATCTAGACTAATATTTGTCATCTGTTAATATCCTTAAGAAAGAGATGTATAAATACAGAATTACTAGACCTCTTATTCCTTAATGGTGAAGTATAACTTCAGTTTCTTGAACAGATATACATCTTGTTTTTTTGCTAATGTGATTTTATGCATGACGGGATATGTATAATCGCTTGAGATATCCATCATGCAGTTTCCAGAGTATTAAATAGTATTTTTGAATAAAAAATTAGTTTTCTGCCAGCTATGAGTTTTCTGGTTGGCTATCAAAGACAAGCAACTTTAGACTTGCTCATCAGTCTGTATTCACATCAGAAATGTCTATTTCATGTCATGCAAATCCCTGAGGTTTTGCCCTTGTGCCTTTAACAGGTGTATGTACATATTATTTCAAATTAAAAAAACCTTTCTCTATTCAGGACAAAGTAGCATGTTCCTAGGAAGAGCTTGCCACTAGACATTCAGCATCTTTAATACAAAGAGTTTCTGCCATCATATGGCAATAATCTGGAAAAAACAAGTAGTTTGGCTTGTGTCAAATCTATTCACAGTCTTCTGCACCAATAAAATTGTAAGGGTAGATAGAAGAAAGTGAAGTACCAAAAATGCCTCTGTTTCTTCAATACCCGATACCCATCTTTAAATGTTGCAGGCTAATGGAAAAGTTCTTTTTTTAGCCTGAAAAAAATTTAGTTCATGCTCTTTTTCACCATACATCTGCTATAGATAAGACCCAAACCAAACTGTTCAAGTTTACTGACTTAAAGTATCTCATAACAAGGCTTCGGACTCAAAAGAGCCTTCTAATTTCAGATGGGATTTTGAATCTAATACTATAGAAATCTGTTTTTCAAGTAGCATTTTCTAAATAAAACCCCCCACATTATTGTGTAATTTTTGATGGCAGCAGATTCCTCTTTTACTAATTATTTTTCCTCCTAACCTGTGTGTGATCTATGGCACTTTTTAGCTGAGCAGGTTCTTTCTTAAGGTAATAATATTTAATAACTCTCAAGACTTCTTGTCCCAGTTTATATGAATGCTAAAAAAGTCTAGAAATCTGTGAGCACACAGTTTGCAATCAAAATGAACTTTCATCCTAATTTTAACAAAGTGTATCCTTTAGCTGTTTTGGATGTCATCCGGATAACATCAACATTTAGACATTACTTAAACACATATTTAGTCTAGGCAATAAAACTTTACAAAGCATATTATGAAACATTACATTAGCTGAGGACTAATGACATTTACAAGCTGAAGGGTAAAGGTTTTAAACTGACAGAGGGTAGATTTAGATGAGATATAAGGAAGAAATTCTTTACTGTGAGGGTGGTGAGACACTGGCACAGGTTGCCCAGAGAAGTTGTGGCTGCCCCCTCCCTGGAAGTGTTAAAGGCCAGGTTGGATGGGGCTGTGAGCAACTTGACCTAGTGGAAGGTGTCCCTGCCCATGGCAGCGGGTTTGGATCTAGGTGATCTTTAAGGTCCCTTCCAACCCAAACCATTCTATGATTCAATGACTAAGTTTGTGTTGAACATAACACAACAAGATTATAAAGATGTACTGTATGGTAAAGGTTCGTATTTTTATCTAATATTTATACAGTCATGCAAGGGCAACTTCATACAAAAATGAAATATATCTTATCTCTTTGCTACCATTTATGTGTACAAATACAGGTCTTGCTCAGATTGTCACTGTCTCACACCTCAACACATCACACTGTACTTTTACTTTGGTAAATATCAACTCTTAGGACATTTTCATCCAGAAGATCTTTTTTCTTGCTCTCTGCATTCACCATGCCATCTTTTCCCATTTTTCTTTTTCTGTTACACCAAACACAACCTGATTATCTTTTATTTCACTGGATTCATGCCTTATTCTATTATGTCTTTTCACTCATCAGTGTTGCTTTCTATAAGTCCTTCATGCCAATCTCTAATACAGAGGTTTGAATTTTCCAGCAAGAATATCCATGCTTTGCCTCTCACATGACCATGGTAAACTGATACTTTATAAATAAAAATAAAAGTATTAATGAAAATTAATAACAGTAATAATATTATTTATGTTCTTTCACTTGTTGTGAATTATGTTGCTAAAAAGTTATGTGCAAAAAGCTATCAGCAGTGCACAAGAGGTTTTTCTCCAATCCACAGAATTAGGATGATTACTTTTTAATAAGACATAACAATATTTTATTTAACTACACAATCATTTCCAGAGATGTTGGAATACTCTGTGTAGTGTAAACATCTAGGCTATGTAAATAATAATAGAGAGTCTACATACCAGATAGCAGAGCTCAGAAGTACCCAGGCTAATGCTGCATAAAGCCAATTTGATGTGATAGATATTGTGAGGTTGTGACCTGTTTGATAGCGACTAAACCATTTCTGGGCTTGAGTTGATGCTAGAGTAAATATAGCTGCTTTAACACAATGCTACACATGGGTTACTAAGTCACCTGGATTCAACCTAGGTGCATTGTATTTAGCCATCTATGCCATGGCATGAGTGCTTCTCCAGATTCAATTACTTTTAAACAGATAATCAAGTGCTGATTCTATATCGACCCTCTAGTTTTAGTGCACTGTAGTGAAATATATTGTTTTTTCCATTTCTAGTGTTTGTGTCTTATCTAAACATTTAACAGTGGCAGACTGTATATGGGCCTTCTTACCTTTTTGTGCTTTTGTTTCCTCGTTAAGGGAAATAGATTTAATATTGGTTTCAAGCTTCGTAAGTAGATGAAGATATAAGTCAATATTACTAAAAATTAGTGAATTGCTATGGCAACAAAACCCATCAGAACACTATAAATAAAGGAGAGCTAAGCAGGATAAATCCAGCCTAAAGACATTAAGCCATGTCTTTTTCATACACACATCTTTGTAATGTGTCAGTGGAGAATCCAAATCAGCTGACTTACAACATCATGGAATAACCACGAGTATGTCCTACTGAACTGCACCATCTGTCCACTGCATCACTCCTATTGCCCTCCTTCAAGATCAGACTTTATCACACTGCCATTTAGTTACCTTTGGTTTTTACTCCTTTTTTTTTTTTTTTTTTTTTTTTTTTTCTCTATTCTCATTCTTTTTTTTTTCCTGCTATGAACAAATCAGCATTGATACTCCAGGTGTCAGAGTAATCCTACCTACACTATAATATTATGATTATAGTCTGTGCTCTGAACTATCAATCAGCTCATCAAGAACATTATAAGCATTAAATGGAGATGTTTAATATATTTTGGAAGTCTTTTAGCTTTCCTGATATATCTATTTTTGAGAAGATTAGAAATTCTAGTCTGAGAACCAGAATAGAAATATTTTGAAATATCTCATTTTTTAAAATTTTAAATCAAGAAAGATAAAAAAATGAATAGCTATCACTACTAAGCTTAGAAACTAATTTTAATTGAGGATCCTTTTCAATCTATCCTCAGTTTTAATTAATTGAATATTTTGATGGACATCCATATTGCTATAAATGGATTTTCTCACTCTCTGATTGGTCCTTTATAGGAAAAAAATAAAAATGAGCAAAAAAGTATTGAATGTTGATACTTTGTCATCTGGTTTGATTCAAGATTTGTTTTACGTTGTTTTCATTCACTTATATTAGTGACTGAGATGAATTAAAAGTGACTTTACTAAGGCATTTTCCTTATAACTTCTATGAGAATTTATCCATTCTCACTCACACAGTGGAATTTGAATTTTAGTTTCCACTTAATTGTACTCTAACTCTGAGTGTCACCCTTCAGATAGACGTCATTGTTAAAATGCTTTTTAACCATGACCCAGTTGCTAAGGGAAGTCTGAAGAAACAAAACCATCCTCTTTATTGGCCCTTATTTTAAGAAATATCCACACCGAGCCAAGCCCAGGTACTGGGAATATCTTTGATATCTCTTGTCCCATTACACAAACTAGTTGTGAGGAAACCTACAACATTCAAACAAAGAAAAGCACTTTTATATCACATAATTTTTAGATTGACTATCCACAGATAGCGTAAAAGCAGGTCAGATTCTTTCCTAAAGTAAATACTTTAAATCAATGGAGTTATGCCAGTAAACACATATTGCAAATAATTAAGTCTTTAAATTACTCTAGTACACATTATTTATAAATATAAATATTCTCCTGGAAATGAACCTTTTATATATTTATTTTAACTGTAAACAATATCAGACATCTATTGTGTATTCATCAAAGTTATTTTAAGACTGTTCATATCAACACAAAGTAGGCTATTACATCCAGGAACACAAAAAATTATGCATACATAGTCTAGTAACTCTTCCATGTACCTTTTTATTATCTATATAGTCTTTTCTATATATTCAATTTTAAAACCTGTTCCAATCCACAGCACATTACAACTATTTTTGCATTAGCAATGCAGATTCTGAGACTTTTTTTTCCACAGATTTTGGAATTTTTTTGCAAAATACTTTCTGTTCAGTTAAGGACATATATATATTTTAAAAATCTAAATAATACTCTTCTATCAATTATTTAAAAATAAATAAAAGTGAATGTGATATATATTAAATAATTGATAACCATGAAAAGATTTACTTTTCCAAGCATTTAGGGTGAAATTCCTTTTTTTTTTTTTTTTTTTTTTTTTTTTTTTTTTTTTTTTTCAGAGTGAAGTTGCTATTAAAAACAAACAACTGCACTAAATATATATTACTTTACAATTTTTGGAAATCAAGATTTAAATATAGATTCACAGAGCCTGTGAAAAAAACATTTCATGAGTCATCTCTTAAAGTCCTGTAAATCAGCATACTACCATTCAGTTAACTCAAGATCTAATTTTAAAAATACAGAATGGAAATATCACTCATCCTAAACCTGATCAGAAATGCTCTATTACTTTTTCAGAAAATTTTGTTCTCTTTTCACTTTGTGAAATGGTGTACTGAAGAGAAATGGTATAAGGCATAGTGACATCTGAGAAATTCTAAGTAACCAGGGATTTACTAATCCTCTTTTAAGAGTACTGAACAATGTGGGCAAAGGGAAAGAAAATAAAGAATAGCATTTTTATGCACATCCAGTTCTGCCTCTCTAGATAGAAGCGTGAAGTGAGGATTGCTTAAATGAAATAGAAGCTGATGAAAAGCAGCATGAAATCTATCCAACATGTGACCAATACAAAACATATTATAAAGCTAAAATAGAAAGGCTTAAACTGTAAATATTTCTCTAAACCTAAAAAGATTTTGTGAAATATCTTTGTAGTTAGAAAAAGAGCCACTAAGGCATACTAATTTATCTCCACTTCCTTTGATACATCATCAGTATTATCCATCTCCAAACACGATGTTTTGAATGACAAGAGCATTGAGTCCTCTCTAACCTCACATGTCTCTTTCTGTTTCTCCTCATCAGTCTGCTTTTTGTTTTTTTCTTTCCCCTGCTAATTTCCTGCTTGAGTTTGAAATTTTACCTGCTTCTTGATGAGTGAATCTTGAAAAAAAATTCTCTTATCCTTTTTAAAAAAGCAGAGCTAAATTTAGCTGAGAGATATATTTAGGTAGATCTGTGAACTATTATTCTCAAGAATGATTCATGTGCATGAGGCCAGTTTCTTGACCCTCAGAAATCTATGAGCACTTAGCTAATGCAGTGAAGCCGGGCACAGCAGGGGCCAGGGCTCCCTGAAGCAGGAAGGGCTGCGAGTGTGGGGTCTCCCCCAGGGTGGGCAGGGCAGGGCCTGGCAGCAAGGGCTGGTCCCACTGCCCCCGCCAGAAGCAGGACAGGCTTGGGGGGCAGCCCCAGCCCTGAGCATTGGGTACCTCCCTGGGGACGGGGACAGACTGAGGTCAGTCTGGGATGTCAGCCCACAGGTCACAGTCAGGATAAGGGCCGGTCAGGGGAACCAGGGTCAGACACAGCATCGAGATGGTCCAGGAGGACCATGGGGATAGGGACAGGATAAGACCAGGCCAGGGGTCAGGATGAGTGTCCAGGTCCTGGTCAGGGTGGAGCATGGCTGCAGTCAGCTCAAGCTGAGACCATACCTGACAGCATTGGCTTAAATCTGCTTCTGAGAAAAAGAGCGGGAATGCTCCCCCTTACTTTTAGGTATAAATACAAGCCAAACCCAAAACTCTAATAATTTTACATCAATTTTATATGTGAAAAGCTAACTCAGGTTCTGACTATAAATGGCATTTTTATTAAAGTTCTTGACTCTGTGTTGAACACCTGAGTCTGGAGAAGCCAGCTATTTTTATATAAAGCTACTGTTGACAAAGCAGTGTCTGAAATAGATGTCATAGCACAGACAATGAGACAAAATGTAGTATTATACTTCATATGATGAATCTTTAATTCAGCATGATGCAAAGTGCTGCTTTTTTTTTTTTTTTTTTTTTTTTTTTTATTCAAATCTCAAGATGAGGATTTTGTCTCATCGCACTGCGTCAAACAAAACAGACATGCTAATGTTAGAATTTTTTGTTTCTGACAAACGGTCCTGCATTCTACTCTAGAGTTGAGATACCTAGAAGCTACGCATTTCATAGTTTCATTTACATATACCAAAGTCCTTTGGATAAGCTTTAACTTACTGGTAAAGCACACAGACCTACAGCTAAGAACGGTAGGAAAACCATGTAGGAAAACTGATGTGTTATTATTATTTTACATATCTGTGCTTCAAATATTCTAATTGTGTGTATTTGTGCCCACCTACATTGGACTGCAAATGTTCAAAGAGTGTAAAATAAACAACCTATGTGTTCAAACCACACAGTCTTTTTAACAACTGATATGCAATAAGGTAAACAATAACTGCATAGCTTATATGTGGAGAGATTTTATAATGATCAATTTTCTAATATTTTAGTAAGTGTGCAAAGAAAGCTTATTTTAACAGTTCTATTTAAATTATAAACCTTTCTCAAAACATTTTTAGGGCAGAGGAAAAAACAGGAAAGGAGAGGAAAAGTATTTAAAAGATGGTAAAATTAAAAAATTTCCTAATAAAATATTTCCAGTTTTGCAGATTTTACTGCATGAGTTTTGAATGAGAGATGTTCTTTCAGATAATAACATAACAATAGTAAATAGTAGGATTAATACTTTTTCTAGGCACCTGTATGTATGTGATTGTGATTATATACAAAATTATATTTTCTTCATTGTTTTATGCCTCATCAATTTATACTTGGGTTTTGAGTACCAGCAAGCACATTGTCTAGAAGCTTGTTGTAGAAGTTTAGGCTGCCCAGGGCAGTGGTGGAGACCCCATCCCTGAAGATGTTTAAGAGTAGAGTTGTCATAGCACTAAGGGATATGGTGTAGTTGGGAACTGTCAGTGTTAGGTTAGTGGTTGGACTGGATGATCTTCAAGGTCTTTTCCAACCTAGACAATTCTGTGATTCTGTATGATCAGAGTGGGTTGTATTATTATTTTGTGTGTGTGTGTGTGTGTGTGTGTGTGTGTGTGTGTTATTAGTTTATGATGATTTCCAAAATAAGTAAAAACTTAAACCAAAATTACTTAAAATACTTAATCCCCCCTAGTGTTGTAGTTCACCTCTTCTTGGTGTTCTGATAAGTCTCAGTGAAAAACTCTAACACATACTGGATTGATAATCTTACAAACTGCAAATCTATCCAGTCATCTGTGTCTCTGATGAGCAGGGGTGATCTGGAGGTGGTCACAGGTATCAGTGAGGTCTGCAAATTCTTAATAGCACTGCCAAACAAGGGAGTTAGTTACTGCCATTAAAAGAAATGGTAAAGCAGATAAAGGTGTTCTGTGATCTAGATTGCAACAACCAGTTCATCCCAGCTAAAAAAAACTCATGAATATTCTTTGGTCAGTATCTATCGGCATCAAAGACAGTAACACAAAAGTAATGAGCTATCTTGCCTATTTCCATCTTTCTCAGATTTTTGTGTTGTTTTATTTTTCATTTTTTCATAGGTAGTAAACTGTTTCAGTTTCTTATATTTAGCAATGGATTATTTTAGAAGTTCTTTGTGTAATTTGTCACATAGTTACTTATTATTATCTACAAGTATGCCTGTCATGCGAGGGCTCAGCTCTACACTGAAGACACTGAAGATTTACCGTCACTTTGAGCACTTTTTTTTTTTTTTACATGAATCTGAGCTCTCAATCACTTTGAGACCTGAGAAATACATAGACAATATTAAACTACCTTAATCTATATTTTGTTTGTCGTTATGATTTTTATAACATCTGTGTGTCTGAGTTACATCTGGATTCTCATATTTTAATGAACTATTAACTAAAAATTGAGAACAGCTCTCCACTGAACAACAAACTGAAGGATGATAACAAGCTCAGCTACCCAGAATACAACAGGCAGTCAGAAATAGATGACTGGGCCAACATGCATGGGTTTTGTACTTGACAGTGCTGCTGATATCCACAGTCTTTAGTAAGTCACCTTCCTGCTTTCTTATCTCTCTTTTCCTTTAATCTTTAGTCTATACAGGCTGTAAAAAGTTCAGGGTAAGGAGTATGTTTTACATATTATATAATGTAAGATGGTAGGAATTAGGTTTGGGTTATTTTTTCCCATGTTTGTCATAGTCTCTGAAACTAATTAGTCCTTTCTAAAGAAAAGGGATCTTGGTTCCATGGGGACATAATTTTTGTTAAAGATCAGAGAGGATCACAACCCAGGAGTTTATAGACCTGTGGCTAATATATGTGTGTAGAACACAGAACATTAAAATCATAACAGTGGTCTAAACAAGACTGAGCATTAAATTGAAACTGGATTTATGACATCTTAAGTGAGCTCCCTATTTATTTGACCATTCTTGTGTCTGTCTCCATTTAAAAGACTGTAAGTATCTTTGAAATTCCTTGAACTGATCTAGATGTGAAGTAAGGATTTTTCCACTTTTATTTACAGATATTTGTTAAACAGGAAAATTGATCTTATGCAGGTTTAGTGTTACATTCTGCCAAAATAATTGCATGAAATCTCCAAATGTCACAGTGGTACAGATAAATTAATGATAATAACAGCAATAATAGTAATGATCAATTGTATTATTTTTATGCACAAAAATGGGGTAATTCTTCCTTATCTTAAGCACGTTTCCAAATAAAGTGGCTGCAAATTTAAAATCTTCATGTATTTACTGCTATAATCCAAGTCTATTCAGAAATAATTTCAAGGTCAAATACAGGCCTATGCCAGTTATCAACAAGAAATAATAGTTTTCTTTAGATCAACTTCATCCTATTTTCGATTTTTGTTATGGTAGTAACAAAGGAATTTTGATTTGCTTTCAGAGTAATTTTCCTCATAAGAAGTGGGCTGGATGCTGAAGAGGAACAGTCAGTTTCATATGAAAGGATATCAAATGAAGAATAAAAATTTCCACAAAGTTTCCAATATCAATGGAAAATAAAGTATACAGGAATTTATTTTATTTTATATTATCCTTTATTTCTTCTTTCACTCTTCATCTACTTTGAGAACATACTGATTATACAGGTTTAGGAACTTTCCCTTATATTCTCCCTTTGCTGCATTTCCAATCAGTTACTGAGGTGGATAAAAATTTTATTCTCTGGAATTGATGAGGACAGGAGTAATTTGGTTACTGAACCTCTTCTTTTTTATTCATGCTTTTTCTCTCTCCTTATCTTACTTATGAAGAAGGATTTTGACACCAGAGATAATTAATCCATTCCTGCTGCATTATTAATCTTGAATTAGATATTAAAGACCAGTTCTTCTGAAGGAAGAAGAGCATATCCTTCATAGTAGTGGATGCATTAATTCTGATTAGGTATATATTTAAAGATATATGGCCTTTATCAGCTTCTGTATTGATATGATGTACTTGCTCACATGTGCTCACATGTAAATATGACTCCAATTGCTGGAGAAACATTTAGGTAATACTCTTGCTCTGGCAATTCCCATCAGCTTTTCCGCCTGCTAGTTCTGGATTTCACCAGCCTAGCAGTTCCATTTAATGATCTTTTATTACAATTTTTGGCACCATAAAGAACTGATATAAATTAGAGTCAATCTAGTAAAGAGCAATCACCAAGACTGGAGATAAAACACACAGCTTAAAATATTGCCTTTCTACACCGGTGTTTTGGTTATAGGAAGCCCTTTTCACTTAGGGTCCAGTTCTTACACTAACTTTTCTGAGCCTTTCACTTTTTAAAGTGTTAATTAAAATATTTAACAAAAATATAGTCAGTGACTCTAGTCTGCATAGTCCACCTTAAAGCAAATTACTGGAATTTTTATTAGATAAATTTATGACTTTCATGCAGATATGACTGATAAATGGATCATCTCTTCAAAAAATAACTTCAAAAGCTGAAAAGAATAGCAGATGAAAAGAAGGTCATTTCATTTGACTTCTCTCAGCAGAAAAACAACCTGTAATATTTGCTTCAAGCAGTTCATTACAGCTACCTCTGCAATACAGAACTAGAGTATAAATGCACAGCTTACTTCAGCTGCTATCTCTTCTACCCCAATTAAAATTATTTTTAAAGGTCTTTAAAACATGCAAGAGCAAAACTTTGCACTGGGATAAGCTGGCAGTATTCTCCTCAACTTCAAAAATAATTACTAAGATCACCTGGGGAGTACAGTTTTCCCCTTAAAAATGGGTGGTGATGGAGATGTACACTAGCAATTGTTTGTGTGGACTGCATTGAGTTTACCCTTGGGATAATACAGAGAAGCTGTCTGTGACAAGTACTGACATGTCACTTGGATGTGATACTCAGATGTGCAGAGAATTCTGACCCCCTTCTCTAAGTGCTATATCATTTTCAATCCTGCTCCCTCTACCTCCAGACTTTTCCTCTTATTTCTCCCATTCAGTTACAAGTTGCCTTCCCCAGTGCATTTCTTCTGCAGCTCTTCAAAGTAAAGATACTTGTCACAAAGAAGATGCAAATCTGATCCTTGGAAAGACTCAACTATTTCCCTACTACTTAATACCATTGACAGCAAATTCCAATATAGTATTTTTAATGACATTACAGTCAATGATTGCATTTCACTGTTTTGTTGGGTTAGAGCTTTTTGGGGGGGGGGGGGGTTTTTTTTTTTTTTTTTTTTTTTTTTTTTTTTTTGGTTTGTTTTGTTTTGTTGGTGGTTTTCTGGTTTTGTTTTTGTTCTGCTTTTCAAAAATGGCAAATCATTGCTTCTGAAGGATATTGATAAAGTGAGACGTCTGTAGGCCTAGACATGGAGTTTGGATGGGGATTTCAATATTATAAGTTCTGATTAAGCCCACCATTCTTAGTAGAAGCCACCTGTAAAGCCAAGCTGACTTCTTGCTTCCATATCAAAAGGGACATCTTTGATCTGCACAGTTAGCTGTTAGTGATTTCTCTCTGTTTAAGTCTTCTGACTGGGAGTGCTAGGAACACACTACGGAATGAAGTAACATGTTCTTAATTACTAATTCCTCATAGGGATAGAAGTAGACATTTTCCATTCCTCTGGTGTAACCTTCTGCTGACATTTCAGATCTCCAAAATCTCTTTAGGAGTAAGTAGCGATACTACGGACCATTAAGCTGACTTAACACATCATAGGTTTAACTGTATGCAGATGGTGGATGACAACAAAATCCTTTTATTTATGTGTGCTTCTAGAATATGTTTAGCTGAAGAAAATTGGAACATTTTGAAATACATACCAAAATAAATTCATTTGCCCATATAACTCTGTAGTTAATGTATGTTATGGGTTGGTTTGTTTTATTTTTTTCTCAGTATAAAGAGTGAAGAGAGAAAAAAATGTTGCCCAGGAGGAAAAAATAGGACTTTGAGTTAACATTTTTGTATTACCAGCTTCTCTTCTCCTTTTTGAGTTAGACCAAGGTATACAAGACTGGGCTAACACAATCTCATAAATTAATCTCTCATTTAAATGAGCAACTAAAGCTTTTTTTTCTTAGTATACTTAATGTTTTATAATAAAATATTTTTTTACAGATGATGGTCTAAAATTAGTAAAATACTTGCAGCTATTGTGCACTATTTTCAGCACACAGAAACACAATAAAATTATAATTCAAGACTGACTGTAAGTGATTATTCCATTACAACTTTAAAGAGGTAATCATTAACAAATTGTACACTGCATAAAACTAAAATACATTATTTTAAAGTATGGCTATTATGCAGTTCTGAAAAGCTGATAAATCACATTAAATTTATGTCATTAATATTCAAACAATTCTGTAAAAAATTAAGCTAATACATATATTCTGCAGTCCATCAAGAGCCAGATATGTACTGGATAAAGCAAACCCATATGTTCTAGAAATTTTATGTGGACAGTTATGCAATACAGCCACTGCTATAGAGACTTTGATATTTAAAGAAAAGCTATGCAATAAATTAGCCAAGTGTTGAATCTCAGAGTACCCTCTGAGTTTAAGTACACTTCTGTTTCTCTTGTTACATGCAAGAAATTCATCCTGGTCACTTCTGATTACTGTAACTCAGTTCTTAATTTCCTGACTTCTGTGACTGCAGCTCTCCACTTGTTCCACAGTTTCTATCTGGGAAATACTCTATTCCCTTTTTTGACAGCTGACAGTGGCTGAGGTATCCTATCTCACTGTGTGCATTTCTTAGATTTTTCAGTTAGGAAAACCTTGTAGCATTTACAAAGTTATCCTGAGCGCAAGACAGCTTACAGTCTAGTAAAAAGAGAAGTGTTCATTCACAGCATCCAATACAAACAGCTATGTCCTTTGTTTCTTTGTTTTGATAAAAAAATGCAGACAAAGAAATAAAAGTAAAATAGCATTAAGACAGTTGTGAAAAGTCCTTCAGATCCTCTGTCCATCAGATCACCTTTGCATATTTATCATGACAGGGTTTCTGTCTTTCTGCGTTCGTTGTTTCTGAGATTGCATCTTAATGAGAATACTTGTATTTTAGCATCTAGATTTTATAACTGATTTGCTTTTAAAGTGCGTCAGGGGACTTAGGCCATTTAAATCTTACTGAACTTGATTATTCCTTTTTTACTAGAAGATACAGACTGGCCACTCTTTGTCACTGCATATCTTATATGCATGTCTTAATATCCATGGAAGTGGAAATGTCTCTGTTTATACCAGATTATCAGCTCTTGGACTCAACTGGCCAATTTCAATTTATGACGATTCAACTCCGAATGGGGAAAACACAAAGTTTGTCTTTACTCGTTCAGGCACAACTACACATGAACTACAGCTAATCTAGCCTGGGTATACACCAATCCTACCCTTTGCAGCTCTCAGCTGCATAGTTCAACTATTAGTGATAGCTGTGACACTCATATAAACATTTGGTAAATTGTTTTGTTTAGCTGAAAATGGCTGAAAAATAGACACATTTTTTTCAGGACTGTTTTCAGACAACTCAGCTATTGCTGAACTAACCTGCTACACATGTGCAGAAATTCTGGCATGAGGAAAGGACATTTATTCCTTGTGAATGAGATGAATAAGTGTTGAAGCAGGACCAATGGAACTCTGATTAGGTTTGGTTGAAGAGGCTGTGAAAGCATATCCTCCTCATGCATCTATCAGTGTGAAGCATCTTCTCTACTGAATCTTACCTTCTGTATTAGTTTGTACAGTTGATAACATACTTAATAAAAAAGCTGAGTAAAATACATTTTGGTCACTAATAAGCCTCAGCTAATTGAGATTTACACCACAAAGTTGACAATGTGCTTGCTGTGACTGATTATTTATCACCTTTCTTTAAGGGTATTGCATATGTCACAAGGCAGTTTATATGTAGACAGAAAACAAACCAAAGCACTTGTCTTACAGAGTTTTTATTAATTACGTTATAATCTTTCCTTAATGCAGGATGAAAGACTGAATAGACAAAAATATAATACAGAATTTCCATGCAAGACCCAACCTAACATTTACTGACAGTTTGATCCTCTACTAGTTATGATTAGATTCAGGTAAGTTAGAAATTTAGTCTCATTGTCTGGATTATTCTGACAAAATAGACTCATCCCCTAAGAATGTGAACTCTGAACTGTGAGGGGTGTTGGAAGTTTTTCTAAGGCTTTTATCTTGCTTTTTTTTTTTTTTTTTTTTTTTTTTTACATATAGGTAAATCTAGTCTTAACTGCCGCATCAATTTTTGAGATTATTTGAAGAAGAAAAAAGATCTGAAGAACCTAAAAACTTTAAAGTGCAGACAAATGAGCAGTTAAAATATCTGCATGATTGGAAAAGACTGATTGTCTCTTCAAAATTTTGCCAGGATGAAGATATATTCTTAATAGATTCAAATTTTATTTGCAAGTAAGGACAGAAAGTGAAGAATTTAAACTAAATCAGACGTTGGGTTTTTTTGTAAAGAAAAAATACAGAAGAAGAGGACAGGATCATAATGAGACTGAACAAGGTAGCAAATATAGTAGGACTGACAGTAGAAAGGGCCAGTAAGTTAGCTGAAAAGAGAGCCAGCAGAGGTCAGGGACATAAGAGAGTTCAGGCTTCTCTTACTAATTCTGGTCATATTTCTCTCCACCAACCATTTGTTCCATGTCTAAGACTTAGAATTAAGTTTTAGAACATGGATGTACAATTTGTAAATTCCTGTTATTGCTACCAAATGTATTCAGAATTCTGAGCAAGCCCATCATCTACAGATCTCAGCTCATATTCTGTAAGAGTTGACACTTTTCACCAGCAGTATCATAGGATATTCTGAAAAGCATATTAAGAAGTATTTCAGAAACTAACTAAATTCAAAAATACCAGAAAGACATCTGAAAGCATTCAGGACTTTATCAAATAACTACTTTGTGTAGTATATCATATTGTCTGCCCCACACATGAACTGTGACTTTTCTTTTGCATAGCTTTACGATGAATGATATGATACAATATATTTGTATTCAAGGGGAAATTTCTCCTCCTCTTCTTCTATCAAGTCAGCACAAAATTTAAATGCCTCTATTGATATACACTGAGATAGCATGTTATTGGGATATAGTGTAGTTTTTCAACTGGAAGTTCCATGACCATTGAGGTAAAAATATTTAAAGTTCTAAATTTCCACCCATTACATAAAAGATACACAGTCCCCATCTTCAGATTGTGGCTGATTCCTTACTATAATCTATTTACAATATTCTTATAAAATTTTATTTGCTTTATGCCGATGAAAGTAAATATTTTTTTTTGTTTTTCCATAATGGCACCCTACAGTCAGCATTGCATAAGAGGTACAGCTACCATTTACTGTTGAACGGTATCAATGTATGAATGCAGTAATCAGCTAGATCTGAGAAACACATGTAGGAGACAAAGGAACATGAATGACTAAAAAGCAGAAAATGCTATAAACAGACCTAGCAGCCATCCCAGAAAAATAAGCAAGGACTAGCCAGAAAAAGATTTGCGCACATCAGGGAATTAGAATAAATGAAGAAAAAGCCTAGTGAATACAAGCAGAGGTTAAACACTCATAATGAAAGGGAATTTGTTTGTACAGACCCAACATAGGCCCATGTTATAATCCACTTGGTCTCAGACAGGAGCTTGATGTATTCTGGCAATAATATTGCTGTGTACATCATTCTGGTATCTGAACAGCTGGAGAAAAGTCAAGTTCAAACCTTCCTGACTCAACAGAAAATTTAATCTACTATAAAGAATTATCTAATATATCTGTCTTACATTAAAATATGATGTCTGTTTAGCAGGTGGACTAGGAGCTGAGTGGAAAACTAGAGATATAATTCAGTCAAGCACTGGTGTGTATGGTGTTTGTTTAACTGGTTTTAAGCTTGCTCCTAGCAAACATTACACACCTTTACTTTGGTATGTTCCTTCAATGTATATTAAGACTTTTCATGTGTTAGTCTATTAGCACTGACTATTTCTGTGTGTTGCATTAATTATTATTTGTAGGATAATGTATTTATCCAAAGTAGTTAAAAGTACTTTCTCCACAAATGTTGAATTTTCCAGGGCCTATATGTTTGATATTCACAAGTAGAGCAGTTGTCAAGTGTAGAAAATGATCTCTCTTAGAATCAAAACAGCATTCTGTAAAACATGATAATGTTCTTTCTTTCAATGAAACATATAGTCATCAATGTAACACTAGTATTACAATATATAGAAAAAGCATTTTTGGTTCAAACAGATAAAATAAATTATCCTTCACAAGCACTGAATATAAAAATTTACATATATACATATTAGTAGTACAGTCCCCATTAATTTTAACACAAAGTAGAGAGTGAGATCATATAGTAACTGAGAAAATATCAACTAATGCACTGTTAACTACCAGGTAATTTTTTTTCCCCCTATGCTGTCATAAGTGACAAATTATATTTTTAATAGAAGAGATATATCTCTGTGTAACATTTTTGTCTATCTTAATTCATAATGTCTGACTATCCTGAATTTTCAAAGATTATGAAGTGTTGCAGTCAGTTTGAATAAGGCCATGCAGTATTCACTTCCTGGTGTGTGCATATTCTATTTGTACTGTTTCTATAGTTAGCTTATATATTTATTTATTACTATACCTTACTGAAACTGATCTGAATCAGTAGGGGGAGCTTTAAGACCCATGAGCCAAAATTGTTTTTGTGTTCTGCTACTAAAGGCTTAAAATGCCTGAGGGCTTCAGTGTTAAACATATTGCTCTGCTCAATGAATAGTGGCACAGAGATTTCTACAAATGTATATTTGTTTCCAAAGCACTTGTAGGGTGCCTATAATCACCTTGTCCTTTGTAACATTGATTTTTAATATATATGGTTAGCCTGGGATATTTTATAACCCAAATGAAAAGCTCCTGGAAGTAAATATCACAAAGGATTGGAAGTGTATAGTTTATGTATCCATAAATAGAAAATCATTTGTTTAAATAAACTCAAGCTGAGCACAGTAATTGATGGCTTCTTTACCCCCTGAAGTTCCATGAAATGACTGTGCCTTTATATAGTAATTAAAATGTGCCAACAACTATTTTATTGTCTCCAACGGAATTGTCAAGTATTGTTCCAAAAACAAATCAGCTGCAAAGCTGCTAAACATGGTTATCTGCCATTGTATTTTGTAGGTTTGTATGAAAAAAAAGAATAACTGTCACATCATACATATGTCTCAACAGTTAAGATCCTGGGACCCTCTGTTCCTTTCTTACATCTTAGGTAAAAGACAGTTAATTTATTTTTCTTAAACAAAAAAAATCTGTTCTGACTGTCTTGTTCTTCTTTAAACTTACAAGATGCACAAGAACCACCACTTTTGAATTCTGTGGACAATGTTTTATTTATTAAAAAGAAAAATTATAAACCAAATTTTAAGAAGTGTTCTGGTTCAATCTTATTTTGAAAAGTCTAGATACTGAAGTATATAATTAAAATGGTCTGGCTTAAAAAAAAAATGTTAAGAGATTAAACTTAGATAAAAAATTCTGGAAATGAGCCAGCTAAGTACTCATGCCCTATATTAATTTACTTTTAATTTTCACTAAAATGCAAGACTAGAAATGCTCAGTGTCTGTATAGATCAGCTGCTTCTTTTTCCATGAAGCCTATAACCAACCAAATGACAAATGAAGAAATTCAGAATTGACACATGGATTTTTATTTTCCAGCAAATGTTATTCTACTAAGAAAAAATTTAGTTAATCTTAAAACATAAATACATTTATAAGAATTAAATACTTAGAACTGGGTTTATTACTTACTTATTAAAAGTAAAACTGATCTCATCTTGTCAATCATAAAGTTCCAAACATAAATCATTCAATATCATCAGGTATGTAGAAATATAAAATATAAAATATCTCTTCCATAGAAAGCACACTGCAGTTATTAATAAGTCTAAAAATTAAATACGTTAAATTCACATACAGCCTTAAATTTCATTTTTTTAAACGCAATCTTAATTACACTGTGTGCTTTTTTGTTACTTCTGCAGGATTGCTTTCTCACACAGTGAACATGTTGGAATGTGACCACTGAAGAAGGTAATTTTAGAACATATCCATACATTCTTAATCTGGTGAAGTAAGGTTGTATCACTATACTATTCTTACTTGTAATTTAGATGATCATGACACAGTATCCAGTTTGAAGGTTTGACATTGACTTCCTCCAGTCCTGTTTTCAGTTAAAATATTGTATGTTTTGAGTTACTTAACAGACTCTCAAAATAGATCTCAGAATTTGGCTCCAAGTGATTTCTCATTACTTTATTGCTGAGATTCCAGAACTCTAAGGACATCTCAGATGGGAGTAATTTAAGGGGTTTTTTTTTTGGTTTTTTTTTTTTTTTTAGCACTTATCTGTGTTTATCTACAACTTTGGCAATAAGATCTTGATGGTTTGGTTGTTAGATTTATTTTTTTTCAACATCATCCATATGCTTATAAAATGACTGTAATATGTCACTCACTGCACATGTGAGAGAAAAAGTTCTATTGGACTTCAGAAGGCTTAAATTTAGCAAGTGTCACAAAAATCCTAAACAGGATGTAACTTCAATTGGATTGTTGATGATATTATACAAACCTGATGTAAGCAAAACAAGTCAGCATTGAAAAAATGCAGAAAAATAAAATATCTCCTTAGAGAATATAATAATTTTTTAATCCAGGCATCTAATTAAAATATTAATATTTCCTAGAGAGGTAAAGGTAAATTTTCTATTATCAAAACCCTATTGATTTGGACAGAAAGAAGGGTATCATAATTTAACGTAGTTTAATTAGACTGCAACTTCATTAACTTTTAAAAGTTATATATTTCCAAGCATAATTGACCTAGCTTGAGCCAAACTTGCCCTAATAAACATACCCCGAGGAAAACAATGTTCACAAATAATTTGCCTTTATCCTACCCTGCATCAATCTTACCACCTGTCCTCACTGATGTTGAAGATGGAAAACGGGAGGTTGCCCTCCCAACTGCACATTTGCTGAACCTTTTGGCTTCTCTCATTCTTTATTCTCATTCCATCTAATTTGGGATCTAAAATTCTTTTAAAGTATTCAGTAGTAGGTGTTCATAAAGTTGAAAAAATGTGAAAGTGTAGTCATGTCTAGTCTCTCCATCCCACATCTGTGTCACTTGTGGGGGAAGGAATAAACTTCCCTCATTGCTGTGCATCATTTTGTATCTAAAATAGCTTGTGCTAATCAAGAAGAACTAAAAATGAATAATTTTGAAAGCAGGCCTAATTCACCAACAGAATAGAAGTCTTTTTCACCCTTTAGAAGAATAGAATAAATACACAAAGCAGCAGCAGCTCTGTTATCATACCTGCCTTTCCCATCTCTGCCTAAACTGAGGTATTTGAGCTTCCAGACAGTCTATTTAGGGGAAAAAAAAAAAAAAAAAAAAAAAAAAAAAAACTAAATTAAACTGTGACAATTGTCATTTTGTTAAATGGCTTCCTGAGATCTGAGATTTTTTTACCTTCACTTTGTCCTATCGGTAAGGTTACTTGCCGTAGAAGTCTCAGCTCATGTAAGCAGCTATTCCATAGTCAGAGACAGTGTGCCTAGCATGTACGGTAGTCTTAACTCTAAGGAAGGAAAAAAAAAAAAAAAGTTTGCCTTTTCTTCTGCAATATATTTCAACACAACATGTTGTTATTTTTCAATAAAAATTCAAATTTAAGTTCTAACTGCTACATTTATAATTTTTTGTGAAGTATTCAGAAGCAGCTGAAAAGCAAAGCTATGTTTCCTGGTGTTTTCCTTTCTTTTCCAAAATGTTTTTTCTCATTGCTACTTTTCTGACTCTCTGCATTCTGTTTATTTTAAAAGTGTTAATCTTAGTCATCCAAAAGTCTTTTTTACCATAATGTATTTGGTTTAAATGTCAAGTCAGGATTGGGGGTGGATGTGCTGCAGGACAGCCTCTGAGGAGAGGCCAGGAACTGCCCTGTGCTGGACACAGCCGGTTCCAGCTGCTTCCAGCTGGCTTCAACAAACCCACAGCAGGGCACAGCTGAGCCCCGCAGCCGAGCTGGTGGCACCTCTGTGGAGAAATGTTTAAAAAAGGGCAAAAAATACTTGACAGACAGTCGCAGACAGAAGAAAAAGAGTGAGAAACAACAGAGGGAAGACCAAGGTCAGAGAAGAAGGGGTGTGGGCGTCAAGCAGGTATTCCCCATTAGCCCATGAAGAAGACCATAGTGAAGCAAGTTTTGCATCTGCAGTCCATGGAGGACTATGCCAGAGCTGATACCCACACACTGGAGGACCCCACACTGGAGAAGGTGGATGTGTCCTGAAGGAAGCTGCAGCCCATGGAGAGCCCACGTGCGCCTTGTAGGGACTGGAGCCTGTGGAGGACCCATGCTGAGGCAATCTGTTCCTGGTTGGCTGTGGTGAGAACACATGATGGAGCAGTTCTTGAAGAACTGAAGGCAGTGGGAAGAATAGACATTGGAGCAGTTTCTGAAAGGACTGGTCCTGTGAGATGGACACCATGCTGCAGCAGCAGAAGAGCATGACGAGAAAGGAGCAGCAGCGATGTATTGTCGGCAACCCCAATTGCACATCCCCCTGCACCAACTGGGAAGAAGCAGGTAGAAGAGCTGGGAGTGAAGTTAAGTCTGGGAAGAAAATGGGGAGGAGGAAATATGTTTTAGTTTTTGTCTGTTTCTCACCAACCTATTCGGAGTTTTAATTGAAAATAAGTTAAGCCAATCTTTCCATAGCTGAGTCTGGTTTGCCCATGTTAGTAACTGGTAAGCAATATCCCTGTCTTTATCTTGACTCATGAGATTTTCTGTCTTACTTTCCTCCCCTGTCTTGTTGAAGAAAAGGAATGAAAGAGTGGCTGAGTGAGCAACTGGCAGCCAACCAAGGTCAACCTACCACTCATGCTGTTGGGACTCATCCAGAAATGCAGGGAGGAAAAAGTATTCAACAGCCTGACGTTATTATATGCATGCCACATCTTGGAGTGGCTGCTAAGACAATGTGTATTGTTTGTATTTCCAAAGCAAAGCAAGAACTAGCACCACAGGCAGAAGTTTATTTATGCTATTGCAGTGCATTTCTCATTTTGTTTATTTCTTTTTACAGTTTTCTTATGTGTTGTCTTCAGAAGAACCTGGTCAGACTTCTTCCTACAAAACAAAGAAAAACATATCCATCTGGTATCACTCTTCATCCAAGTCAGTGTAACAAGGAGTTATTTCTTTATGTTTGATTTCTTGTTTGCTTTACCTTACCTTACTCCACTGTAAATTTTGTACAGCCAGAAAGGAGAGGAAATATTAATAAAAAGCGTGCCTTCTTTCTTCCCTCCTCTCTCTTTTTCCCTCCCTTCCTCCCTCCCTCTCCTTGTCTACTTCTCTCTTTCTTCCTTCCAACCATCCTATTTTCTTCCTTCCTGTATCTATCTGTTATGGTTTGAACCCAGAGGGCAAATCAGCAACATACAGCAACTCATTCACCCCTTCCATGTCAGGACTAGGAAGGAGAAATAAAGCAAAAGGCTTGGGAATTGATATAAGGACAGGGCGAGATGTCTCACCCGTTATGGTCATGGGCAAAACAGGGATTTCTTAGGGGAAGAAAAAACAACATAAATTTCATTCAGACACAAACACCACCACCACTTAACAGAGTAGGACAGTGAGAAGCATTACTATGTCTTAAAAACACCATCCCCTCTTTTCTTCCCAAGCTCAGCTTTGCTCCTTATTTCTTTACCTCCTCCCTCCCACTGGTACAGGGGCAGGTGATGGGGTGTATATGTGTGTGTGTGTGCCATGAGTCCCACCACTCCTTTCTCCTTATATGGGTGTGGGACTCCTCTCATTCTTCCCCTGTTGCAGAGTGGTGTTCCTCTCACAGGAGACAGTCCTACCTGATTTTTATTTGGCATGAGTCCCTCCTACAGGCCGCAGCATTTCCATGCTGCTCCAGCATGGTTCACTCCTGTGTGTTGCAGTCCTCCCAGCACCAAACTACAACAGTAGGGGCTTCTTCCCACAAAATTATGGCCTCCTTCAGGCACAGCCACCTGCTCCAGCGTGAGGTTCTCCATGGGCTGCAGGTCAGCATCTGCTTTATCGTAGATCTCCATGGGCTGCAGGGGGGTGGCTCTGCTGTCTCACCATGGGCTGCAGGAGGTGTCTCTGCACCAGCACCCCCACTCCACCCTTAGACCTTCTTTCTCCTGCTTGCCTCAGTGTTTGCATAAGCATTGCCCTCACAAATCCTCCTCCCAACTCTAACTCCTCCTTCCAGGTTCCCCTTCTTAAGTACGTTATCATAGAGGCACAGTCACTGTTGCTAATTGGCAGGTCCAGCTGGGAGCTGGGAAGCTTCAAGAAGCTTCTCTCGGGGGGCTAACTTCTGTAGCCCCCTACCTGCTACCAAAAACCCTACCCTCAGCACACTATCTTTTCTCTGTATCTTTAATGAAAAATGTTAAAGAGCTTTAATGTTCACTGTTGTTATGGAACTAAATCTAACTGTATTGTAATATGTCTAGCTGTTTAGTGTTTGATAACATTGGAGTCAAGTTAGAAACCTGGATGTTGTGTCCTATTTATTTCTTTAAAATTAACAGAACAAGTCTAAAATCAAGAAAAAGTTATATGGCTTAAAATCTCTCATTACAACAAAATATTAAAATATTTGCTGATTTTGGAAAAATTATCTGAAGCATTTAGAACACTGGAGAATGTAGTTTCTGATACTTCTGCAGATATTAAACAGCTCTTTTCCCTCACCTCTTCTCTTAAAAGAAATAGTTTTCTGAACAAACGATTGAATTTATTGAAAATAACTAAACATAGAGGAAATTGAAAAGATACATTAAAATATTTTGCTATTGTACTGAGTGCAAAACACAGTCACTAGAAATAATTTCATTCTAAAATATACACTGGAAACAGAAGTCCAATCCAGAATGGAGCAGGGAAAGCAACATTCCGTGATTATCTACATTATAAATAAAATAACCAAAGCTATGCATAAAGAGATCTAGAAGTTGGGTACTTCGTTATGTTAGTAAAAATGAAATTCTCTAAGCTACATGGCAGAGAGAAGCATGGAAGCTCTTATGCAGCTGTGAAATGGAGTTAGCATGTTCATGTGCTGGAAAACAGCACTTTGCACATCTTTGTTCCCAAAAGCGATATAGTTAATGCAATGCCATGCCAACACTGATGAACTGTGATGCACCTGGTGCTGGAGTTAGCACAGGCTGTGCTGGCTTAAATATCATCATATTTGTCTGCACTGCACTTTTTTTTTCTTTTTTTTTTTTTTTTTAAAAAAGCAAGCTAACTTAGTTCAAACACAAAGAGAGCAGAGAATAAGATTGCATGTACATAAAAACATTCAGGTCAGCTATCTGCTTATAAAGCTAACAGAAAAGAAATTCAATTATCCGCTTGGAGGTAGGATGCATAAGGATGCATGCAAACAATTCATCTTTTGAACCAGTTCACCTTACTTTAGTTGTGTGAGAGAGTTGAGTCCAGAAAAGCCTATAGATCCATTTATAGTCTAACTCAAGCCTGATTCAGAAAATCACTTTGATAAACTCTTAAACCAAAGCAAGGAGTCCTATAGCTCCAGGTCCTGAAATCCTCCAGAGCCCTTAGGGTCAGCAGGCTGCAGACTATTTTATTTTAGATCAGCATGAATGAATTAGCCTAAGGGACTCATTGATTTCATAGAAATATAATTTTTGGGTTGTTACTGGTATTTCTGCATTTTTCTCTGTTACTCAACTGTTGCCTTGATTCTTTAGCTTTGGGAAAAAAAAAAAAAAAAGTGTCTCTGTCATCTCCAACTTCTGGATTGTAAAATGGAGAGAATAGAAGTAGGCAACAAATACACAATGTGTCCCCAATATTTAAAAGATTCTATCAAGCACTTTACGTTATTAGTGATGGGTTGACCTTGGCCATCTACTACAGGCCCACCCAACTGCTCTCTCACTCCCCCTCCTTAATAGGCTGGGGGAGAAATAAATAAAATGAAAAAGCTTATGGGTAAACAGAAAGACGGGGGGATTGCTTACCAATTACTATCATGGGCCAAACAATCATGACTTGGGGAAAAGTAATTTAATTTAATTAAAATAGATTTGGATAGTGAGAAACAAAGATAAACATTAAACACCTTTCCTCCATAATCCTCCGTTCTTCCCAATTCTAACTTCACTCTCAGTCCCAGCATCAACTTTTCCCCTGTATAGTGCAGGCAGATGTGGAATGGGAGGTCGCAATCAGTACATAACGGATCCTCTCTGCTGTTCCTTCATCCTCATGCTTTCCCCCTGCTCCAGCATGGGTTCTTCTATGGGTACAGTCCTTTAGGAAAAATATGCTCCAGCACAGGCTCTCCATGTGCCGTAGTTCCTTCAGTAAATATACATCTGCTTCAGCACAGTCCTCCCCACAGGCTGCAGGAAAACACCTACTCCACCATGGCTGCTTCCAGGGGCTGTAGGGGAATCTCTGCTCTGGTGCATGGAGCACCTCCTTCTCCTCCTGTTTCTCACCATTTCCCACCACCCTCCCTTCCCCTCCCCTCAATTCAGGAAAGACAGACCGGAGATGTTGCAAGGGAGGTCCATGGAGATGATCAAAAGGCCAGAGAACTTGCCCTGTGAGGAAAGACTGAAGGAGTTTGGTCTTTTCTCCCTGGAGAAGAGAAGGCTCAGGGGGAACCTCATCACAGTACTCTGGTCATTAAAGTGGCTATAAAGAGGATAGAGTGTCTCTCTTCACAAGGAGCCACATGAAGAATACAAGGGACAATGGGTACCAGTTGCAATGTTAAAGGTTTCATCTTGACAGAAGAAAGAAAATTTTTACAGTGAGAACAATCATTCATTGAAACAGCTTCCTCAGGGATGTGGTAGAGTTCTCATTGCTGAAGGTTTCAGAGATGCAATTAAGCAAGGTGCTAAATAATCTCATCTAGGCTCTCTTTCCCACAAAAGGTTGGACCATGTGATCTTCCAAGTTCCTTTCCAACCTGGGCTGTTCTATGATTCTATGCTGACTGGTCTCTACACCTCTTTAATAATTCTGTATTTGGATAGTTACTATTTGTCTGCTACAGAGAGTTTCAACTATGTCAGCAGTTTGTTAACACAGCAAACAGCTGAAACAGGAACACTAAACTCTGTAGAAGCCGTTGCTTTGTATCAGGTGTTGGGATTCATCAGCAATATTCAGGACCACTCTGTTGCACCTGACTAGATTCACAGTTTTAATGCAGAGATTTGAGTCAGAAAGTGTTTTATCAAGGAGTTCAGCAAAGAAGATCCTCAACTTCTGATGGGAATGACACACAAAGGAGCTAAGGCATCTGCTTTGAATCATTCACCATGAAGAACCTATCCTTTTCCATCATCTGTGTAAGGATGGGGAGTGGGTGTCATTTATCTCCACCAGAATCAGCTGAGACTGGTCTATTACCTTTGCAATTCCTTGAGTCAGAAAACTATACACCATGTGCTGTCCAGACTTAAATTTTTATTATTTAATTTTATAATTGGGAGAACTAATTGGTAACTTTTAACAACTTGATGTATAAGTGCTTTTTCTGTAATTTAACAATAATATTTGTACCATGGATTTAAGAAGTAACATTACATTTATCCTCACAGACAATCCTGCAGGTATATGAAGAAGACACCAATTTCATGTTATTATTACAGGTAAAATATAAGTGAATCAGAATTTCACAGGTTTATATGTAGTGAGGCTGGGTGAGGGGGAGGAACTATATTTATTCAAAAAGCTTTGTAGAGGAGTGAAATGGACAAGTGTAATATATTTATAAAATATATTAAAGAAAACTATAGAATTTTCACCCCAAACTGAAGTTTAGACTCAGAAACCATAAGAAAGCTAATATATATTACTAAGGATAGTGCTTGAGACTTCCATTTTAAGAAAGCCAATATTGTACTTAAAGGAAATAAAGGAAAATTTATTTTTTTTTTTTTCCCCTAATCTCTGCCAAAGTTAATGTATTTCTTTTTGCTTATAGTAGAGTTAAAATTTCATAATTTCCTTGACTGGAATTTTTTCTAAGGTAACTGCAGCTAACAGTCCCCCCTGCACCTCCAATAGTAAAAGAGATTGCCTTAGTGCATAATGTTTTTTAGGTTACCATTAATCGATATTACATGCAAAATAGTTATATCCTAGGAACAAAACTGAGCAGAAAATACCGTTCTACAAAGGAACTAGTATACATTTATCAACAAATTAACAGCTCAGAGAAGTGAAAAAATACATCTCATTTTCTAGGTGTGGCTGACTACAAGACAAGTTTTGTTTGGAACATAATTTGAAATACCCTACTTGAAATTAAACTGTAGATCAAGTGCTATATATAGGTTCTTTCTCTTAGGATTAGATGAAATATATATATAGGTCAGAAGAACTTTAAATACACTGCTTAAAAGTGGTTTTCGAGCATGTGAGCAGAAAGGTATGATTTATCTGTATGTTGTCATAAGAGGAGAAAACTGAAGACTTCCCTATGACACTTCAGTGATGATGATAGGATTCCCTTCTGAAGGTCTTCACATGTTGCTGCATTAGATATGAATCAATGACAACAACTCTAAATGAGTTTTTGTTCTGCAGATAGAAACTGTGTTGACCCATTTATCTCACAGAAAGCTTTGAAGGTTCATATCACTTCATGGTCCATATGCACTATCTTTGCATATTAAATCAGTCGACGTTTCTTCATAAAGAGTAGAATAACTTAATTCCGAGATGAAACTCACATTGAAAGACAAAATTTTCACTTTTTGATCTCTCTCCTTTAGTACAAGGCAAGACAGCTCTGAATTTAGTCTGGAGACTATAAGATGTCCTTACTGTGAGAAAGGAAAATTCTGGTACTTATGGTTAAAATATTGATTTTAACACCTGTACATGAACGTGAATTGCTTTTTGTGGTACTACTGACTTTGTCAACTAAGGATATTGATGAAGAACCAAGAGAAAGGCATTGCATTCTGTTTGCCCAGAGACAAACAGTGCATACTATGGAAAATGACTGAGTGTTACTAGTGTCTGACATCATGAACGGTCATGTATGAAAATACATTTTTACCATCTTGTTAGTAAAGTGTATTAAAGCAGATATTGAGGTTTCTCAGCGTGTGGACAGCAATTGTTATTCTAATGAACCTTTAATCCTAACTGCACCAAGAAACAACATGGATATTAAAAAAATGAAGATTCACTACCCGTCATAGATTGATAACCCAACCTAGAAATGGTAAACCAGCTTCCAGACTGACAGCTGTTGAGGTTTGAACTCAGCCGGCAGCCAGACATCACATGACTGGTCATTCACCTCCCCTCTTCCCGATGAAATAGGGGAGGGACAAAATAAGAGAATTCATAAGTTTAATTAAAAAAAAAAATACTAAATATAACAAGAGAACAACAGTAACAATAGAGTCCAAAAAGAAATGGGTAAAATGCAGCAGTGGCTTACCGAGCTCTGCAAACACCTCCACAGCAACACACGGCTAGATCGGAACCCGAAATCAGCACAAACCCAAGAGACCTGTATCCCTGGGCATGACATCAAATGGTATGAAATACTCCAGTGAAAGTTAACTCCATCCTGGTCAAAACCAGGACACAGCAGATGTGAAGTTATTAATGCTTATAAGGATTATTATCAGCTTAGTCTCTGAGTTGTTTTTCTTTCATGGTACAGAGGAAGTTTGTTCTATTGTCATGAAATGAAGGAAGGACACAACTGCAAAAAAGTTAAAGAACATCCATATTATCATAAAAGCCACAAAGACCTGTTTCAAAGTACTTTTGTGGGTAGAAATAAATTAAAAATAGGCAGTGATAGCAGAATTCCTTTTTTAATGAAAATGGCAGAAACCTGGTATGACTCTGAGTGACTGGAAAGAAACTTACTGCTTTTTATATCATCAAGGATCTTGCATGTATTTCCTGCCATGTAGAAGTGTCTCCAACAGCATTTAAGTCATACAAACAGATATCCAGCTTTAACTGAAATGTAGCCCATTTAGTAGCCATAAGTATCTTGAGGAGATGAATAAGAGTTATGCATGGCCCTGGGAAGATCCATATGAGATACCTTTCTCACTAAGTGAAAGGGTGGGGGAGTAAGCGAGTGGCTGTGTGGTGCCAGCCAGACTTAAGCCATGACAACAGACAAATTACTCCATATTGCTTTTGAAACACTAAGGATGTGTTGTATTGACAAAGCAGAAAACAGCATACACAGAAAATGAAAGGGAAAAAAAAAAAAGGGGGGGGGGCTGTAAATAAATTATTCTTTGGCTATGATTGAGGAATAACTAAGCTGATACATCACTGAAAAGGAGGCATGCCAGAAAATGCTTTTTGTGTCTGATAATACATTTCAGAATTCTGTGTTTTGTAAAGGTAATATAATATATTGTGATACATCTTATGCTCTATTGATCCAAAATGTATTTAAAATTACTGTTAAAACAGAACCGTAATATGGTAGCTGTATAATGCTTTCTTACACAGCTTCATTTAATCTTCTGTCAGTTGAATACTTTATTTAAAGATAAGCTTGCCTATATCCTCACATTTGTATTCTGTATTATTTGGCAACTGTATCTATTTCATTGTTTTATTATTAAATGTGAATTTACATTCCTGTATGTATTGCCCCATTCAGAATACCAACAGTAACAACAAAGTATCTGACTGATTTCAAGGACTTGAATCAGCTCCTTCCTTTTGTATTTATTTATTTATACATTTATTTATTTATTAACAATAGTTCAGAAAGAAATTGTGCCTTTTTACATTAATCTCTTTCCATTTCCTGGAGACAATAAAAGAAACTTTCCTTACGCAATTAAATGGAAACAAAGATATCAAAGAGAAGTATCTGATCCTCACCTCTATGAAGAATGAGTGTCCAATAGCTCGATAAGTTTTTCCATTTTTCCGAGCTGAAAGTTTGCAGTTCAACTGTTTACCAGCCTAGTTATCAAAAGGTAAGACTGTTGATGAAGAAAGATCGGTCATGCTCATTCAAGTGTGTCAAAATGCTCTTCTTACAAACAAAGAATTATTCTGGACCAAATAAAGGCTATTCTTTCAATTGTTGAATTTTTGTTTCATGCATTTTTACACTTCTTAAGTATGACAATAAGATCCTTAATAGAAGATCTGATGTATCATAGCAAGATAAAATGGTTGTTAATATAAGGCAAAATTAACTCTGATCTTACTATAGGAGGAAAAATAAAATCATAATAGATTTTTGGTTTTCTTCATTTCAGTGGTTATGTACACTGCTTCACTGATGATCAGATTAGTGTGAAAAGAAATATTTCTTTATTAAAAAGGTTCATTTTCCACAAACATCATGATGTAAGATATCCCATTTTGTCATAAAATTCTGAAAAGAGAAGCAGCTGTATGGAACAGTTAATGTTTTCTAAAAGAATAAGCAAGGCACATACATAAAAAATAAATAAGCCATATGTTTTAATCTAAAGAATAAAAAGCAGTTTTGGATAAGACACACTGAATCTTTTTACTTCATATAATTTCTTTGTTTCTCTGAACCTGTGAAAAAACAAAACAAAACAAAACAAACCCGAAATTATTTACAACAGATACAAATTCATTAAAATAGGAGCATAATTTGTATATGATTTGGACAAACTTCAGGAAAGTCCAGAATGCACTTTCAAATGTAGATGTTTGCACACATATATAATGCATACACTTAGGTGAAACGGTAGACATTTTATTATTGCAAGTCTTTTTCTCATATATTCAGAAAATAAATGGATTTGTCAAAGAGAAAATACTGCACTGGTCTCAAATGAAGAAAAAAAAACCCCACAAAAACAAACACATAATGCATATGGCTTAAAGAGAATATTTTCAAACAAGGATTGTGCTATGGATGTTCAGATATGTACATACTTCAATGAAAAGAAAGATGCTAACCAGATACTCGCTGCAATGCAAATATTGAAGAGCAAATTCTCATAGAAGTGACAATTACAGCAGCAGTAATGCACTGGAGCAGAAGCTGTATGAGTGGGATATCGTAAATGTTCTTTTATAGAATTTTTTTTAAATTATAAAATTGAAGATCAAAATTAAACTTGTACAGCTGTAATGAAACACAATATGACTGCTACATAAATGAGAATAATAATCTAAATATGAAACTATCCATTCTGTTCTTGTGCAAAGTATTACAAATAGAAGCACCAAGGTGGGATAATATAATTTATACTCTCTAATACTATCTGTTGCTTCTTAAACATAAAAACTAATTTTTAAAGTGTTTGTTATACAGACAGCAGTATTCACCTTCAGGCAAAAGTCAATATTGTGTAAATGAAGTCCACTATGCACCCAGTTCCACATTATTTTCTCCAGCAGTTTTCCCATAATAACAACCAAAATTTGATAGCATAGGTGATGTTATAAAGCCTGTTTTTTTTGAAGCTGCTCTGGTTTTGGCCAGGATAGAGGTAACTTTCCTTGGGCTAAGAGGGAGCACAGCTAGATGGCTGGGTCCAGATCGATCATTGGAGCATTCCATGGCATCTGACATCATGCTCAGGACAGAGGCTGATGAGTGCTCTCTCACACCCTATTTCTGTTTCCAGATCAGCATGGTGGGATTTTCTGGTGGGTCAGATCGCTGCTGGGGGCGGGGGAGGGGAGTTGCATACCTGTCACCATGCTTGGTAAGCCACTGCTGCATTTTACCCATTTTGGACTTACTGTTGTTATTAGGTTTTGTTACTGACATTTATTTTATTCAACCTACGAATTTCTTCTTTTGTCCCTCCCCTATTTCACTGCACAGGAGGGGGGAAGTAAGCAACTGGCCACGTGGCGACTGGCTACTGGCTGAGTTCAAACCACAACAAAAGCTCTTTCACACAAGAGAGATTCTAGAGGCACAAGTGGTTTATTAAAAGCCACTTTATTGCTATCAAATTTATCTAAATTTTCCTGAGCACCAAGAACTGTTACTTCAAATTTGTTCTTAGACATCCTCAGTTCTTGTTGTATATAAGAGGTCAAAAGCTCAGTAGAGGAAGGAGAGCTGCTTGTTTGCTTTTTTTTTTTTTTTTTTTTTTTTTTTGAATTGAAAAGCAGAAATCAGGAACTGCAACAGAAATGGAAACTTTCAGAATATGATTCCTTGATACAAAAAAGGGTAATACCATCCACCTGTTCCCTTCTAACCCAGGAAATTAATTATGTCTTCTTCATGTTAGCATTAGTGATCATGAGGATGTGCAGGGGATGAGTTCAGTCTAATAATCTTACTTTTCCCCCAATTAATTTTTAGCAGAATCACTGAACTCCATGATTTCTACATGACTCAGTAATTATTAGTTTATACGCAGAAGAGGATATGTGAAAAGCTGTGTCATCTCCTTAAAAGGATTGATTTAAAATTAATTATGAAACTAAACCTACAGGAGAGATGTTTTTTCTTCATCTGAAAGGAAGTTACTAGGTGAAAGTTAGTTGAGTCATTCCAACTGTGGCACCCATTTTCAGTATCAGCTTTTCTGATGGTTTAAATTACATGTTCACTCAACACAAATAACAATTAGACACTCTTAAAAAAGAGCTGACACACTCCTAAGTTTTTCTTAGTAGATAAAACTTTTGATAATGACAGAAATGAATCTTCTACATATATGAAGATAACACAAGAAAGACTGATGTTTGCAGGAAGATTGAATAAAGAAATGAAAGCTGTTGTCAAAAATATCAGAAACTAATAACACATTGGATTTCAGAAAAGATAACCTAAAAAATGCATATGTAATAAACCCCCCCAAATCCTTTGAGGACTATCATTCAGAAAGACAGGAAAACTTTAGCTCTGGGCAATCTGTTAGAACTCATATACTTCTGTGCTGCAGTGGTATTCTGCGGTGGTATTCTCTGGTTAAACTGGATCCTAACTGATTCAGTCATAAGGTATTTTAACTAAACATTTAACTCTTGTTCCAGTTGTTTAGATAAAGTATCAGAGCACAAAGACAGCTGAACACATTTTAGCAGCATTTTTGCTCTGTAGTCACATCTGGTTGTGTATCCGTTGAGCCAACTCTTTCTAGAAAGAAGTGCTCTTCAAATAACTGAGCTTATCATTTGCTGTGGTTTGAACTCGGGCAGTAGCCAATCACCACATGGCCAGTCACTTACTTTTTCCCCCCTCCATGGTCGAATAGAGGAGGGACAAAAAAAAAGAGGAGAATTCATAGACTGAATAAAAAAAATATAACAGTTTAGTGATGGTAACAAAACAACGGTAACAATGGAAAGTCCAAACGGGTAGTACGCAATGCAGTTGCTCACCACCCAGTGACTGGTACACAGGCTAGCCCCAGCAGCAATCCCAACAGCACAAGAGATCCCACTGTGCCAATCAGAAGCAGAAATACAAGAGCACCCACCTCCTTTATATACTGAGCATGACATCACATGATATGGAATACTTCAATGTCCAATATGGGCCCGGCCCTCCAGCTGTGTTCCCTCACAGCCCAAGGAATGTTAACTCTATCCTGTCCCAAACCAGGACAGTATTTTGCTAAAATGTGATGTTTCCATTGTTCAAAAGTTCTCATTTTGTCTGTCAAACACTTTGTAGGAGTATGCCTCAGGCTACAGAGGGCCTGGTAAACTGTCACCAAAAGATGTAATATGCAATTATTTGGGTAAGTGGTATTTGATGTTCCCACTGTTTAGAAGCCCAGCAGCTACTGAACTGTACACATATTTTCAAAGCTTGTGTTTATTGGCCTCTAAGTGTTAAGGAACTAGTTTACATAAAGTCACAGGAATGGTGATACTCTTATCTTAAGTAGATATAACTTTACCTAAGTATTTCTATACTCATTGTAGGAAATGCTATAAATATTGCAAAAAAATTATTTTTTTTCCTTCCTATTCTAGCATTTAAAGAAATTAAAGGGATTTTGAGACTGCTATCTTCATTTGGGACAGATGGTAGAGTTTGCTCATAGCTTTAAATAAGAGGTGATATGGAATCATATCTACAACAGAAAGGCATTGTGTTAAAGTATTCAAAATAACATGAAAATTATTTATTCTCTATATTAGGCAACATAATTCTTCATGAGACTGGTGCAGGGAAACCATTGCACAATTTACCCAAGTTTGAGTTTACTGACTTTATGATTGCTCTGTCAGAGTCAAGCCTGGCAGGTTTCAGACACTGAAAAAAGAAAATATAAGTAATTAGTTTCTCACGTCAGACTGTTTTTCTCTCTTGCATGAAGTAAGATCTCTTCTGCCTGTCTGATCTACAAGTAATTTAAAGGAAGCTGTATCACTCTCAACACCACATTTGAGAGACAGTTGTTGCCAACAACCCTGTTCTAGTGCCTGTCACCAGTTTAAAGTAAAGGACTCATAAAGTGACCACTCATGGATGCACCAGTCACATCTTGGAGTCAAAGTTTAGTGATGCCAGCAACTCTTAAATAGGACTGAAACTTTCCTGTGCAAACCCAACTCTCCACTGTTTGGTTAAGCTGTGGTGGTTCTGGTATATATCAGAACAACAAAGAAGCAATCACACAACTGGTTTGATGAAGGAGCAAGCAAAGCAACTATGAGCACTGCTTCCCAAGTTAGAGGAGAGCCTGGATGCTTGAAAGATCTTCCTTGCTCAGTCTGTGAGAGTGCAGTTGCTAAATTTAGCTTGCAGATATGACTATTGGTGAACACCTCTCTGAAGCGGTAAGGAAGAAAATCGTGGCCAGTTTCTAGTTTCAGGTGACATTCCTAAGGGTCTCTCCAGGTTGACATAGCGCTTAGGGATACGGTGTAGTTGGGAACTGCCAATGTTAGGTTAAGTGTTGGACTAGGTGATCGTCAAGGTCTTTTCCAACCTAGATGTTTCTGTGATTCCCTGATTCAACCATCCACATACTTAAGCTCTGTGGGGTTGGTTCTGATCCTATAGGTATCTAGGGAGTACTGTAGCCCAGGCCAGAAACTGAAACTGTGTGCACCATAGGATTCAGATAGGATAAAATAAATTATGAGCAAAAGTGTTTGTAGCAAATGACTCCCAAACTGTACTAGCTGGTTATAATATTGCTAGAATAACTTTATAGCAATATTTGCTTCTGGCTAGGTTTCTGTACATAAGAAAACTTCCAGTATATATTTCTCATTTCTTCATGCTATTTTGCAGTTATGACTGTGAGAGTAGCAAATATGAGTTATTTATACACATAGCTGTTGGTGTTGTTGTTAAGTAAACATGTATAAAGCTTTAAATCAAATCAATCAGTGTTGATATTGTATGGCAAGATAAGCAGTTTGTAGGGAAAGGGATTCCCCTACCCACTACAGACCAAGTCTGGACATTAAAAAATGGGTAGAAACAGATATTTGAGCAAGCTGCAAGAATTTGTCCAGATTCATAGTCTACTTTTTGAAGTAACTATATACCGATAATCATAAAATGGCCATAATTGGCCAGAATAAAGGTCCACTTAGCTAAATATTCTGTTTCTAACAGTGAATATACTAGGCGCTTTGAAAGAGAGCACAGAATATGCCTTCTATAGTACAGCTCCTCTGCTTAAGGCAATCAACAGTTTAGGGAATCTAATTATATCGTCCAGTGTTAGCTCTCTCTATATGTCTTAATCTTTATATGTGTGCTTTTGGACAAACCATTGAACTTTTTTTCATTTTTCATCCCTCTTGTCCTTCAGCACTAGCTTATTCTTTTGTACAGGACACAACACAATTCAGTCCTGATCTTAGTGGGGATCTGTAAATATCACTGTAATTTAACGAATTCTCTTCAGTACTAGTTCAAGGTCTAGTTTTATTCATCTTGTAAAAATCATACCAGAAATGTACATTCAAAATTGCTAGTGCAGCACATTGAACTTATCAGTGGGTCCATTAGGACAAAAATCTTTTTCCTAGAAAATAAATATACATAATTCTGCATAACTTGCCAAATTTTGTTTCAGTTTCGATTTAAATGGTCTTTACACATGCTGTTAAATCACATACCTAACAAACACTGCCAGGAGTACTTCTTTAACATCCTTGGGTTTTATTTAAATGGCTGCCACTTTATATTCTTTTCTGATTAAAAAACCTAAAGTAAGAGCAAGCAGAAGATATTGCAAGTGAATTCAGAAATGACTTGTTGTAGTGTCAAGATGAAATTCAAACATTTTATTGCAAGATATTATTGAGATGTATAGTAACTGGAGTCAACTGTGATAACAAATTTTCATTACCCAAGAGACTAAATAACTAATGAGCTCGGTAACAGTTCCTACTGAAGCTGACTCTGATGCTGCAGTGCAACATGTTAAAAGAATTGTGTATACCTAAAACATTTAAAGTCTTGATATGAATGATACATTAAGAATGTTGCAGGCTGAACCATCCTTTGATGGCACAGCTCATATGGATCATTTAGAGGCAATCTGAAGAATATGTCCTGGAGAATAGCAGACTAAAATATTTTTCTTCTTTCAGTGAAAATAAAGACTCTGAGATGGAAAGAAATCTTTCATTATTTTCCTGGGATTATTTGCCAATTTGATCATTAGTTCCACAAGACTAAAATAAGTCCACTGTTCCTTAAAATTTTAAGGGTAGCATATTTTAGCATTTGTTTCAGGTTATTTTTAAGGAAGAAGTCCTGTTTAGAAGTAGATACAATCACTCATTTTGTGCTAATACTCATAGATGTTACACTGTGGAAAAATGCCAGTAAGTTTGAAACTGATTAAGAAGAATGAAGAGCTTTAGTGTTATGTGATATTCCAGCCATTTCTTGTCACCTATGTATTTGTGTCTAGTGCTGTCATAAATTGGTGATACAAGAAATGTCCTATCATCTAGTGACTAATGAAGATAAGACAGTGTAGGTTGCATCTAAAAGATATTGATATACTTTTATAAGCATTAGATCTTCTAAATTGACAAAAAATCAGAATAGGAGTAAAGATATTTCTTTCTTGAACTGGTTCTTTTTAAAAGGTTCTATAACAGGTTCTTTTTAAAATTAAAATGATCTTATAAAATAAAGCTTTGTTTTTTTCTCGAAATCTGTATCATTGTCCTAGTTCTTCAACATAACACGTATTTTGATATAGTAAGATGGTTGTGCAGATCTCTCCATCCTACTATTCAGTCACCTCCCACATGAATGAAACAAATTAAATTGATTATGTTCATTTTACAGCAACCTTCTTTCATTATTAGACTTTCTCTTTTTGACATCAATAACAAATTCTCTACAGAGCATCCATGTCCAGAATTATAGAACTATAAAACTTTATTATATAATTTAACTTCTAAATTTATAAACCTTATGGGAGGAAAACTTTCTTTAAACCAAGTAAACTAAATATTTTAACTTATCATTAATGTTCTTGCAACAGATTTGAGTGACACACTTAATGCTGAAAAATACTTATAACCTTTTTTACTTTCTCATAACTACCCCAAATATTTACCTCTGGGGCTGACACATTCAACTCGATTTCTGCTTGAAGATACATTGTTTTCAGATAAGTTTTTGAGTAAAATCTCTTCAGTTTTGTTGGTTTTAAATTTTTTTAAAATAATTAGTTAGTTAGTTAGTTAGTAGTTTCAGGAATATTAGGCGAAAAACACTTTTCTTAACAAAAATCCTGACAGCAGTTAACAATTGAAAGCAGAAATTGGTGGGAATATATTCTGGTTTAGAATGTAATTACATGGAGTGTGAAGCACAGTTTTTCATTAAATCATCACATGGTGGTCTACACATAAATACAAATTCAGAACAGGAATGGTTTTAGAATTTGAGCCTGTTTATTAGCTACTCACTTCACTGAAAGTGCTTTTTGCCATGAGGTTTTTTAATTTAAAGTTATAGACTTACCATCTCACAGATTTAAAAATACCATCAAGTTGCTGCATCTCTGCTTAGAGGCCAATACCTGCCTGTGTATGCATTCTTAGTCCATCGTATCTTAGCAAGTCTTTTTAGTAGAACACCATTGCAAGTCTGTTTCTGAACATTATTCCCAGTCTGGTTTGATTTCTGATGTTCTTATCTGACAAATATCATACCTCCCATTATGCTTTAAAAATTTAATGTAATAGCTATTGTTTCTGACCTTTGACTCACTTTCTTTTAAATGGTTCCACATATGAGACAGAAAGATATTAAATCACATTGTTTTACAGTTTAGCCTAACCAGTGGTAAGGGAAGAACTGAAAAACAGAGGCAATACTGAGTTCTACTATCCCTGACTTGTGATCAGCTTGAAAGCTGATACTCATTCATTCCAGGCTTAAAAATATTTTTGACATTTCCAGGTCATTCCAAGATTCTATTAGTTAAAATACAGCAACATAGTTTGAAAAATATTCTTGGAAACAGCATATGCAAAAATTCTTAGTCATATGCAATGGGGTGTTGTAGTGAAATCAAATTCATTTCCTCAAAGGCTGATTTTTCAAAATACACGGTTCATAAAGAAAGACTGGGCATGGGCTATGAAATATCTATTAGTATTCTGCCTTTCATTCAAATTGTTTTCTGATTAAGGACAATTTATTCCTGCATTTATGAATTACATTTGGACAGATTTTGCTGGGTCAAAAGACATGGTATTTAGTTAAGGAACACTTAAGGCATGTTTCTTATCAGAGATGGTGTTTAAAAATATCCATTTTACTTATCCAGACTCAGGTACACAAGGAAATTAAAGGATAATGCAACAACTAGAAAGAGAAAAAAGGAGATTGATAAACTGTTTAATTTTACATTAAAGATAAGATTATATCTAATTATGTAAGAGATTCCTGACTCAAATCCATGATGCTAACTCTTTGTTCACTCTCCTGTCAGTTTGTTCCATGTCAGAGAGTTTGCTACAAAACCAACAGGTTTTGCATCCAGCAGGTGAGACTATAGAAACCTCCTGAACATGTGTAAAGGAGTACATCTGGAAGAGACAGTGGAGAAGCCCTAAATGTCATCTACTGCTAAGAAACTTTTCCAGTGGTTTCATGCCTCTTCTGAGGAGCTTAATCTGCGTGGAAAGAGTAATCCTTCAGTTCCATGACTACACTCCTCCTGAGGCTATAGGAACTTTTGGCTGCAGTACAAGATCTTGCAACTTTTAGTAATCACACTTTCCTTGTTAAGAACCTTATCTGAGGGTACCAAAGGACTAAAATAATATGTGGGAAGGTTAAATGACCAACTAGAAAAGCTTATGAGAATCTGAGGTAACATGATTATATGCAGCCATTGTTATGAACTGTAGGTTGGTTTACATACCTGTTCACACAAAGAGCATGAGCACTAACTTCATTCATTCTATACAATATAATTAATGTTAATAATGAGTTAGAATTGTTGTTAGTAAGGTTTGTAAGAAATTTTATTCTGTTTTATTTCTACTAATTGTGAAAATAAGAATTTTTATTATTATTGTGCTTTCTTTACTGAGTTTTGAATTAGGAATTGTAAAAATGTGCATAGTATTGCTTTTCTCATTTTTGCAAGTGTTACTTTGAGGGCTGTATACACATTGTGATGTCTCCACATTATTCTAAGTTGTCCTATAACATCTGAGAAAGAAAAAGTTTTGTGTAGATGACCTGTATACGGAAAATTCAGGAACATCTGATTTTCATTCTTAAGGACCCTATTCATCTTTTTAATTATCCTGAAGAAACTTTGCTTAAATTTAGGTTTAAAACAGGCCCTTATCATCTCTGTCACACAGAGACATTGAAAGCTATTTCATTAATGCCTTCAAGACATTCTTAAATAGAAAAAACAAACTTGTAGCATTTAAAGTAGAACTCTTCATCAAGTGTTAAAACAATACAGGACAGTATTTCTAATGACACATTTTAAGCCTAACTTTCACTAACGATTGCAATAACCATTGTAAACCTCACAGTTTTGAGTAATTCAACTGTTTTATTAATCATATCCTGAAATAATGTCCAACCTTTTGAACATATTTTGAAAAATCCAGTTAATTCCAGATTTAGGAATATTATCTTGAGACTATTATTAATATTAATGGGAGTTACAGCAACAGATTAACTGGGAAAATATTCTTTTATGAGATAGTATTTGTATGATAATGTTTGTCATAGTTTTGCTGTACCTTTACCTTAAGTAATTTCAAAGAGTATAACCATCACAGGTAAAAATAGCTCGTGTCCTAAACTCAGTATCATTAGTGCCAGGGTTTTTGTGGGGGCAGGGTGGGGAGGGTGTCTACAAACAAAACATTTTTTATTTGTGCCCACTGTCTAACTTCTTTCAGTGCCTTCATTTTTGAAAGTAGGCTTCATAGCTGTCCTATTCTAATGCATATAAGCCTCAGAAGTCTAGTCTATCACTGAATACAATTCTTAGTTTTCTTCCTTTACCTCTTTGGACCCTCTGCTGAGCTGAGATGAGTCAAAGTTCTCAGATTAAGGGGTCAAGTCTCTGAAGTATTAAAGTAAGAGAGTCCAGATCTCTGAAACTCTGCAAGAAAGGGACGACTTGTCTGAAGCAACAGAATACTGGACAGTGCTGAAAACTTGACATCATACACAAAAAAACTTGACATCATACACAAACTTGATAATTATAATTTCCTGCTAGCTAGTTTAGATAATTTTTTATCTTCTTGCAAGTATTGAAAGAGCCAGTTCTTTTGGGTTCCTTGTGGAGTGTACTGAGGAGTATTTATCTTACTTTAGGAGTACTTACCTAAGTAGCCAGGTGCTTCTTTGGCTGAATTACTTTGTTGATAAAATTTCTTTATTGAGCTAATCATAAAGTACTTGCCTATACATAAGATAATATATATTTTTAAATGTTTATGAGCTTTTTTGATTTATTTATTTGTGGGTTTGTCTTTTGTTTGATTCTTTGTTTGTTTGTTTGTTTCTTTTTCCCCAGCTTTTAAACAAATTTAGGAAGCTTGCTTTGTACATTCTAAGGTTTCTTATTTTCTACAAAGAATTCTTGTATGAAACAAAATTATATAAAGGCAAGTTACACAACTAAAGTGGAATAGCATTCTGTTCAGTAAAGACTTTGAGAAGCAATACATGACTTTAAAGCGTTGAATTACATAACAACACCTTGGGATTCTTAGTTCCAAAATTACTATTTGCATTTATATTAGAGAAGTGCCTAGCAGTACAAAGTACAAGTTTGCTGTATTCTACACCTTCTGGATAAACAACAAGAAGCAGACTGTATTCAAAGAGCTTAAAAAGTAAACGGGCAAGACAAATGAACAGAGATGAATTTTGAAAAGCCTTTTTTTCCCCAAGTTTTATAGGCAAAAACAGGGAAACAAAGTGGTCCAGGCTGTAGAACTTCGGCGAAGTACTTTGGTTAGCCCTCAAAGAAACTTCCTCAGTCTGCTTAGGATCTGCACCTGGAAAATGTGCCTTGAAGGCAAGCAACTGCTTCATTTCACTCAAAAACTGAAAAGGAACAGTCTTTTATTTCTAAACACAGCCATAGTATATGTTACCAATATGTAAGAACAGATTACATATAAGGTAGTTTTAAGACAAAGGGGTATCTGTGTGTGTATATGTCTATATATGTTTGTGAGGGACAGACAAGCTAGCTCATAATAAAGATACTTAAACAAGAGAGCCTTGTGCTTTAATTCCTGATAATCAGGAAACTGTATAAATAGTTCTTTTAAGAGGGTTGAATGCAAAGGAACATTTTCTTGCATACCATGGATGAAAGGCATCATCTTCTACTTTGTATTTTAAACAATAGCCAAGTTAGTGGTTTTATTTTTGTACAGAACAATAGATCTGATTGAATACCAACATGCCAGATAAATGTGATCTGATTAAATTACTCAGGATTTAGGTGAAAAAGTATCTTCTAGAACCTAGCTGGGTTTAGAAATGAGATTATTAATGAACAGTTCTGATATGAACAGAACAGATTTTCATTATAGTAAGAAGTTTAAATCAAAAACAAGTTCTCGATGCTATAGCAAAGTTTTTCAGGATCACAGTTTTGAGATTAAAAATCTGGATTGAAATTTAGTTGCTTAATTTTAGATGACATCATATAAAATGTCCTTTTTATCTGAGACATCTGTCCTGATCCAATCTCAGAGAACGTTTCGATACGATCCCAAGAGCGAGATTAAGACACAAATGAGGTCAAATGCCATATACCCAAAACAGTTTTTTATTATTAAAAAAGTGAAGAGGGGTAGCAATAGGACAGAATGGAGGAAAAGACGGAAATGAAGCAAGTTCTTCGGTGGAGGGTGCACACAGATCTGGCTTCGATGGTGAATGCAGCAAGAGCAAGATTTTCTGCTGCCTTTTTAAGTTCATCATATCCACTGATTAGCATATCTGTCCACCTTTAGTTTTGTTTTTTTTTTTTCTCTGGTCCAACAGGTTTTGTTGCATCCGGCTTCAGGACAGGAAGGTTTGCCTCTGGTCAGTCCATCAGCCATGCAGGCACGGGGTCTGTCCTACACAATAGAGACACAATCGGCTGCAGGATGGGGCCAGCTCAGCACTCCTCTGCCCCTTTGAGGCTTGTCTAAAGAGTCCAGACAATGCAACTGCAAAGAAGTGGGGGGTGCATCCTTCAATACACTCCCCCTTCTCTGGGCAGCATCCCCCAGACCAATTCACAGGCCGCAGCAGCTTCTCCTGGAGGTTTGCACAGACACAAGCAAGCTCTGAGACAGTCATAGGACATTTCAGTCTCTCACAACATCTACAAAAACTACGACACAGGAACCATGAGATGTCCTAGGTTGGAGGCCATTTGTGAGGCCTTAGGACATCCAAATTGGCTGATTAACAAGGGCATCTAGTGCAAATTTCCATGTCTAATATGTGTATTAGACCCCCAAAATACTTACTTTGTCTTCTGGGTTTTAATTTTCCATCCTGTCCTTAAGTCTAAGGCCAAACACAAGTCCTATAGCAAAATCAGTTGAAAATCAAAGCATCACTTCTTGAATGCTGCTTAGAGAGTTTAAGCATAAGGCATTTTTTCTTGCTTTTCATTTTTTCTTGTTGTGGTGTTCTCTATATGGGTGCTAGACAAGCCTTTTTTTTTTTTTTTTTTTTTTTTTAGATGACACAGGTAAAAGTTATCCACAAAACTCTTATTTATTGCTATTTTAAATTTGGCTAACATAAAGGGAGGCAACCATTACTCCTACTGAAAGTGTTGCAAAAAAATTAACAATGAAATTGCTTATACTTTCTTTGGAATCTCACTGAAAAGTCTGCCAGTGTTTATGAAACCATTGTTTATGAACCGCCATATATTTATGAACCATTTTGTAAAAACTGATTTTAGCAGTTAGCATTGCTAGTGAACCAAAAATTGCAAGTGAACCAAAAAGAGTACTGCATTTGACAGAGACAGGGGGAAGAGGCAGACAAACAAAAAAACCCTGAAACCCAGTTGTCATTAGTCTTCACTACCAAATATTGCTTATTTGGATACCTTCACATTTCAGTGTACATCAACATTATACAACAGAACTTAAAATGCTGATATACATATAATTAGGGTCCAAAGCAATGAGAGTCTTGTTTTCTTCAAAGCAAATTATTTTAGTGGACATTGGGTCTATTGAACACAAAAATATTAAATTGTCTACAGATTGTTTTTATTAGGTCTTCAGTAATTAATTAAGCACAGATGTCTCACCAGAAGATGAAATGGAATGCATTCAGGGGAGAGGATAAGGAATAATGAGATCCTGAAATACAATACATCAAATGAATGATGTAAAATAGGGCCTAATCACGTTCTGCATTACACAGATGCTCTGGGAGAATATGCGGACCTTCAAGACAGGTTGTTCAAATCTGTACAACACTGCTCCACAGATGCTCCACAGTCTCTGACGAGAGCACATTCTGCTGAATTGTGTGAATTTTATGTAGTAAGAGGTACAGCAAGCACAGGCTGGAAACACTCAGGATTTAACTTTTACTAGTTGGCAAGAATTTCCCAGTCACCAGGAAGTCTTACATTTTAAGGAAATATTCATACATACATTTCTTCAAATAGTGCCACTTTATTTCTTCTCCAATTGGAAGCCACACAGTAGTCCAATGTTAATCAGACTATACTTTTACCACTGAGCATATAGTGGGCATGCAGAACATGCAACCAGATGATATTCCTTTATTTTCTGAGTCTCCTTCACATTTCTACCTGTTGCAGAATTTAATAAAAATTGAGGCAGAACTTAAATATAGAAATTAGCTTTCTCAATTAACTTTAATGAATCATAGAATAATACAGAATGTTAAACTGATAAATGGGGGTGGTTTTATGTCAGAGAAGTCATAAATTCAACATGCCTCTAGTATCCTTAGAATTAAATGAAGTTTAGTCAAAGATTTTTAGTGAAATGAAGTGGGACAAGGATTGCAAAACAATTATGACCTCCATCAGAGCATACAATATTTGCAGAGGTATTTATTTCTTCCCTCTGAGCACTGACCTAGGAATTGTGAACACTGCATATTGTATCACTAAGGAATGACAGAGATTCTGGTTATATACACTGCAGCTTTATAATACTATTAAAAATGTTTCTGATAGACTGCTACCAGAAATACAGCAAGTAGCTGTACATATAATATTAGTCAGCACTTTCCTTGCATTTGGGGGTTTTGGTACCAGTTTAGGGGGGAATCTAAATAATTGATTGCAACTTTTTCTGCATATCCATCAAAAATTGTATTTGTTAATCAAATTTGTACTGTTGTTCTGAATAAAGACTCATCTTTGTGTCTGTGAAGTTTCAAATTTTTGTTTCTATTAATAAACTATATTAAAATATTGAATTTTATATTTTCTATAACTATTACAAAATGTGAATCAAAATATACCAGTTCTTTTGATGATTAGATAATTGTTTCATTATAATTATTTTAATGTTTAGATCACCTTTTGTTCAAGGGAATTATCTCATTTTGAGGCCTGAACGTGTGAATTTCCCTCAAAATAGCAGCAGTAGAAATATCAGGGGAAATATGAACAGTAGTATTAGTGACCGTTATTACTGCTGTTACCGAACCAGTTCTCAAATATCAGACTAGCTGACTACTTTCGCCAATTGGGTGTGCTTAACTGTCATGCTTTCTTAACCGAAGGCACAAAATCTGTAACTGAAGGTATTGGCAGGAGTTATACTGATCATAATAAGTGTGAGAAACTAGCAGACCAAATGCAGTCCTAAATATAATGAAGTTGATATTGCGAAGAGAATTCAGGGTGACAGTTTCATTGTTGTTTTTTTAATTCTTCCATTGTTAGAATCAGTGATATATGGTCTGTAAAGCACAAGACAATATTAACATGCCATTCTTTGCCACCAAGTTATTCAAGACATGTACCATCTTGGTTAATTTGAAAATCTAAATTACATAACATCTTTTAAATATCCTCTACTTTAACAAATTTACTGGAATGGAAAAGCAGTAAATAATTATTATTTGGATATGAACAAAAAAAAAGTAAATAGAAACAGAAGAAGAGCTATATAAGATATAGATATTAAATTACTTTAGAGTTCATATTATTTTGTAAATAATAAATGTAAAATCTGTAAATTTCTATGCTGTGCTGAAAAAAAAGTGGATTTAGGGAAAGGTCTACCCCATAGCAATGTGCATACAATATTTTAAGAAAAATCATCCTCCTGTTCAGAATGTTGCCTGTGCTTTCAAATAGTTGTTCAGCACATAGCTGAGAACAAGAAAGATGTTAAATGTCTGTTGAAACTTGAGATCTTTGGAAAACAAAAAGTTCCCTTGCATTGGAAAATGCAATTTCACTAATCATTTTTGATCCAAGCATTGAGAGTGTTTTGATTTAGAAAATAATCAGAATAATGTCAAAAAAGACACAGATTTTTCCACTATTAAAAGTAAATTGTTCAATCTTTTTCTTCCCATTGATCTACAAATGAAGATATTATGACTTCTGAATGTAACTTTTAGCATGTTAGCTACTGAAGGTGGAAAGGGGTAAAGAATACACAAGAAAATCTGTAGGTTAATAAAGCTGTACTTTGTAACTGGATGAGAAGAGTTGGAAGGAGCAAAAAACATGGCTGGTAAAAGAGAAAAAAAATAAAAGAAAGGCCATGCAAGGAGCAGAAAAAAATATTTCAGTATTTCTGAAGGAATTCAATGTTATTGGGGAAGAAAAAACAACCAAAACTGTGTTTGCTCAAATGCCATGGCCCAAACACAATCTCATTATTGCTCAGCAAGCTTTTGTGTTCTTTGTTTTTATTAAGACACTAATCTGGATGAACTTCTTTTATTTCTGTGGACATATACACCAGCTCTTCATGTCTTCATATCTGTACTGTCTGTCTTATTATGACATGTGCTTGTGTGATGCTCAGAGTATCACAGTATTCAGTGCTTAAGAGACCAGAGTGTGGACACATCCCAGTATTAAAAGGGTGTGGAATAACTGAATCATGGTATGTAATTCTGTGCCAATTTCTCCCATTTTTAACTATGGGAGGGGAGCAAGATACATGAGGAAAAAGCTATTGAGGAACCATTGAATCCTTTCCTTTTACTTACACCAGTAACTACATTATCTGCTTTAGTACATTAATACGTTTAGTACATATTTACGTTTCGTGTGCTATCTGCTATAGTTGCCTCATAGAGATTATGATGTTGCCATTCTTGTCCTAGAGAATCATGAACAAATGATTACAGAGAACATATGCACAGCTGGACTCTGCTTCTTCATACAGGGGGAAGACAGAGGAAGCTAGATTATTTTCAGTGGAGAAGCAGTGAGAGAGGTGATGCAATGCCGCTTTAATGTGAATGCTACAAAAGAAAGCATAGATAGTTGCTGATGTCTATATTAATGTCTTCAGTTTCAGATTTTACATAGTTTAAAGAGCAGATTAATCAGAGCTAGAAGGAGATAGAGTGACTCAATTTTCTTCCACTGTTGTTTTGTTCCACTTTGTTAATAATGCCAGTTCACAGCTCTGCAATCACAGCCCTAGTTTCAACCCTTTGACTCAGGTGAGTCATACAAAGACATATACTCCTCACTTCTGTCACATCAATGACCTCACAATCAATGTAGTCAAAGTAGCCTTACAATCAAACTCACTCAATGAAAGAAAATATGAACAACATGGCTGGACAAGCTTATACATAAAGTGGTTTGAAATGAAATTGTATCAAAGTGAAAAAAAAAAAGAGTTGAAATAAGGTGCTCTTGTATCTTTAATGGATTTTGTTCTGTTTCTAAACTTTAGATCAGTTTTTAGTTTCTTTTAACAGATGGAATTCTCTATTTTGATTGAGATAAAACTGAAATTCTGAGCAAAAAAGTAGTTCATCACAAATACTTACGCCCAATGGTTATGACAATTTGTTCCTAAAGGTCTTTTACAATCATTGAATATAGAAATCTCATAGTATTTTAAGTTTGAAACTTCAATAACAACACTAGTATGATTCATCATATAAAACCAATAGAATTCGTTTTCACATGCATTGATTTTATGAATTGTATAATCCAATAAACATTATAGGAAGACACTTCACGCTTAATAGTTAGGCTTAATAGTGTCTCAAAAGCTGATATACAGGGTTGGCAAAGTTCTCCTGAGAAACCAATCTATTACCAGTTGCTGATTGCTAGATCTGGAAAGTAATGTTACAGGTATATAATGCTGATTACTTGGAAGTAATTGATTACCTTCTCTTTGCTCAGTACAGCTGTTACCATGCTGGCTACTATGACTAAGTACAATGATATTGCACACAATCAAGACAGAAGTGGTAAAATTGCCAAGAAAAGTAAAACAGTAATTAGAGTTGTTTTTTTCACCTGAGAAGTGCACAGATAATGTCTTAGAACAGCATTTTAAAAAAATCATTTCACTTACTGTTATCTATTCCATCAGAGCTCCTTCATCTCTACTATTCTGGTGCTTTGGAAGGATTGTTGCTATAAAACTGAGTAATTTAGATACCCTGTTAGACAAGCATATCCCATGTGTTCATTCCTTTTTGAACTGCCTTTCTACAGACATTTAAGTTAATTATATCTCTCAGGACTATCATATATATATATCAATCCCCCAGGACCGGGTCTAGCCATATTCAAGAAGGGAGTGTCCTGGTTTCTTGAGCTGTGAGGGGGTACAACAAGAGTGCTGGACTTAGATTGGCCATTGGAGTATTCCATATCATGTGACATCATGTTCAGTATATAAAGAAAGAGGGTTCTCCCTCGCTTCCAGGTTGGCAAAGGTGGGATCTTCATTCTTTTGCGACCACTAGCCAGGAGTGGACTGGGTATCAGTTGACGTGGTGAGCAATGACATTATGCATTACCTGTTTCTACTTTACATTATTGTTATTGTCTTATTACAATCACTAAACTGTTTTTATCTTTTAGAATCACAGAATCATTCAGGCTGGAAAGACCCTCGGGATCATCGAGTCCAACCATCAGCCCTACTCTACAAAGTTCTCCCCTACACCATATCCCCCAACATCTCATCTAGAAGACTCTTAAACACATCCAGGGATGGTGACTCCACCACCTCCCTGGGCAGTCTATTCCATGGTCTGACCACTCTTTCTGTGAAATTTTTTTTTCGTAATGTCCAGTCTGAACCTCCCCTGTTGCAGTTTAAAGCCATTCCCTCTTGTTCTGTCACTAATCACCTGTGAGAAGAGACCAGCACCAACCTCTCTACAATGTCCTTTCAGGTAGTTGTAGAGAGTGATGAGGTCTCCCCTCAGCCTCCTCCTCCTCAAACTAAACAGTCCCAGCTCCTTCAATCTCTCCTCATAAGATTTATTCTCCAGAGCCTTCACCAGCTTTGTTGTCCTCCTCTGCACTCGCTCCAGCACCTCAATATCTCTCTTGTATTGAGGTGCCCAAAACTGGACACAACACTCCAGGTGTGGCCTCACCAGTGCAGAGTACAGGGGCACTATCACCTCCCTGCTTCTGCTGGTCACACCATTTCTAATACAAGCCAGGATGCCGTTGGCTTTCTTGGCCACCTGGGCACACTGCTGGCTCATGTTCAGCTGCTTGTCAGTTAGAACCCCCAGATCCTTCTCTTCCAGACAGCTCCAGCCACTCCTCCCCAAGCCTGTAGCCATGCAGGGGGCTGTTGTGGCCCAAGTGCAGGACCTGGCACTTGGCCTTGTTGAAACTCATCCCGTTAACGTTTGCCCACGAATCCAATCTATCTAAGTCAAACCTCAACCTATTCATCTCCTTTTGTCCCTCCCCTATTTCATGGGTAGGGAAAGGGTGAGTGACCGGCTGCATGGTGCCTTGCTGCTGATTGAGTTCAAACTACGATAGGGAGATGCACAATATAATAGTGAAGCTTCTCCCCTCTGAAATGATGTGGAAATATGTGACACTTTACACAGCACTGATTAGGAAACCACAGCATCCTGAATCACCTCCACTGATTGTTATGTCTTCCACATCCCTTCAATCTCAACTTTTCTCTCCTTAGCATGCATTAATAGATGTCTGTATAACCATGTGACCTCTGACCTGAGAAAGCTTTTCTGTGGGAAGATCTTGAGCTAAATGAACAGAAGATGACCTGATCTTAATTTATGTGAATGATCACAATAAGTTATGAATAAAGATTGTCTGTGCTGACTCCTTGTTCTGATGAAATTGCTCACTGAAAAAGACAAGTCAGACAGCCCAAGGACAAGTCAATTCTATTGATTTTGGCTCAGTGATTTCCAAATGCTTGGTTTCTATCACCCATAGAAATCTCTGCATTGTCGATAATAATGTATCACATAAAGAGCAAAGATAGCAACATAAGTTTATTAAGACTTAAATGAACAGACCAAACTATGTACCTTCCCTCAGTATAAACTGGGTCTGTATTATATATAGACTCAGAGGAGAGTCTACTCAGAACTTACTTTATATATAGACCTAAAGAAGCTTTCTTTTTATTCTGTTCAACAGCATCAATTCACCAGGACCTCTGTCTGGACTTCGTATTTCCAGAGTAACTTAGATTACTTTATTAAGGTGATTCTTACATTGAAAAGAAACACAATTTAACTGTTTATAATTCACCTTAACCAATGAGGGAAAATGAAGTTACTACTAATAATGGCAGCCAACTTTAAAAAATAAGAAATACAGAAATAAAGATAAAAGCTATCTAAATATGGTATTCTAGTATTTCTGAAGTAGAGGAAAGGGAAGATTTCATTATTAGTTGTCAGCTTTCTAAAAGGCCATGTTGATTAACATACAGTAAGTAATTCAGTTTTTCAATACATTACAGGCTGTCAATCTCCCCTTTCCCTGGTGTTTCATTTATTTCTTCATTTTTGCCAAGTGAATTCTTTTAAAAGACATTTCTTTAAAAAGATTCAGGAATTGTGTAAATAAGTTCAGTTTTGGCACATGGATAATGCATCCTTTTTAACAAATAATGTACTTGAAAAGAAGCCTTTATTGCATCTTATATTTGATGCAGAGGAGGCTTGCTTTTTAATAGGCTTATTCCTTTTAATATATACTCATTTAGCTGGACTACACTATCCTTCAGTGCATTATAAAGCATACATGGTAATAGAAGTTGGCAAGATAGCATAAACATACTTTTCTTAATATTAACTATGAATTGGTGGCAAATTCATGCAGTAAAGCTTTTTCTTGTGACTTCATCCTGGATAGTGCTATATAAAGAAATGTCTGTGAATGTGCTATTTGCTTTGAATTTCATTCTGCGTGATAGATTCTGTTGAGGCCTACTATATGTGTGTTGAAAAAGAAATTAAATAAATGTTAATAACAATAGCTTACCACAGAATATAATGATTTCCAAAGAAAGAAGCAATATACAAATGTACAAATACAGACAGGAATAGGTACAGGGTTTGGACACAGACAATGGTTAATACTTTTTATGTTATTTTCATTAATCACTAGTTGCAAAACTAGTTCCTTGCTGTAGTGACACATAAAGTTAGGTGTTATGTGGTTCACTGTATTTAGGAATACAAATTTAGTGAAGGATAATCAAAGTTAGTATAAGATATTACACCCATGCTTTAAGATGTTAAGTAATATTGAGAAATAATGTCCAAGAATTGCAATACTTGATTGACTGGAGTTGATAGTATTTTTTTGAGAAAAGTACTTCAGGAAAGAGAATGAAGCATCATAACAAGAAATTTGTGAAGTTAAAGCAGAGGTCATTAACGATATGAATAAGGGCCAGTCCAGTGACAGCCAAAATATGACAGCCTGGAACAAAAAGGAGATGATAACTTCTCCTACTGACACTATAGCCACTGTTCTTCAGGACTCTCAAGGCAGAGCTGTAAATTTTCTTTTTCATTTGTATGAAGATTCTGTTGCCTTTGATGGGCCTTCCTGACCTGTGAACCTCATGCATTGAGTTTTGCAACTGATTATACATATCACTTAGGAAATTAGAGGCTGTTGGGATGGGAGTGTTTAGAAGACTGACAAATCAGGTTTTATCTTTAAAATAAAACTTAACGAGACTGGCATTCCATAATGACACACTATGTGCTTGTAACTCTTACATATTATTTATCATTGTCACTATTTGTTCCAAAGAGTCAGTTCATAAGAAACACATCCTATATTTGCTGTGACTATGCAACAGTACTCATATCTTTTTTCTACAGTCCTTTATATATCTTAGCTACCAAGATAGTCAGCCTTCAGACCCTGTTGATAAGAGAAGCTGGAAATGCAGTATTTGGGGGTTTTCCTCTCCCCCCAACTCCTCAAATTTGATATCTTTTCCTTTTGTAAGACCATTGAGTTTCTAGAGAATTGCTAACCCTTGGCCTCCCTTTCTTCTAGACTATGCACTCTGCAACACTGAGGCAGTTTCCCAGGCCATGGCATGTGCCACCTTCTGCTCTGCTCTTTTTTAACTTTGCTCGGCTGCTGCTCTTTTTCTAAAAGCAAACCTATCTTCACTCAGCTCTCAAGCCTGTGTTTTCTCAGTGATCAGTACTTGACCATCGGTGAATTGTTTACTATTCTTGTCCCTCCGTTTTCAAACTGTGCTCATATTTTCAAGGCCTTTGTCGTATTCCCACGATAAAATTGTACATTGTAAGAAGAGGCAGAAGATACCAAGATCTGGTTCATACAGTAAATGCTCATAAATTCTCATGACTATTTGATAGCAAGCCTAATAGGCCACAACTAAGACCTTGAGCAAAAGGTTCAGGTAGCCTGAGGCCTCTGTCCCACAACAAAATGAAAATTTTATCTTTACTGGACCACTAGGTACAAAAATACTTATAGATTTATATTAGTGCACTTAAAGTTTAAGTCCAAAACAAGCTAGCATTAAAGTCTACTTAAACTAATTCTGCTTTTACAGATGCGAAAGGCCTCTGCCTTAGGTACATGCATTTAAATTTTCCATGTACCATCCATTTGCTACTTGAAATGTCTGTGGCAGTTCCTTAGGAAGTATTAAGTTCTTTGTCAGGACACATTTTACAATCAGAAGAGATCTTTGGATATTTAAAGACACAGCTGTGATTCAAAGTGTCCATTCTTCACCCATCCAACCCAGTTCATTTTAGCCAGGGAATTCCCTGAGCACTTGAAATTCTTTGTAGTGCTTATGTCTATAATTTCACTGATAGAGCAGCTAGAGACCTAGGTCCTGCATAAACCACACAAGTGTTTAAACAATAGTCAGATTAGTGTATTAAAAACCTAATCCATTAAGAGTGCAAACTTGCTGTTACATTGGTACAGTTCTGTTTGAAATCATGGACTTAATGCCTTAACTATTCATATTGCATTGTATTAACTCAAATGTATAGTCTATTCTGGAATAAACTGAACAATATAACCTGCTTAATATCTTAGTGCATGTGTGTGTTATAATTTCCATGAAATATGAGCAGGAACTGTATCAACTAGTTGTGTTTTAATAATTCTTTGATAAATGGAGTATTGTATGAAATAATATTGTTCACAGGATCTGTTTACATACAGAGTTATATCATGTGTCTGGACACAATCTAGTCACTGAACCTCTTATGATAAGGACAATGACTATTCTATTTCTTATGGAAGAAGCTGTTTAGCTGCATCATCATGCAGTGCATCCAAACAATAAACATTTAATATGAATATGACTAGCAAAAGACTGCATATTATCAAAAGAGACTTTTACTTCCACTACTAGCTTTGACGGTAATTTTCAAGTGACATGTTTCATTCTTCTCAGAATTATGTCAGTATTCTAATTCTTACTATTTAAGTGGAAAAAAAAAAAAAAAAAACACCAACAAAAACAGGGAGAGAAAAACAGCAGAAAGCACTACAGAAGCAAATGTCATACAGAAATGCAGTACAATAATGAAAGCACTTTATAAAATGTACCACCACAGGAAGAAGGAAATAGCTTTTATGTTTACAGTCTTTATGTATTTCTGCTTGCATCTAGTCTCCAGTAATATATTTCTCCAATGCCTCAGTTTATATGCCCTGCTTTTTCATCTGGTGACAAACTATATGCTTGCTCAGAATCCTGTCTCACTTATGGAGATTTGACATCTGTAGGAGACCATGTAATAGCAATCCGAAGAGATTGTTACAAAATACGTTTTCTTTCTACGGAGGGAAAGAATGCATTTCGTCTAGCCACAGTTTACTGATTTTCATTTATTTTCTGCATATACATTCACAGATTACAGGTATTACTGATTAATACCCAAGGTTGAATAAAGTCCACATACAACCATAAAAATAAAAAATATCTAACATTTCAGATTTTCCTTCTGAAGTTTCAAAGAAATTTTAGATTTCCCTCATGCTTGGAGGCTATTCCCTCATGTTGTCATTATGTGCAACTGATGAACTTTGGAGAGAAACTCAAGACAGGAAATGACATATTAAATTATAATATTACAATAATTCTCTTTGTTTCCTGAGAAACTGAAGTAATGAAACCCGTCTTCTTAAAGATTTATACCTCAGAACTGTTGTCATAATCTGGTCCTTTGAAATCTACTAAATGGTGAGTACATGCAGTTTTCCACTGTGGAGGGATCCCATGATCAAGCTTACTCCCCTGCCCTGTGCTATTCTGCAGTATAAACATAGCTTAATAAGCTTTTTCTCCCTTAATGTGGCCATGTGTTTTAAAATAAACATCTGATAGTCTAATATTCTTGAAACTTCTTGTCCTTTGTCCATTAGGACAAAAGTTATTTAACAAGCTATTTATTTATATTGCACTCCATCAGAATTATGTGAACACAGATTGAATTTAATGTAGTTTTGCGGGTTTTGCACCAGCTAAGAGTTTGTCTTGATCTTCAATAGCGTACTGTATTCAATATTGTGAAAATGCAGCATGTTATATATACATACAGTATTTCAAATCAAAGTGGTGGTTTCACCAAAGTATACTCACAAAAATTGGTTACATGGTAGGCTGATCTAATGTCATACTATCACTGAACAAAGCAGCCTTTTTCTTCATGGTATCCCTCTAACTTTCCTATTCCCTTATGTCATTTATGTTGTACTAAAACTGGAGCACAACAGAGCTCTTCAATGAACTAGTTTAAACTAATACCTTTCTCCTCCCTCTCTCCCCAGAATGAATAGCATTCTTCTGAGTCAGTGAGTTACCTAGTAATGGTATAAAGAGAAAATGTACTGTCAGAACTAGGGTAGCAATAGGGATCAAGACCTCTTCTTTGATAGGAGACTGACTCAATCATTCTTGCCACTTCAGTCTCAAGTTGAAAACTCAAATGTAATCTTTAACTCCTTGTATCCTGTTTAATAAAGAAAAAGATACAATGAAATTACTGTTTAGTGAGTTTTCATTTACAGGTGCACATTAAAATACCTCTTAACCCCTACATAACCTGTTATCCAAAACTGACTTGAAACAATCTCACAATTGAAACAGAAGACACTCTGCATATTTCACTGAAATGATATCTGGATATTCTGTTACTCATCTGCCACAGTGTTTTGGATTATGACACGAAAGGTACTTTTTGAAAATGAATGAAGTATTTTGGGTATTTGAGATATCTCCTTATTATAGATTAAGCTTAATTTCATATGCAATTTAATGTCTCTGACTACATGGGCATTTTAATTAACAATCATTAAGTAAAATGAATAAATATTCCTTAGTTCCAGGCTGAAAATATGCTCCTGTGCTCTAAAGCCTAGATTATTTTGTAATGAGGAGTCTCTAAATCCTTCCTAGTAGCTGTTACTATTTTCTTTTTCTGTTCAGTTTTTAAAGTTCTGTTCTGAAGATGCTAAATCTACGTGATCAGGATGATCAGCTTCATGAAGCACTTTCTATGTGAGGAATGACTAAGTAGATTCCATACATGAGGAAACGTCATGAATGGATGGAAAGAAAGTATCATTTGTAAAACCACAAAAGAATGCAGACAGATTTATCTGAACAAGTATTATGCTCCTTATATTCTTCTCTGGGAAAATTTTGGATTAAAAAATAGGGTTGCATTGACACATTTCAGTCTATGCTTATATATATATAATCATGTACGGTTTTTGATTAAAACAATAAAGTCAATAAATCTGTTTTCTGTATTGCTAGAAAGGCAAACTTCAGGTATAGCAAAAGCAACTGGAATTATAGAATTAGCAATATATTCAGGTCTTCTTATGGCCCAACTGTGAGACCAATTTTTCCTCACTTTCTTTTGACTTGCACATCTCAAATAAATATATTGATTTTTTTTTTTTTTCCTTACTTCAGAAAAAATAAATTAAAAACTTCCAAATCTTCCAGTCAAACACTTTGATTTGGGAGAGATAATCATTTGCTATCACAGAATTTCCCACTTGTCATTTCTCACCATCTTCTTCTTCACATTTAGAGGTATTCTGATGATTTGAAGAACAGGTAACATATTGTACTCTCACAATGAGCCCACTACAGTATATATTCCCTAAAACTTTTTAAAATATAATTTTACTGTAGTAACCCAAAGTATTTCAGTTATAAAGCAGTTAAAATATCTCATATGATCTCATGAACCTGTGGTTTAGTGATCAATTGGTAAGCTCTTGATTAGCATCTATTGAAGTTTTTAAAAGTGTATCACTTCCCAGAAGTCTTTGACTGGCTTTCTAGGTCCTTGAAGACAAATGAGAATCTCAAACTAATCCAAAGCAATAAATCATTGGGCTTTCTGCTGATTGGGAATCACGTCTTCTACTTTTCAGGTTGGTTGTCAGCTAATATCCTACTGACATATCTAATGTCTCTCAAGGGGGTTTCTATAAAAAACGTTGAAAAAAAAAATTGCTCTTTTGAGGAAAAGAAAGAAAAGAAATTGATGGTGAGAAATCAGTAAGAGAATTGTATTTTATGCTTACACATAACTATGCCCAAATCAGAATAATTTTACTTTGTTTCCTAATACTAATTAATTTAATTGCAGCTACTAATTGAAATGAAAATTTTACATTAAAACAGATTTCAGGCTTTTATATGGACAGACACTATGTAATCTACTAAAGTGAAAGCAAGTTAAAGCCCCAGACATAACCATATTCCAGTATTTAAATATGTATGAAAGATTAGGTACAGCTTTTAGGGATTTCCTGGTATTACTTAAATTCCAGACAGTGTCTGACTGCTGAGTTTTTCACGTACAATAAACCTACCATATTGACAGACAAACAAAAGTAATGTGTTACAAAACAGGTGTTAATCTTTAGCGGAAGATATGGATGAGGTAGATATGTTTTGCTGTTAATGAATAATGTATTCTTAAATGATGGTTTTCAAATGTCTCTTATTTGATATATGTCAAGGAAATTTTTAGATGTAAAAGAGAATCTTTGAAAGCAACAAATTAATAGTTCAGGTTTCTATAAGGAACACAAATATAAATAACTTGCATTCATTATTTCTACATATTGAAAATAATAAACATTAAAATGTTTTCAGACTATCTATTTAGATCTGTACTGCTCAGATGCTGAATCCTGCATCATATAATACGGCACATAAAAAAGCACAGACCTATGACCTTATCCCAGTCACCTCCCTCTTAGAGTGGTTTTCACCTCTAGCTGTCTGTGCCATGGATCTGAAAGAAAGGCAGGGGGCATAGAATATTCTAAAAGAAAGGTGTAATTTGCAGGTTGAAAGCATTTTTGACACAGAAAAGGCCAGATAATATTATATAGAATATGTTAATGTTTTGGTTTAGCTGTTACATAGACAATTAGCTATTACACAATTAAAATCTGTGAGCCACATTGACATCCATGACCCACTTGTTTTGATCTTTCACCACACTTCTGCAAGTTCACTCACTTTATACTGACTGTTTCTAAGTTAAAAGAATATGAGCTGAAAGGCAAAACTTGCAATGTTTTGGACACACTACAACATCCAGTGAACATCAGAAGGAAAATTCTAAACTTACATTGCACATCTGTTTTTCTTCAAAACTAAAAATCTTCAGAGTCATTCCCATAACTCTAAATCATCTTTGAGGACCTGCCCCAAACTTGTTCACATAAAGTGGTTATGAAGTTTAAGTTTTCACTGGTTAAGATTTTTCTCCAGCTGCTTCATAGTATTTTATTCTATGGTCTACTTTAATTCATAACTTTGTTTTTCTGGAGTGAAAATATGGAAGATTCAATGGTAAAGAACAAATTTGCATTAATATTTGAAAAAAAATAAAAAAAAGAAAGAAACTATTTTAAAGGGTTTTCTCATTTATGGGAGAAGTAGAGTTTCATCTTTAGCACACAGAAGGACTTTAAAAATCCTTTATTCTGGAAGTTTCACAGTATAAGCTAACTTAAGAAAAAAAAAAACCAACCTTCACCCCTCCCCCCAATCCAAAACAGCCTACTAATTTTTTACAGATTGTAAATAAATAAATAAAACTTATGTGGACAGGGAAAGGTCCTTCTGGTCTTCAACATCACCTCAAAAGTATTTAGAATTTAGGGCAACAGAGATAGTGAAAGATTTTGATAATTATTGATTGATTCAATACTGATGGTTAGGCTGAAATCCAAAGTGAGTCTTCTCAGTAGCATGAGAACAACATGACCTCCACAGTGCTATCTGGACTTTTGAAACTTTGTTCTTCTAACAGATCAGTGACACTTGTTTATTTTTACAAAAACAGTGATCTTAATGCAACCCCTAGTTTGACAGATGTTATACCAGTATAACAATTATTTATACTAATTTAAGTTTAAAAACAAGAGTGAAAACGAAGAAAAACTTAACTGGAATTACCTTACAGCATCCCAAATGGAATTTGAAAGCTTGAAGAATAGGCTGAAGAACAAGAGTCTTGACTCATCTTTAATGACGATTCTTTTCCTAACCTCTGGTCAAACTCTGCACATGAATAGAAAAGGTACAACTGCCAAGGAAGATTTAATAAGACATGAGCATGTTTTTGCACATATGAATGCACACACGCATTAACACACACACAGAGTTTACCTTAAAAAGTTTTATAGAAAACTAGTTAACTATATAATCTTATTAATCTTGTCAGTGCTTTCTTATTATTTCATATATTACTGTTTTATTATTACAATGATGATTATGATTATTAATTATGATAGGTATGATTAAAAAAATATTTTGCTTGTTTGCTGCATACAGTGTTCATTATCAAATCTCTCCTGACTTCAAGAATTTGATAGACGCTTTCTTTCTGATTGCATGTGGTTATGGTCACAGATGTTTTTGTCTCCATTCTGTCTATTGCACTATTTTGTATTTTCAGTATGGACAGTGGATTACCCTTCTTTGACCTGTTAGCATCAAAGACTTTATATTTCCTATCAAGTCATAAGGTATTTTTAGGTTGGCTGTTAGGTATGTTGATATTTTTAAAGTGCAGGTTACTGTTAATGCAGGTTCTACCTATGAGATTTTAAACTGACTCCTAGTTGCATTTTGTGGTTTCATGTATATGTTAATTAATTTATTTAGATTTTCTTAAAGACCCATATCATTTCACAGGATTCATTCAGAGTTATGATAAAATAGGGAAAAAGGCCCTGAAGTTCTAAAAGTTTTTGTCTTTACAGAGAAAACATTTCTTTCATCTCAGTTTGTTCAGTTCATAGCAGGCAGTGGTCGCAAAGGTCTGTTGAAAATCAGGAAAGCTTTTTCCAATATATGAAAAGAAAGAAGGTGTCATAAGAAGAGATCCAAAAGGCCAGGAAAATGACACATATTTTAATAAATTTGCTAACCTACATGTGCTTCTTTTACTATAAATCAATTAGTTTTCATTGAAAAGCAAGTTTAGATATATCTTTTATTTTCCTTATGTGTCTGAGACATTGTATTTTATTTCTCAAACTGCTGTTTTGCCTATTTATAGTTAAATTCCAGTTTCCTTTTTAATGAAATGTCAAAAGTAATGAGTAAAAGTGAACCATCACTTCAGTATAATCGAGATCTTAATTCCTTAATTGGAAACAAAATAGAAGTTCATAAGCATCTGCATAAATGCATATTAATTTAAGTAATTGCTTTAAAAAAGTATAAAGCTTAAAGCTGGTGATAACTTGTGTCAGCTAGTGAGGACACACATACACGCACACAAATGTTCTCCATGATATCTGACTTTTAAACTTTTTCACCGTCTTATTTTTTGTCCTTTAAAACCATGGTCATAAAGCAAACCAGTTGGAATTTTTCAAGAGGTAAAATACCCCAAACATTTATTTGATGTACTTTCCTAAAAAAACCCCAAAACAAAACAAAGCAACCCCACACACACTTTCACAATCACAGTCATTCGGCTTTGAGAAAGTCCACTTAGTTTTTCTTGAACGATAAATGAATAGTTCTGATAAAATTATTCCTGTTAGAAACAAAAATGAGAGAAATTATATGTTTACACTGCTATTCCATAAGTCTGTCTGGCAAATGAAAATCTAAACCACTGAATCTCCTGCTAAGACTGAGGAATTGATTTCAAATGTCAGCATGCTACAGTACAAGCTGATGAACTATTATTAGACAAGAAGTACCATGATGCCTAAATGTACCTATTAAATGTAGCCCTCATGCTGCAGTGCTCATATCTATATATTGCATATATTCAAAGTAACTGAATTTCATTACAACTAGATATTTGGACTTTATGAACAAGGAAACACTATACTTTTTTAAAAATTTATAATGTAAGTAAATTAATGAGAAAGTGATTTTTTTTTTTTTTTTTTTTTTTTTTTTTTTTTTTAGCAAGCAAGAAAAAACCCTCACGAGGTTAAATTAGAGATGTCTGGTTTAAGGTAGGATGAATTGTAGGTATAGTATGTTACAAGGACTGTCAAGCACATCAGTGACTTTCTTATGTCAAAAGTTGTTCTAGGTAAGGATTAAAACAGTTGGGTAAATTAAATGATGATGCAAGCCTCTATATGCCACAGAACTTATACATACACTTATAATCATATCCTTGCAATATCTGGAAGATGAAGAAAAGAGAAAAAGAGATTTGTCATCTCAGTGCAAAGAACAAAATTGACCTTGTACAAAAGGGCAGTGCAAGTACTTTCTTGTTTCCATTCTCAAGATGAAGAAAAAATGAAGTTCAAGTGTTAAAAAGGGAAATGGTAGGAGCACATGGGAAATACTAACTTGCTGAATTTCTTTCTCAACGCTTCTGGATCTTTGAATATCCTCTGACATACCTGTTTAAAATTGCTTAATTCAAAGAATGCTTCCATTATTAAGGAGTAACTACTTAATGTATATGAAGTATCTGAAAGAAGATAGAAGCTAAATGTTACTCGGAAAAACATCACCCCAGTCAGAAACCTTCCTAAAAACTCATGCTAAGCATCTTAACTTTGAAAAGATTGTCCAAAACTCAAGGCTTTCTGAGCTTCATTCATCCTTAATTACAGGATGAAGAGTCTACATCATCTGGTTTAGACAGGTTCGCTAGCAAGTTTCATTTCAGTATCACAGTGAAAAAGAAGGAAGTACTGAAGTAAATTTATATGAAAGCATTTTTTTTTCCTAAAGAATAACATAGTTAAGCAAAATAAAACAAGAACTGCTAACCACGTAAATAATTTAATCTTCTTATTTGCAGCTGTCTTAAATCTGATCCATAGGAAATACATGTTTGCAAAGACAGTGAGATGACAGTACATAGCAACGATGGAATGTGCAGTGTAAATGAAAGCTCCTGTTCACTGACACTCCAGAGCAATCATGTAGTCTTGCCTTTAATTGCCATATCTTGCTACTGGTGTATGTTTTGAATCATTTGCCTTCTACATATCTGAGAGATTCTCATAGCCAGTATGGTCAGCAGTGTTCATATTACTCAGAAAGACCATCTCTGTCTCTTCATCCTACCAATCCCCTAATAAACAGGAACCTGAGAAACCTCACAAACAGGGAAGAAAAATAAAATAAATATTTTGAGAATTTTGTATTCCAGTCTACACAGACACAGTAAAAGCTTTTAAGCTGCACTCAAATCTCGGTCTTTGAAGTATTAAATACTGGCCTTTAAAAATAAATAAATCTTGGAAAATCCTAGTTTTTATTTAGATACAGGAATATAGTAACATTTAACTGGAAAAGAACTCCTGAAATGTTGAGTTGAAATTCTTTGTCTCTTTTCCTCTCATTCATTCAAATTTTAGTTTAAAACTGCTTAAAAATATACTTCCCTCCACCCCACCCCCTTATTCCTATGTAATTAAGGTGTTATTTCTTATTGCTGAGGCCAGCAAGCAAAGATCTTGGGAAAAGACCAAAAGCTATTGTGAAGCACTGTATAATTTGCTGAAAGCTTCCAGTTCTCTGTGAATGGAGAAACAAAGTCCCGTTATGTCTTCCTTATTGTTGGACCAAGAGGGACAGGACACACAGGAAAAAAAGAAAAAAAAAAAAAAAAAAAAAAAAAAAAAAAAAGTAAAAAAAAGTATAAAACTGAAGTATTAGGAATCATCACTAAAATCAAGCAAATACAATAAGTACCATAGTCTCTATAGTATTAAGTTTGTAAGAAACAAAGCACAATAATACATAGCAACACTAACCACCTTCCGACATCATTCTGAGAAGTCTATAGAGTAGGTTAGAATGTTTCTTTCAAAACGTTTTTTTTTTTAAAAAAAAAATACTTCTAAAAAAATAAATGTTTTATCTTCTTTTAACTAATTTAATTTCTAAGAAAAATTAGAAAAGAAATCTTGAAAAATGAATTTTTGTATTAAGTTTTTTTGCCAATTCTCTTTTCAGGATACCAGAAAAAGTCTTTCCACTGTATGAAAACAAATTTCAGAAAAGAATCTTAATTTAAATTCTAGGAACTTTGAACCTTCCTGTACATTATCTTGCAAATGTCAGCTGTTTCTTTTTACTATTACTGAAAACTACTGAGGAAACTCCAGACACCATTTTGGCCCTTACTGTCATACTTTTTAAAAAGGCTTTTGGTACTAGTTTTCTTAGTTTTGAAGTGATGAGTTTCAGACTTTGACCATGGTGTTCAAAGATCCTGCACACCTTCAGTAAAAGTTCTTAGAAAACTATTAAAACAGTTAATCTATCCCTATTTATCTGAATCAATTTTAGACTAAAAAATAAGTCAAATGTCGTTTATTTGATAAATCCTAGAATTTCCTATTGGAAACACCAGGAAAAAAACCTTTACTTTTCTAAAAAAAAAAAAAAAATACCACGGAGAAGCAGTAAATTAAATTTAATAATTGAGGAAAAATTTTAATGTATCTGTTTGAAAGATGCCTGACAATCAAGCAGCTAAGATCATCTAGAATTCATTACCCAAAATTGCATGCTCTTAACTGAAGATCATAGTTATACATAGTAGTCATTTATTTACATGTAAATAAATAATTTCTTGGATTGTTGAATTACATATATCTAAAAATTGCTAATGTGACACAGACCTGTATTCTTCCAACCCAGGCTTTCTTCATTCGAGAAACCCATCTGAGTATAATTTTTTTTTATTTCAGAATTACTTGTCCTGTTTTGTTACTTTTGTTTCATCTACAGAAATGTGTTCCTTGGTTTGCTTTGCTCTCAAAGTTACATCTTTCAAAGACAGGCTGCATATGCTTCGCTGACATTTCTATTGCAGCAATGTCATTGGCAACCTTGTGTAATGAGCTGTTCAGGGAAGTTCAGTATTCTAATATGATTTTTCTTTATCTAGCTGTTACAGAACCTATGTGTTTCCCCTCCTCAAGACCATGCTTGAGAGGGTTTTAAATAGCTCTGAGTGTGTGATTACTGAAAAGTACATTTTGTATATGCTTAACCATGTGGTTGTTTATGTCTGGTTTTTTTTGTATGTGCATTATTTAAATTACATGCACTTTTTTTTTTTTTTCCCCAAAAAAAGTTAAACTAATCTAGTTGTAGAAGGCTAAAGATTAATCACGAGATGATCAAGATTTTAATTTGAGTGATTGATGACAAATCTAGATTTTGGAGGTTCCTTCATTTGTAGAAGTGTGATTATTTAAGAAAATGCAAACAGCTAAACCACAAAAAAAGTATTTTAGTTTAGCTTTTTAAAAAATAAAATACTACAAGAAAGGCAATGATTGCTTCAAAATTAATGAAAATCTAAATCAATGTAATAAAATCACTAAGCTAGTCTCATTTAAGTATTAGATCAGGATATTAATATTAACCAGACCGCTAGGAAATTCTTAGGATGTTTCAAAAACTTGCAATCATTTTGCTGTAAAACCCAACTAAAAATTTTTTACTTTGTTGATTTTCTCTAAGTCAATCAAATGCACTTACACTTCTCACTACAAAAAGCAAATTATTATCTAATGCTTGTGTTTTAACTGCAATACCAATTATAAAGATTCACCTGGAGATTTACAATTCTATTTCCATTTATAGCATAGACCTTCACAGAATTGTCTTGTTGAGTACAAATTTGGCACAGGTTAGTTACACCTCAAATCTAACTAAGATGTTATATGTGAGAGTCTCTTGACTCAAGATTTTCAAATATACAACTCAGAGCACACAGAACAAAAAAGTTTAAAAATGGTATTTTACTATTGCATGGAAATACTTATAGGGAAAAAAACCAACCCCAAGAACATAGGTAAATCTTTCTGAAACCCATATGTATATATAGATAGATAGATTTAGAAATTCACTTTGGGCTTTACTGTTGGTGTATAAATGAGTATTTTCCTATACACAACTGCCAATTTCATCAATAAAATACAATTTATTAAATAATATATGATTTATTAAACTATTTCAACAGTTTCATGCACATTTAGTCCACTGTGAAACGTTTGATCTCAAAGCTTTGGGTTATAACATTTTGTGTGCATTTTTTCTATAAAAATTAACTTTAAATTTTAATTTCTGTGAGGACAGGACAAACTTTCATGAAAGCACCTGATTTTTTTTTTTTTTTTTTTTTTTTTTTTAACAAAGAAAAAGGTTTTTTTTTTGCCGAGGGACTCAGAGAAGCAGACTATTAGATTATAAATTCTTTATATGTTCTTAGTATGATAGCTAGTAATGAGCAGAAAAGATTGAATGTTCCTCTAGACCTAAGTAGTGTATATCAGCAGCAAAAGACTAACCAGCATTTTTCTTTGGGAATGTCCTGATTCCAAGCATCTTCATAAAACATCTAAATGCATGGATGCAGTAAAAGAATTATTATTTCCTGGTAATTAGCCACTTACATTCTGTGTTATGAATAAAATATGACTATCAAATAAACATCCATCATGCTGCCTAATATTCACTCACTAAGAGAAGCAGCAAGTCATAAGACTTCTCAGTAGCTAAAGGATTAAATGTCCAGTTTAAAGTGAAAGGGGAAGTTTTCATTTCATAAATGGATTTTGATTAAAATGACTGGGTTTGCAGTTTCAAATCAACAAAATATCTCCTAGCAAAATCTTGTTGTAATCAACGACAGGGTAAAGATTGCGACCCTGAAAACTTAGATGCTTTTATTCAATAAATGATATTACCTTTCTTTAAAAATCCTGTTCATATTGAAGACATCAGTATATATGTGCTTATATTTATGCTGATAAATAGGTATATAGCGGTATTTATCATACTCAGGAAAAGTGTTTTCCTCACCCAGATTATCCAAATTTCTTGCATATTTAATTAAAAGATCTCATAGAAACAATTTCCAGATTTTTTATTGCTTTGTAGAGTTCTTTAATAAAAAGATAATATAATAATAAACACAATAATAATAATAATTAATAATTATAATAATTAAGAAGAAGAAGAAGAAGAAGAAGAAGAAGAAGAAGAAGAAGAAGAAGAAGAAGAAGAAGAAGAAGAAGAAGAAGAAGAAGAAGAAGAAGAAGAAGAAGAAGGAAAAGAAGAAATCTCAGTGCTTAAGCTTCAGTCACATCTTTGTTAAGGTCCATTAGATGCTTTTCTCCTCTATTACAACCCAAATAAAATCAATTATGGATCAGAAAAATGCAGTTAAGTTTGTGCCACCCCGTAAACTATTGAGGAAAAGTAACCAGGCATTAACTTGCTTTATTACATCATTACATTCTCACAGAATCTTTAATAATCATGAAATAGTCATTGTCCTTAAATATACGGTTGAACTTGATGATCTTAAAGGCCTTTTCCAACCTAAATGATTCTATGATTTTATTTAGCTGTTGTTCTTTTAATCGAGGGATATCCTCCTCGGCTAGAGCTGTCGCAAGGAGTCAGTTGGGTGGAAGCATAAAATTCTCTTAATGTTTTAGCTGACACATTTTCAACCCTATTGATGAATTTATCTGATCAAACATTAGTTTAGATATTCAAGGCTTCTTAGATAAGCAGGAGAGCTACAGCTGGTTTTGATGAGACCTGAGTTTTGATTTAATGAGTCAGATTAATCTCTGGAGTAACTCAATTGAAATTAATCAAGCCATTAGTGAGAGGGTATGCTTCCAACGTGTACCTGGTCATCCGTATTTGGAAGTCTTGTTTTACAGAATAGAGTTTGCTTTACAGAGGAATTTGAAAATCATTTACCAGAACGATTGTGTGAGCAACACTGATATCATATCTCATACAAGAAGGGCATTTTTGGTTAAGCCTTCATGGCACAAAGCGAAGCTTCAGAAAGATAACCTCCGTACCTCAGGATTAACAAACCTGAATACAAGTGTGACAGCATAGTGTTCTAGACAAACAGAATATTATACAAACACAGAAATACTGCTACTTAAAAACAGTTTATCTGGCATGGCACAACATTGAGCAGAATAAAGATGCTGTTGATAAACTAACATAATGAATTTTACTTTCTATTCTTAGCTTATCCATGGTGAGATACACTCTGATTTGTGTAGTTTCATCCAATTAATTTTCAGAGACAAAACTTCATACTAACATAAGAACATGTAATTCCACTAAATGTGATCTTGGTATCCGTACCGATTAGAAAAGCTAAGCCTGTCTTCCTTCTTTGTTTCCTCTAAACTCTAGATATAGAAGATAGGTATTTTTATTTGTACAATCTGATCTTAGAATGAACTGGTAAAACCAGTTTTGTCCTTTCTATGCAAGGATGCAGGATTCTAATGCAATGTGCAGAGTTCAGTGTACTTTTTTCAAATCAGTTCACAAAAGAAAAAATTGAGCAAGAGTACTTAAAATCACTCTGAACTTTTAATAGCATCCATCTGAGGAAGTGAATTTTAAAATAAACAATCATGAAAGCTGAGATAATTCTGTAGAAACAACCAATACATGTATAAAGTGCCCTCAGCATTTACTTTTTTTTTTTTTTTTTTTTTTTTTTTTTTTTGTGGATTCACAATAGCTCTACTTGGGGCTCTATAATGACTAATGCTGTCCTTAAAAGAAATCTATACCCATACATTTTATAGATCAATAACTATTTCGATTGCAGAGTAAGTGACACAGAGATAGAACTTTCAACATAACCCTAAGTACTAACTCAGTACTATTGATATCAGCTTTTATTAATAGCATATATTTCTTCAGAGGCTTTATTTATGGCTTCATTAAATGGCTACAACACCCAAGACATCTCTGTTACTCCACAGTGTTCCCATTACTCAGTCACCTGTGCATATGCCCTAATGTATTTTACCTTTGTGAACTGGTGCTGCCTGACTGCATTTTTAGCTGTCTGATGTCCTAAGTTTTATCACATTGCAACTGCCTCTCTTAATTTGAACTTGAGTAAATTTCATTTTTCACAGGATAAAATCAAAATGGAATCACCAGTTCTTTAGAATATGATCAATTTTAGGTGACCAGAGTGTTCCTAAATCACCCAAAACACCACATATATGGTTAGGCCATACCTGTATTTCACTTCCAAATATCCACTCCGCTGTTAGGATGAAGAAATTCAGAACCCAGACTTCAGTAGTTAAGCTAAATCTGTAATAACTCTTTGCTGGGCAACTTTCACCAAAACATGGTTTTCTTAAAAGCTGCTAGGCAATATTTATATTTATATTTCAGGGCAATCTCCAATAAATACCACTTGACATTTCAACATTATTTAGAGCAAAAATAGGCTAATTGGCTTCACTTGCATACCTCTAAAAAGGAGAATAACGGTACCTTCTAGAGGTAATGAGAATATTTATAAGATATCTATTAGTATGCATGCAGTACTTAATTACTAAGAAGCAGCACAGGGGTGCGTAAACAGTTATACTGTTTACAACGCTCTGTTCCTTCATGGTTCACACATTCCATATAAATAAGGGAAACAGTCCTAGTTTACTGCACTCCTTCATCTTAAGTCTCATAATAAGTGAGTATTGAGCAAAATAGCAGCAAAAACATTTGAATTGTAAGGAAATAATTTATCATTCCCATGAAGTAGTCAATATATGTTTTATAATGTGTCTCTACCACCAGAAATATAAATTTAATAAAAGAAATAGAGTAAGTAAAGCAAACATCTATGAATTATTGTGTAGTTTCACATGGTGTTTGGGAGCTGTCCCAGTTATATTCATCAAAACATATCTTGACAGTTCCAGTGAAGTCACCCGTAAGAGCTGTTCCTCATAAGTGCAGACCTATCACATTTTTTTTGTACTATATGGCATCAATATTAAATCCTAGGAGAAAACAACTCTTAAAGAGTCCTCCCCCTATGTTCACCCCATTTCAACTCATATTTGAGTAAATTCTTTGGTAGATTCCTTCTTAGTTCTTTAGTCTAGTAGTTCAAATCCTTTTAACAAGTTACTTGAAAATGACTTCCTGGACAGTAGAAACTTTTAAATGTCAAGCCTCCCACAGCATCACCATCTAGATCTACTTTAAAATATTCTTTTTCATAAGACTGACATGTTTCAAAAAAGCTAGGCTCTTTGCAGCTATAAAAAAAAAAGATTTGTAAAGGCAAAAAAGGCAGACTCCTCTAAATGTTACTGTATATCAAAAAAAGATGCATCTATAGTACTGTTTCACACATTAATACAAATCACTGCAGAGCAGAAAACACTTTGTGTTCTGTATGCTCACAGAATGAATCAAGCTAATTGCATTTTACACATTACTTAAGTTTTAATTATTTGCTAACTTACAGGGCTACGCTAACTGCTTTTAGAAAAATATATATAATACAAACCATCATCCTCACACTTCAATGATGGTTCTGTAATAGTAAATTTATTCATAAGGTCAACTGTAGAATAAGTAATTTAAAAAGAGATGGAAATAATTCCTTTCTACATTAACATATAATTTCTCGCATACTTAATATCTCAGTTTATTTTAAGTCCCTATGTGAATAAAAGCAGTTATTTTTATTTTGATATTTTCCTGTGAGTATATGAAAAAATAGAGATACATCTTTCAAAAGAAGTAATTACATATAGTTATTGCTCAAATCTTTTTTATAATTTAGATAGAAAACTCTAAATCTAATCATAAAATAAATTGGGGGAAAAAAAAAATAAAAGTGCTTTTAATATTGCCAAATTCCTAATTAAAACACTTAAAGGTGTTCATATTAATTCATTTGCTGATTTTTTTTTTGTGTTGTAGTTGCGTTGTGCTTTTTTTTTTCTAGAGAGTAAGTGACATAGCTAAAGTGTAGGCCTCTTATAGTCTATCTTTCCTGCATATTTTCTGCACTGTTTCTCTTTTTTACCTCCAGAACAAGTTGTTGAAAGACAAAAATAATCCTTTCGTGCAGGCATCTCAGCTGAGCTGTTCACTTCCATGTATGACTAATATTAGACACCGGCTTCTCCACCTTGCTCACCATCCTTCTCATCCCATGAGTTGCTGGCTACCGAGAGAAGCACCCTCAGCCTGAATGTCCTATGGACATTAACTTTGGAAGTGACATGGGAGATGATTAATTCCTTTGCGTTCTGGTTTGAAGGTATACCCAGGTCTTCTTTGGCATTGGTCTAAGTATTAACCATTCTGCAAAAGCTGAACAGAGTCACTACTGGTTTTATTTGGTCTGCTTTCCTAAGGAAAAAAGCAATAAGGTTCAAATACTAGCAGTGACACCTACACACATGCAGAAAACCTGCAAATTTGTTAAAGGGATAAAGATCTTAAATGATGTTTGCTGCCTTATTCCTGAATAGTCTCAGGAAATAAGGAATTAGTACACATCTGGGACTGAGTTTAAGGATTTGGGAGCAGGATCCTTTCTACGGAAATTCATCAACTAGTCATTAGCTATCTGCCTAAGACATATTTTAGGCGAAGTTTTTATTTGTTATACTTCCTTCCTAAGCCCTTCTCCGAATGAAGAAAAAATTGCACTAAATTAAATCAAAATCTTTTAAATATTTTTAAATTAAGTACAAGACCCTCTAATTACATTTGAAATCTTTATTACTAAAAGATATTTTATTTCTGTACATATGTGTATGGGTTTCTGTTAAAATACAGAATTATTTGTATTAAAAATAAAAATGCCCTGCAGTCTGTGTGAAAATACAAAAATAAATTATATTTAAAAATGAAATTGCCCTGTAACTAATACTTTGTGTCTTCAAATTTTGTCTCATTTCAGTGTTTGTCACAAACACCTTTCTGATGGCAATACTGTGATCTATGTATGTCTAATTTCTGTTTTTTCTCTTTCCGAAATCAAGTGAAGGACAAAACTCACCATCTGGTAACTCTAAGTGTTCAAGGTTACATAAAACTTTAATCTTTATTTATAGCCTTCGTCCCTTTTATTCTGGACTCTTTTTTTGATAATTAGGTTTGTGGGTTTTTTTGGTTTGTTGTTTTTTTTTTTTTTTTTTTCCTTTTCTTAGATTATGTGCAATATCACGTCTCATATTATGCTAACTTAAAACAAGTACTCTGTAAATCAGAGTGTTTGAGGCAGAGTAGCCAAAACCCACAACACCTAAGAAAGTTTGTGTTTCTTTTCTGTTAGTTTGTGGAGATGTAGCTGGTATTTTATTGATCACATACACTGGTATATGACAATGCCCATCTTGCCATTTTATTTCTAAAAACTGAATCTCCTGTATAAATCCTTTGTATTTAAATTATTTTATGGCAAAACCATGAACTGGATTACTCTTTTCCCTGACTTAAACTTTCCTCTGCTGTCTTGACTCACATGATGATGTCATCAATATATTGCAGGTGTTCAGAATCTTGCCCACATGTCAAAGGGTGGGGCAGTTGTTTATAGGTGTACTGGACACATCACCAAGTGGCCTGCACTTAGTGGCCAAAAAGGTTCTATCCAGGAAATTACTGCTCCATTTTCTATTGGGCAATTCCTCAGAGAGAGTAGGGCTGATCTTACTCCTGACCCTAATGGAGACACTTCTGGTTTGCAGTTACAAGAATCAAGTAATGAATACTCCAACATCTTTGGTGTCCCATGTTGGGCACTGAAAAAAAACTGTTATAATTTAACCCCTGGTAGGCAGCTCAGCACCCCACAGCTGCTGACTCACACATCCTCAGTAAAATGGGGAAGAGAAATTGAAGGGTTAAAGTGAGAAAACTCATGAGTTGAGATAAAGATGGTTTAATAGGTAAAGAAACAGGTGCATGTGAAAGCAAATCAAATTAAGGAATTCATTCACTATTTCCCATCAACAAGCAGGTGTTCAGCCATTTCCAGGAAAGCAGGGCTCCATCATGCATAAGTTACTTGGGAAGAAAAATGCCATAACTCCGAATGTTCCCCCCATTCTCCTTCTTCCCCTAGATTTTATTGCTGAGCATTATGTCCCATGGTATGGGATATCCCTTTGGTCAGTTGGGGTCAGTTGGCCCAGCTGTGTCCTCTTTCAGCTTCTTGAAGCCCCAGCCTACCCACTGGTGGCTTAGTGTAAAAAGCAGAAAAGACCTTGACGCTATGTTCATCAAGAGCTAAAAACGGTGTGTTATCAACACTCTTTTGGTCTCAAATCCAAAACATAGCCCCATACAAGCTACTGTGAAGACATTTATCTCTATCCCAGTCCAAACCAGTAGAATAGTTAACCATCTTTCTGCCTTTCAGTGCACGTCACATTTTATCATGTAATTATTTGCTGCCTGGAGACTAGTAATTTACCATGGTGTCTTTTTTTCCTTATTATACCAAGTTTCCTTCCCCAATAGTAGATGTAATTCTTACATACATTCATGGAGAATATCTCACTCAGTGCCATTGTAGAATAACCACCACAAGTGCACCACAGATGAACTGAGAAGAAACATACAAATTTACATTAATTTCTGTTAGTAGAATATACAAAACACAATATTTATACTATATTACTTATAACTTTATTGCATCAAGATCGAGTGAGAAACAGTTAATATACATGCTTCAGTGGAAATGGTTCTTCTGTAAAATGTTAAGCATTGATATTTGACTAATAGGAGAAACACTATTTGCAATTAATATATAATATCTCTTTGTCTATTTACTAGTAAGCACAGCTATATATTCTCTGCTGCAGTTTGAGTTTTGTGTCTTCCTCATGTAAAAATATTTTATTTAAAAATATTTTCTGATATTTCTTCTCTAACCACAGAAAAGTATTATTGAAACAGAGTGGTTAAGACTGTTGATTGCTTCATGCATTAAAACTAGCTTGTTGGCATTAATCAGAAAGTACTATATGATCCATTAGCTGTAAAAGGCTTTAAATAATTGATTTGCAGCATGGGGGATTAACACAGAATCTCATTAACCAAGAAAGTTTGCTATAGTTTTCATTTAAGTAGAATTTATGCTTTGGAAATTGCTTAATAGGGGGAAAAAAAAAACTATAGCTGTCTCAACAAAAACTCATTACTCCTAATATTACAAAACCTCCATCATGTTATGTATCAATGATTTTTTTTTTTTTTTAATTGAACATAAGTCTGACATCATAACAAACCTGTTATGCATCCTGGACATATAGTGTTTGATCAAAATATTTTGTTAAGGCTTGTAGGTTTTTTTTTTGTTGTTGTTGGGTTTTTTTTTGGGGGGGGTTTTGATTTTTTGTTTATTTGTTTGTTTGTTTTTTTTAAATGTTAGATAAGCCTTTATTGTAGATTGACTATAAAGATCAGAATTTTTTAAAACAGGTGGTGAGGTCAAGCCACATGGATTAAACTACTCTGACATACTGGATATTTTACTAACAAATGAGAGAGGGAAGGGGTTGGAGGGAGCCCATTCAAAGAAATGTTTCTCCCTAAGACAGTTATGCCTTTTTTCTTAATAGCAGCTTTCTGAGCATTGCAGGTCAGTTTCCTGACTAGAAATCAATAGCTTCTATTCTATACTAGGGGTTTCTCTCTATTATATTCTAGGGGTTTCTTCTATTCAGGTATAACATCAGTGACCTGGAAAAGAGACAGCTGAGTAGAATTTTTTATACCTATAGCTGACTCATATCAGAGACGTTCTAGAAACTAATTCTTCTGATCCTTTCACAGACCTGGTTTTGTTGTTAAATAAATATATGTGATAGCAAAACTATTTAGCAGAGATACTGCTACTGAGTTACAGCATCCCTCTAGGTCAGACTGGAAGAACAAAATTACCTTTTTTTTTTTTTTTAGAAAGACCAATATTTTTAATGACAATTTATCAAAAATTGCTTTCTATTTCATCAGTAATGTCTACCAAAAGATTACACAAGGTACCATAATATGTCAGATCAGTTTTTTCTAACCCTCCTTTTTGTTTCTGATAACTGACATTATTATATCCCTCAAAAAAAAAAAAAAAAAAAAAAAAAAATTCTGTTCAAAGAAGTGTCTTCCTAATTCTAAATACTCAACGACTGGTGAATCTACTGAAGCATAAGCATTTATATCCGTTGTAGACATCTAAGCTTTTTGGTTATGACTTATCACTACCTTATTAAATTTAGTTGCTTCTGCTCTCCATATTTATGGCAAATTTTGCCCTCAATATCCCTTCCCTAAACAACCCATAATACTATTGAATTTGTTTGCAAATGTATTGGATTATATTGTATAGTCTTTTTTACTCAGAAGTTTTTCAAACTCTATGCAACATTATATGTGCAATGATTCTTCACCACGTTTACATTTTAATTTGTCCTTTATTCACTCTTTAAACCTTAATTCAAGAATAATCTACTGGTTTACTACTTTTTAGACCACCTCATCAAGTAGTAGTCAAGCATGACCTACCTCTTGTAATTTTTTTTTTTCTTCACTTAAATGATGGATATTTACAATTTGTGTGTGTGTGAGCTTGTTTAGCATTTGCCCAGGTGAATATTGGTTTAATTGTGTATTTGAGCTCTTAATATGGATTACTTTTCTGTCTGTTTCTATGACCACTATTTCAGCTACTTTTTTTTTTTTTTTTTTTTTTTTTAATGTATCTGTTTCTAGAATATTTCTTATTTTCTAGTATAGTTTGCCAGCGTCTTATACTGGCATACATGCTTTTCAGTGCTTCCTTCAGCTTCTTATTTAAAAAGAAACTCTCCTCAAACATTGTTCATTTTTCATGCCAGAAGACTAATACAACTTCTATTTGCAATACAGACAGTCCTTTAGCCGTTGACTAAAGCAAAACCACTACAAATACTCAATACATTGTAAATCTTAATTTAAAAAGCTTTACCTCATACTACTTTCTAAATCACAAAGTTGTTTATGCTTACCTACTTCTACACAAGAAACCAGAAACATTTTAGAAAAATACTGAGAATTTTTAATTTATATCTTTTCTCTATTAATCTGATTGTATAATCCCTAAATGTGTCACTAATGTTTGTTGGGACATTCTTAGTGTAATTTTCTAATAAATGTCTATTTTAATAAGTAGCATTTTAAACAGTTAGGAAAAAGTGTTTTATATATATATAAAGATATAATTCATGACATGTGTTCAAGTTTAGTTCCAGCATAACATTTACTGTGATTTTTATCTTTTTTTTTTTGAGGATCATATATCCTAAACTGGTCGTTTTGATCCACTGCCCGCCTAAGGTGTACTACAAATATTTTACAAGAGAGATGACTTCAAACAATGTTCAGCAGGCTGGAAAATAAAATAAAAATAGTATTAAAAATTAGGAATGGTTATGAACATAAAGTGATCGCACTTCATTGGCAATCTCTAATAAAGGTGAGGTTCCTTAGAATGGAAGAGTCAAGGATCTGACGCTGCTGCCACATAATGTGCTTCTAGTGCTATTAGTCTGACAGTTTCAGTAAGCAGTGAATTCATTCTATTTCTCAAAAAGGATGCAATTGAAAATTCAGGTCTAAATCTAAAAGCAAATGTGTAACATTATGTCACTAGCTTAATCCTTTCTTAATAAACTTTATCAAAATAAACTTTATCAAAATACCCCCCTTCAATAACATCCAAAGTCAATGCACACATTTTTAACATTGTGGCACTATACAACAGATAGTGATGTAGCTATATGCTTAAGAGGATAAAATGTAGAAACTTATACATGTATGTCATACTTGTACCTGTACTATCCACTTGTAACATAGAAAAACAGACAAATTAAATTAAATAAACAAATATTGTTTTCTGAAATGTTCTGAAGGTTTAAGACATATTCCTCCCTACTAAACTAGAAAAGGTCAATAGAACTAAAACTCTCTAATTTAATTAAATAATAGTTTTAAATAGTATAATATCTCTTATTTTCTTTACTCTGTCACACACTAAATATTACCTAAATCTTACTGAAATCAGGTGAAAAAATCTCTCATCTTTAGTGAAAATCGGGTAAGGATCAGACTACCATTGCATCTTATGCCCATATTCAAATTAGGATCAAAAGTATCTAATTTATGTTAATTTCATAGACTAAGTTATACACTTACTTCAATAAAGAAGTTCAGAACTTGTTTTATTAGTTGTTCTTTAGGCTTAACAGCTTAAGGTGGCCTTGGAATTATAGTATTTGCAGAGCAATAACATCACGATGTTGTTATGACATTGTATTGTGACATAATAATATGATTTTAGGATTTTTATTTTGTGATTATGATTATCTTCTAGCACTTTCTTTCTAACACTGCTTCTATAAAAAAGAAAGGGAATTCAGAAAGTACATACAGAACAGCCTTGCCAGGAAGAAATTAAGTCATGGATAGGGAATCTACGAATGAAGGAGCTCAGGAGAAAAGCACTCAGTGGTGAAGGCTAGGGGAAAGAAGTGTTGGAGGGCATTTATAAACACAATATATTTGTCTGACAGAAATGTGGAATTGTTCTTATTTATTTTACATTTTGTTTTCTCCCTTTTCATTTTCGTGGTATTCTGTCACAGGGAGAGTCATTGATTCAGCATTCAATTAAGTGACTAAAACTTAATAATTGTCCCATTTCATTTCTCTTTTTCTTAGTTTCTTAGCTATCTTAGACACTGAACATGCAACCAATAAACAAAATTCTGTTTGCTTTACCTTGGGATAAGGAAGAAATGTTATTAATGTCGATTCTTTTATAAAAGTGTTACATTTCATTTATGTTCTTGAAGTCACCACTGCACAAAACAAGGTAGTTTTCACATGCCCTTATATGTTAAATTCTAATATGTTGTTTAATTATAGCTAATGAAACCACAACCACAATAGGAAAATATAACTACATCTTTTATGCAAGTTCCAAAGTAGTTGATGTGAAAGGAGAATCACCATGCTCATATTATCACATGACATTGTAAAAATCAGTGAATTTAAAGTAGCTACTGAGTTTCAGAGAGAAAAACTGATTACCAATTACAAGCAAATTAAGTTTCTTCCCTTGCACAAACTCACAGACTGTGCTTTTGCTTAAAAATTAACTACTACAGTGAAAACAAAGCCACATTCAGAATACATGTTTTCAGTATTAACACATATTCTCTACAGATATACTTGAAGTGCTAAGATAGAGTTTAACTGAATATGTAACAGTGTCAGCTTCTTAATTCTCCACTTTTCAGCTTATATACAAATCTCACATATTATTCAATTCAAACTGACAGTTTTTATAACACTGCCCTTTTCTGATTTCGGTTCTTTTTCTTCCAGAAGTTGTTTTTTAAAAAAACTAAACATAAACTTTGAAAGTAACAAACTTATTTTATAGGGCTTTGGTTTTCATTAATAATATTAGAAAATGTAAGAGAAATAAAGAAAAGAGGTATTAAGGCTCTTGAAGGCAAGCATAACACTGAAGTACAGACACGGGGATTTTAGAGGATTCAAAGTATGAACATTTCTGCTTCCTAGAAACAATGCAGCATTAATTTCAGGCAGAGGCTTAAGCATTCATTTCAGATTTGATTTGCCTATTTTAGTATAGTGACTTTTTTAGAAAATAAATAATTTCCTGATCATAGTCTTTTATTTTTCAATCTTCTTTTTGTTATTCAAAACTCTCAAATCCAAATTTTATCAAACATTTTTTCTCTGTCTTCACTCAGTTCATGCAGATAATAAATATATCTGAATAATATGAAGAACTGGGAATAAGAAGGAATGCAGCATGAATACTTTGTTCAATTTAATTTCCTATTCTAGCATTGTGCAGCATGGGAAATATGCTTTCTGCCAATACTATCAAGAAGCCACAGACTTTTTATAAGTCTGAGATGACTTTAGTTTATGATAGCTGTATTAGCAGTTACCTAACAGGCAAGTAACTATTGCATGAAATTGTTTTAGTTAAAATTTAGTTTATAGTAATGACAAGAAAAATATGTATACTGAACTGTATGACTCTCAAAAATGGTTGTAGAACAGTGTAGATAAAGGACCTGAGGTCAAGGAATACAGTCCTGTGAATCAGGCAGAACTGGATTTAGATGTAATTGCACAGTTACCATGAAATTTATTTTTACCTACAAGTGCCAACAGCAATGGTAATGAGAAAATAGCACAGTGATAAAACCCTTCATTATACAAGCTCCTCAGCCCCTCTTCCTGGATCTCAGCTGGGAAATAAGAGAAACCAGAGAAACTTAGATCTCAAAGTAATACATTTCAGTTACAACTTTAATATATAAAGATTTTACTTAAAATTGTAATCACCCAATAAAATAAGAGTCGAAGAATCAAAACAGGAAAAAAGAAAGTGGTCATGTTATGCTAATATGGAATTTAAGATTATGGGAAAAAAATAAATGAAGAAAAAACTCCTGTGTCTAAATTAATATTTTACTTCAAAAGATACTACTAAGCAGTCAGTCTGTTAGGAATAAAATCTCACTTATCGAACTTAACCTGAGGGACAGATTTTAAAAGAAAAAAGATGGGAACCCTGAGGTGAACACAAGTTCTATATTACAATCCATTATAATTTTTTTTTTTACATTACTTCATCACAAATACAAAATGACTGATACTATTAATACTGTTATCTTGATATGTGTAAGGCATGTGTATATATCTATGTATATCCACTGCAAGTACAGATTTATACATAAGCGAACAAATATATTGGTCATTCTCCAAACACTGTAGTTTTCTACTCTTTCTGTCGCAGAGGAACCTGTCCTATTTATCTATTTCCAAATTGCCTGCAGTTCCTATGTTTGATGGAAATCCTAGTTAGTCTGGGAAAGGTTAGGTCTGAGTGGGGTTTATTTTGGTGATATGCCAGAACTGTCAGTCATGATCACTACACTTTTACTGGTGTTATTTTTTCTCATGGTCATTTTACATCATTTCTTGTGCTAAGTAATAGACATCAAGTATAGCGAAAGAGTTAAAATCATGTTAGACCTCCATACAACAAACTGGGTTTTGTTTTTTGCCCAGCAATGTTACAAAATTCACTAGATTCACACTTCTGAAAACATAATGTCTCAAACTGAAACTACTTCAATGAATCAAATAGGTCAGGAGGAGCTAGTTTTCACTGCTCTCTTTATGAAGACATTGGATATACTGCAAAGCTATCATTGTGTTCCTCCCAGTCTTTTCTCATCTAAATAAACCTGATTGTTCCTCAGAGATCATATTTTCTCACCATCTTAATATTTGTGATAATCTATGTGAATAATTTCTTTTGGCAGAAGACCAGTTGGCATTTTTTGTAGATTAGGAATGTGCTCAAATCACTGGCATAACAGGGAATTAGTTAGATTGCATTATGTACCGTTATGCATGACATCATAGAAACATTTCCATTAATACTTGAAATGACACATAAAATTAAACTGTCCTTTCGGATGTATCTAATTACTTACCATACCAGAATCTGGTGGGAATCATTATGTTATGGAAACATATTGAGATAAATATATTACCAAATATAACACTGTTTGGCTTTAAAATGCACACTGAACTACTGAAGACTTAGTTTTCCTTACTTCAGAGATCTGGGAACTTTGGCCATAATCCTCTTCTTCTTCAGTTGTTTGTGCAGGTTTTCCCTCTCCAGGGAGAAAAAGATGCAGAGGCCAGCATGAGGCAATTTGCCAAGTCCCTGCGGATCACAGCTGAGAACTGCAGTTATTGGGGCATCAGCCTTTGGTCATTCTAAAGTCTAATGCGGAGGAACACATTCTCACAGTGCTTGATGTCTGTGTTACATCCCATACATTGTTGTCCTCAGAAGTTTCTGCTTTTGTTATTGTCAGTTGTGCTGTTGAGTGTCTAAAACTCATAGTTCCAAAGGAAGCCTAACCAAAGGCACAAGCATTTGAGAAGCAAAAAAGAAAAAGTAAGATCTAGTTGTGAATTGTTTTAAACTTTCTGATGCCTGACTGTGGGTTGTAATAGTTTAATACTGCAAATACTATAGTAGAGTAGATTATACTGAGCATAATATAATCCTGAGTTGGAGCGGTTTGAAGAATACCATAACAATCACTGCTTTTTGTATTTGGCTCCCAGAACCAGCTCCATGATGTCTTTTTTTTTTTTTTTTTTTTTTTTTTTTTTTTTTTGGGGGGGGGTGTTTTTTTTGTTTTGTTTTTTTTGTTTGGTGGGTTTTTTTTGTTTGTTTTTTTTTTTTTTAGAGAGAGGTAAATAAGTAGCATTATGTTCGTCACAAACTTTTTACTACACTCTGAGAGACCATACACAAACAGACCTAAACTCTGATTTAGCAACAAACTATATTTTGTCTGCTGTTTCAGCAGTAATAAAAGAATTTGTAGTGTTTATTACGACTCCTCTTTCTTTGAATAGGTTTAATCTGATTTACATTCATTCACTGATATTTTTAATTGCATAATTGTAAATCTAAATAAAACAATTATTTAGTAATGTTTGAATAGATGTATGAATAAATAGATGTACATGCTTTAATTATGTTTTTTGTAAACTGTCCAAGAAATACAAGTTTCACACAAGGAGGTAGGTCTTTAAAATGTAGCTAATTCCCTCAATTGTTACTATTATTTTGAAGAAAGATTTGTCTCAGAACTTCACTTAAATAGTTGCACTCTTCTTGTCAAATGTATGTATCTTTTTCTTCAGTCTACATTATCTTGTCTCTGGCTTTCTGAGTCCTTAAAGAAAAATATAAGCAAAGATCAGTGGCCCAAGGAAATCCTCATTTTCAAAAAACACATGAATTTGTATTCAAACCTTTATCGTATAACCTTAAACAGATGCAATAATGCTCTGAAGAATATCTGTTAAAATTTTTTTTTCTAACATTTTGTTTCAGTATTCCTTTATATCTCAGTTGTAAATTAATTTTTAACCTCACATTTTTTTTTTTTTTAACATGTGAGCCATATTGTTTACCGAAGTATACTTACAAAAATTACATTTTGATACAATCTGTTGCGTAGAAGGAAATGCAGATTTACTCAAATCATATTATATTAACTGATTAGCAGTATATAATTATATTCTAAAGACATTCTTTTTACTAGGAAGAGGACTTTTTTACTATATATTAATAGCATTTGTCTACTGCAATACACAATCATTCAAGTTTAAAATTATTGAAAGTTTATTAAAAACAACCTTTAACATTTCTGTTGCACCATTAACAAAATGTTCAAGACTGCATAAAGTCTTAGGTATTTGCTGTCAATAAGATACAAATATATTCCTTACATGTATATTTGTTGACAGGAATGATATGGAAAAATAAAAATGAATACCAGATGAAACTTCAACTGTGTTTTAACAACTGCTTCTGTATTACTATTTTTTAAGTCATTACTGTGGCTATACTCTATAAGGTTTATAATAGTTTATAATATCTATTAGAGTATTTATGTAATTCTGTATGTTGTATCTACACGATACATAGACCTTATTTATATTCACATGAAACTCAGTAAAAATTAAGAATTGCAACCCTTGCTTGTGATGAGGACATCACATTTGTAAGTCTTCTCATATGAATGAGCATCCACCATTGTCTGGAATTTCCAGCCAAACAGGAACTTTGATAGCAATGACAATAAGACTGCATTCTGCCTATTACAAATATTAATTTTCACATTAAGCATCCTAATAATTTTCACTGATGTAACCAACTGTGAAGAATAAATTTAAACTTTTAATGAAGTCAGAAACCTCAAAAATATAATTAGAGCTTTGAATGTTATTGACTAAGACTTGTATCAGTCCAGATTTAGTCTTATAAAAATACAAACAAGACAATCATGACTTTATTTTGTTTACTTTATAATTAATCTTAAGACAATTACTACTGAAATAAGTGAGACAATGCATATTTGCAATACAGATTGAGGAATTCAAAAGCAGAAGGATTGTCTTAAATCATATCTTTATGTATAACCCCTTTTTTTTTTTTCAGATTTTGCAGTTTAGATTGTGAAGAAACTCTTTCAAGAACCTCAAACAGAAATAAAGTTAATATCTAAAATAAAAGAATAACAAGTTTCAAAACTTATACTTTACAGACTAATAAAAATAAAGTTGCTTTCCAGAAATTAATAAAAATAATAGTGATAAAATTTAACTTGGATATATGGTACCTTTTAAACTTAATTCTCCCTAACTGTTGTACTGAATTTCAGAAACTAGTGTTATATCTGAACATTAAAAAATTAATCGTTCATTTATCTATCAGTTAATTAATAAGTAATCTCTGCAGGAAATAAAAGCATAAACCTATGTAAAATCTGGGATCTATTGTGTTTTTCAAAAATTTTTCCCATGAAAAGTACAAGTATATTTTGTTTATTGCAAAATTTCCATCTCTTAGAATCAACGTGTGTAGTGGTTTAGACCCTGCTGGGACCATAGACCATGTTGTCGTTGTCCCTTCCCCCCCC
>NW_020799098.1:20966108-20999169 GCF_003259725.1 Athene cunicularia
CAGAATCTCATTAACCAAGAAAGTTTGCTATAGTTTTCATTTAAGTAGAATTTATGCTTTGGAAATTGCTTAATAGGGGGAAAAAAAAAACTATAGCTGTCTCAACAAAAACTCATTACTCCTAATATTACAAAACCTCCATCATGTTATGTATCAATGATTTTTTTTTTTTTTTAATTGAACATAAGTCTGACATCATAACAAACCTGTTATGCATCCTGGACATATAGTGTTTGATCAAAATATTTTGTTAAGGCTTGTAGGTTTTTTTTTGTTGTTGTTGGTTTTTTTTTTTTTTGGTTTTGATTTTTTGTTTATTTGTTTGTTTGTTTTTTTTAAATGTTAGATAAGCCTTTATTGTAGATTGACTATAAAGATCAGAATTTTTTAAAACAGGTGGTGAGGTCAAGCCACATGGATTAAACTACTCTGACATACTGGATATTTTACTAACAAATGAGAGAGGGAAGGGGTTGGAGGGAGCCCATTCAAAGAAATGTTTCTCCCTAAGACAGTTATGCCTTTTTTCTTAATAGCAGCTTTCTGAGCATTGCAGGTCAGTTTCCTGACTAGAAATCAATAGCTTCTATTCTATACTAGGGGTTTCTCTCTATTATATTCTAGGGGTTTCTTCTATTCAGGTATAACATCAGTGACCTGGAAAAGAGACAGCTGAGTAGAATTTTTTATACCTATAGCTGACTCATATCAGAGACGTTCTAGAAACTAATTCTTCTGATCCTTTCACAGACCTGGTTTTGTTGTTAAATAAATATATGTGATAGCAAAACTATTTAGCAGAGATACTGCTACTGAGTTACAGCATCCCTCTAGGTCAGACTGGAAGTGAGGCACAAACCCCGGGTTAAAATAAGAGGAAATTGAATACAACAGTGTGATAAACAATCTGAACAACAGTAGTAGCGATGATAACAACAGTAAACAGTAGTAACAGTAAACAAGACAAAAGATATACAGAGAAATACCGCAATGGATACAGACAGCCCCGTGCTCCCCTCTACCAAAGCCACAAAGGATAAAAGTTCCCGTGCTGCCGCTCTGGACCTGACCTCAACATTGTATGAATAACCCGTCGGGAGATCCCTTCCCCCTGCTGGGGAAACTTAAAGCTGAACCAAAACAACGTGCCTTAAATAATTGGATGAATGATATAATTTATTTCCAGACTTAAGTCCTGTAAGAATTTAGTACAGTAATCCCAGTTTCAGATCTAGTTGCACACCATGAAATATATACCATACAATGCCTTTATTCACTTCTTCATGGTTCCAAAGGGCATTGAAGCCCTTGTAGATTTTTAATTAAGTTCCTCATAGTGTGAGAATCTTCTAATAACTTTCTGCAAAGAGTTAGAGCATCCATAGATGCTAATAAGAGGTAATAAAAGCAAACTATCATCATTGTTTTCTGTATCATTAAACATAAATTAGATAAACTAAGAAAAACAGTGTAGAGCACAATATTTACTTACAAAAGGAGGGACAAGAAGACAAAAGTGAAGAGCTTTCAAAAGTGTTCAATAAACTTATTTCAAGCATGTGTATATGCACCCCAGGAAGCAAAACAATTTAACCTTTAAGACATATATTGACAAAAATACTATTGTTCATTAAATATCTTTGAAAGTCTGTTGAAAGTTTTTCTTGCAATAGTTTCTTTAGTCAGTAATATTTTTCTTTCACTTTAACATATTATGTCAGATAATGGAAAAAAATTATCCACTGAGCAAAAATCTACAAAAGAAAACCCCATGCAGAAATATACATCCAAATAGATCAGGATATCATTTGTTGTTCTGCTCTACAACAGTGTATCTCAGCTTATTTTTACATTACATATTACAGAAATCTGAAGTCAAATGCTGTTTTCTTTGGTTTTAATATCCAATATATAATTAAAATGTACATGAAAATTTTAACTAAAATCAAATCAATTTCACAGCTACATTTCTTCCCTAATTAATTTATGTTTGGATTCATTTCATCTAAGACACCAATCTAAGGTCTAGCTCATTACATGTAAACATAACCTTTCTATCCATCCCAAGGGAAAAAAATTAAGTAGGCCAATTTGTATTTGAGAAATGTCTGTTTCTCCCCTTGAGTGATACAGAGAACAGCTGAAGTTAAACCATTTAAGTTTGCTTCATCTAAATTTAGATGAAATAAAACTGTTTCATATTCCAGTAACATACACTGAAATAGGAATTTTAAAACCATCTCCATAGATGACTATTAAGCAAAAAAAGAATGATGTTAAATTAAAAAAAGGAAGAAAAATTAAAAGATTGTTAATCATCACAAACTATGAAGATAGGACTATTCACAATTATTGACAAACTAACAAAATATGAGTGAGAGCAGAGTCTTCTACAGTTGTGTTCAAATTAAAAATCAAAATTATCATTAAGGCGATGGAACAATCTTACGATTCAGAACTGAAGAGTGAAGACAAAATCTTATGTAGCTTTTTGTAGGTTTACAGTAAGATTAAAATCACCATGGCAACACTTCTCATGTTAAAAATGCTGGATAATAGATTTTGACTAGTTTATCATCTCCATTTTTATTTTCTCAGAAAAAAATGTTACTGTCTTAGTTCACTAATGACTACAACATCATGGTTTTGCCCTTATTAATGATTATTAAATTGTTATATATTTTACATAAATACATGGGATCGTAAAGATAGTTTTTTACAAAAGTTATGACTGAAGTGTACCCAAAACAATAGAAATAAACAAAGTCTTAATTGCTTTATCTCTTATTGAAACACTCCCGTTCCTTAGAATTCCATCAATGAACATGGCTTTTTTTAAACAAAACCAAATATTATTTTCAGACAAGTCATCCCTACTATTAATCTATCATGTTCTGACCAATTGACTTATGTGGAATAGTGCTTTCCTCCTTGAGGTATTGCATTAACTTCGTGGACATTACTGAGCCTTGTAAACAACAATAATAGTGTTTATCATTTGGTGAGTTCATGTTTAATTACCATTAAAGTGGAGTCCTCACTATATTCTCAGATTGACATCATGTGGATGTAAGGGACTGTGTTTGTCTTGACATTGCTGCTGCACCACTACCACTTCCTGGCCTAACGTCCTGTCTCCATGGAGGAGTACGCTCTGAAGGAGACAAATTGTCCCCAAAGAAACTACAACATCTGCCCAAAGCTGGAACAACAACATCCTTGGCCGTGACTACCAAGCTGTGCTTGTGTGCAAGTTGGGTGGAGAGGAAATCAGGGTGAGGAAGATGAAGGCTGAAGATGCCACAAGTTGACCCCCCTGCTGGCACGACCACCATGAACACCTGGGCATGCGCACATGGAGGAACACAGGGCAGCACGTATTACAGTGAGCTCCATGGAAATGGGCAGACTCTTCAATGAAACTGTGAGGACTAGGACAATAAAAGGACTGCGTATTCCTCTCTCAGGATCCTTTATTTTCTCTCCTTCCTCGGAGCTGGGACTTTGGCAGAGCTTGGAGCACCATCACCTGCACCATGATGGAGCTGATGGGACATCACTGGTTTTGTGGTGGTGGTAATTAATATTTCTGCATCTCTACCATTTGCTTGCTTAGGGATTCCGACTCTTCCCTTCTTTTCCTCTCTGTCCTATTGCTGTTATCAGATGTTATGGAAAATAAAGTTCACAGGGTTGTACAGCATCTGACCTCATTCATGTCTTAATCTCACTGTTGGGATTGTTTAAGAACCCTCCCCAGTACTGGATCAGGACAATGGGTAGTAATTCTTGCTAGTCCTGCTGGCTCTGTCCCTTCCTTCAGCTTTATTTCTGCAATTAGCCTTAAATTTTTTGTCATTCAGTTGACCAAAACATTGTTTGTAGTGTTTTATTTCCCTTGTCTTCCCTTTATAAATTTAATTTAAAATTAGTAATTATTTATTCAAGATGTACTGATTTCTTTCTTACATTTTTCTTGTGTCAGCACTCTCTTGCTGGAAATAAAGACCTCATACACCTCTAAAATACTCAAGAGAAGAACAGATTTTCTTACAGGTTGAATTCCTTTTCCACAAATACTATTTATAAATGTGTTTATTTGTTGGGTTTAGAATTAATACATTTTAGAAAATATTTTAAAATGGAAAATGTTGAAAAACATCATATCATCTTCGTAATTGTTCTCACAGTGAATCATTACAGATGAGAAATGACTCCACAAACTAGAATTAAGAAATAGATCATTCCTTGTAGAGGTCTTCAATGGCATCAAAGTAAAAAATATTGCATATACAAAACATCTTATTTCTTCATGAAAGAGAAAACAATCCCATAAATTATTAATAGCTGATTAATTAATATTTAATAAAAATAATTTATTATCCTGTACCTTATTTTTAACTTTGTCATTATTTTTCTCCTCCAGTGTTGGATTTCTTCCTTGTTCAGCCTCTTGCTTGAATTTTCTAAATTTTTTTCTAAATAGTTAATAACAAATCAATCAATAAAAAATTTACTGCTAGGTGAGCACATCTCAGACTATGTTGCTTCCAGCTGGTTACTGCTTGTGGAATGACAGTGACCACTTTTTTATCCTAGTTCTTTATTCTATGTAACACAATTAATTTGTTTGCTGATTATTACATTTTATTTGTTTAAATGTTTTTTTTCTATATCATTTCTTCTTACAAATGACATTGAGTCATTCTCATTCAAAAAAATAAAGATCAAAACAATACACTCCTCTGAAAATCCATTTTATACATTACCAGTTTTAAATAAAAAGCTTGAATATACTACCAGATTTCATGTGTATTACAGACTTTATCACTCTTTAGAATTAAAATACATCATAGCCTGCATCTCACTGTTTTCTAGCATTAAGAGGTTTTCCTTTTATTTTTATCTAAACTATGCAATGGACCTTTGCTAAAGTACTGTCGAAACCTAGGCATTATCATGGTTGTACAGTGTGTTTATAACAACTCAGTGTCTCTATTCCTCATATACAAGGATATCTGTCATAGATCTTATTTACCTAGGAGCTAAAATTCAAATGTAATTAAAATGCTCAGGGCATCCTCTTCAAGCACAGTGCTTGTCAGATTGTGAAAAAAGTCTAGTTTTGTTTCAGTTCTGTGTCTATTCTGTCCTCAAAATAAGTAATAAGGTAAAATGTTTCCCTTTTCTCCTAAATGTAATATATAAACAAGGTAGATCTTGCAAATCACAAATTCCAGATGGTCATTTTGTCAACGATCATTACATTTTCATAGCCAAACATTTCATGTGACATCATTATTTACAGCTGTGTCACTGATAATGTAATAATTCCTAATTATGATCTTCTGGACAGTTTTTATACGCCCTTTGACTTCTGAGTATTCACGGTCATAGTAAACGTGAAATATTCTGATCCAACTTCCTTTGTGTGAGGAAAATTCACCAAATTATTTCAATCTCACATTTCATTGTAAATAATGGTTGAATATTCTTTATACACATATACCAAATACTCCTTTAATCACAGAATCATTCAGGTTGAATCACAGAAACATTCAGGTTGGAAAAGACCCTTGGGATCATCGAGTCCAACCATCAGCCCTACTCTACAAAGTTCTCCCCTACACCATATCCCCCAACATCTCATCTAAACGACCCTTAAACACATCCAGGGATGGTGACTCCACCACCTCCCTGGGCAGCCTATTCCACTGCCTGACCACTCCTGTGAAAATTTTATTTCCTAATGTCCATTCTAAACCTCCTATGTTGGAGTTTAAAGCCATTCCCTCTTATTCTATCGCTAATTACCTGTGAGAAGAGACCAGCACCAACCTCTCTACAATGTCCTTTCAGGTAGTTGTAGAGAGTGATGAGGTCTCCCCTCAGCCTTCTCCTCCTCAAACTAAACAGTCCCAGCTTCTTTGACTGCTCCTCATAGTATTTATTCTTCATGTCCTTCACCAGTTTATCTGATTTTAAAACATACTTATATCTGGTCTTTTAAATCAATCTACACTCTTACACTGTTTTTCAGACAATTTTAAATTGAAAAATTTGGTACTAGTTTCCTAATCTTAGCTCCATATTACTGCATTATTTTGTACTGTATAGTAGGGTTTGGTAGCTATTATAGCATGGGACAAGAATCAAGAACACAGGGGGATCTCCTTCTGTATTGTCTTTCAACATTATTACAGGCAAGCACAGAGAGCTCTGTTCTTACTGCAATGGGTGCTATAAAGGACTCAAGGTAAAGATAAACTCTAACAAATGATTAATAATCAGAGAAGACAGATGAGGTTAAAAAAAGTGTTGAAGATAAATCAAGACACATAGATAGGTATAAACTTCAATGAGTAGAACTAGAAATAGAAGCCATATTCCTTCAGCTGTTGATAAATTGGAGAATTCCTCTTTTGAAGGAACAACCATTTCCAAAATTATGTATGAAAGATTAATTTTCTGTTTCAGCAATGAACATTTTATTTTTCTTTTTCAAATTGTAAAATATCTTTGGCAAAATCACAGCCACCTGAAAAAGATGATCCCTCAATATCTGCTGTTCCTCTGACTTCTAATTCTAGTAGTAAACTAAAGATATATATTTTTTATTATTATTAATAAACCATACTTTGTACATAAGCTTGTAAATCTCTCTGTGACTGCTGCATAGCAATAATCATCTACTTATCAGATAAACTCTGCACGTGACATTTTAGGAGTGTGCTTCTAACACTCTTTTTAGTGTTTGACTACAAGACAGGTCATTAGTCTTATATTAATAATGGATTGAGTATAGATAAATAGTGACTGAAGTATTAACATAAGACAAATATAGTTTCTTAGGCCATTAACTGATTGCATCATTAAGTACCAGATGGACTTGTACGACATCAGAATTATTTCTACCATAAATGCTAACAAATATTAAACACAACACAGGATGATTCACCAGAAGATGAATGTATTGATGACAGTCTGGTTAATGCCAGATGAATTTTTCCTTTATTTTTTTCCCAACTCGTTGTTAGGCCAGGGCTGATTGGAGAAGGTTATTTGATATATCAGTCAATCAAAGTAACAAATCAGTTTGACAAATAGCTTTTTAAAGTGCAATAACAAATAAATCATTATTCAGAATAGAATTCTCCTACAATAAGATATTTGTAACCATTTTAGAAAGAATGTAAAACATACTCACTGATTAGTTTAATATTGTTCTCTTGCAGATGTAATTTATTTTATCAGTGTTGATATTTTCATTATATATTACGCTTCTAAATTTCCTAAATGAGCCAGTGGATTTCTATCTATAAATACAGTATAGATTTCAAATGGATATTCAAACAGTGCAGTGGTCACTAGAATCTGTAACTCAGTTTTGGTTTGATATTTGGCAACATTATTTCTGATATTCTTTTTGTGCATTCATGTGTATAAATTGAAAAACATTTTTTTTTAAATGTCCTGTAAAATTTGCACAACTCCATGAAAGTTCCACTCTTATTACATCAGTGCCAAAGAGAATACAAACTAAATGTCTGTTTTGCTGCTGAGTAAACAAAGGATAGGTGAGTAACATTATGAAATTCAATACATCAAATAAATTTTATTAACATACAACATTTGGAACACTCTGGAAACAGCAAAATGTATTTCCTGATCTGTTGTAAGCTGTGTGAAAACATATCCAGGAAACTGTGGATAGGAGACAGTCATAGAAGTGAAGTAGTATAGTAGTTCTCCATAATGAAGAATAAGAAGAAATATTTCTGTCATATCAGAACCAGTATTACTAAGGTAATAGAAGCAATGACTGGTAGAAACACTTAAAATAAATAAAAACCTAACTAATTAAAATATGTGAAAAATTACTTAAAAATTGAAACGGTGTGAAGGGAGGAAGAAGTCAGAAGGAAGAAAACATGAAGAGATCAGTAAGGTTGAGAAAGCACTAAAACCACATGCAGTCGTCGTCATGTTCTTTTTTTTTCCCATTTTGTAAAGGTGACTGCCTTTTTCAAACCATCACAAATTCACAATCAAGCAGAGTGCGTATATGTAGAGAATGGTTTAAAAATAACTCACTTCATACAATTTAGCCATACATACATTGTAGGAAATTTAGCAGAAGGTTCTCTGAAAGAAAGAAAGGAAGTGTGTGGTGAGAAAATAGAAAAGGAAGAGTTGGTCCTGAACAAGACCATGACACACGGTTCTTGGTGAAAAGGTTATCAGTGGGAAAGAGTGAAGTTTGCTGCAGGTAAGTTTCAACACTTTCTTGTGGAGCTAGAGGACATTTGCAGATCGGCACAGCTGAAAACACATGAAGCTATGGAGCCTGAGATGCTTTACATATTCTAATATTTACAGAAATATTTTTGTTGTGAAGAATATTGATGCCTCAAATATTCTGTGCTGAAATATTTCCAGTTTATTTGTCAGAACTGTGTAATCATTCTGGCAAATAACAGAGCTCAGTCTCTAATGATGACAGCAATCTGTCATCATTAGAATTTCAGAGTGTGGAAGAATATACTTTACAATCTGTTTTTCTCAATCATTTCACATTCTCTATTTTAGTCCTCAGAACTTTCTTTGGCACCATCCATTCACTGTTAAAAACTGTGTGCAAAAAAAAAATTGTTCCTGTTAACAAGTCAATTACCACACCTCAAAAGCAGATAGAAAATTAAAAAACCCATGTCCATTCACATTCCTTCAGAACTGGAATTTGTAGTTGAAATCAGCAGATTAGGTATATTGTTTGTACTTTATTGAAAATACATGACTATTATTAGGACATGTAATTTGTTACATTAGCACATTGGGAGATTATCATGGTAATTGTAAAGAAAGCATTTCACTTCTTCCTTCTAATCTGTCAATTTCCGTATGTTTACAGTTTAAAATTGTGTAAAATCTTTTGTGTTTAACACTGATCTGAGTGCTACTATATGTTTGTAGATATGTTCTCCTTTTCTAGCTACAATTCTTTTCCAAATAGTGAAGATAGTTCAGCTGCAAAAATAGTCTTTCTGGGTTCCTAGCAGACTTAAAGCTGAGAATAGATTAGCTTGAACTGGCCAGAACCCGAAACAGAACTCAAGAAAAGGGTTGATTTATGCATTTCCGATCAGCTGTACTTTGTGTACGTGTGCCTTCCCTTTCTCTGTATGTGAGGTCTGTCAGACCTAATGCATCCATTGTAGATCAGCTATAGAATTTATGCCTATAAAATATCTTCTTTGGTAAAATAAATTGCCTGCACATCCACTGTAGGCTTGGTAGGTTTGTTCATCATCTTTGCAGTGCAGGAACAAACCTTTCTGTCTTGGGATTTTCCCCCTCTCTTCATTTAACTGAGTAAAAATAACCAATACTGAACTGAATTAGGAGGAATTTTTTGAAAGTTTTAGCATGGATTTATAAATGCCACTTTAAAATTCCTCTAGTACTAATGCTTTGTTAACAAACTTAGCTAATGTTCAATACAATTAAAGAGGATATTTTATGAAAACAAGAAAAAAAGATATAGTTTCTCAATGCTGGGTGAAAGCTTGCTAAATGTTTACCTGTCCCAACAAAATATAAGTTTTTTAATAAATAGAAAAATTTAAGTCATAAATATATGTGCACAACTGTCACTTCATGCGCTATGACTAGTTTAATCCTGTAGTATTTCGTTTGCCAGTGCACATGCTGTTTCTGCCAAGTAGCTCTCAGACTAACAATAGTTCATAACAATAGTTCACACTAGTCTTAGTGATTGCTTATGAGCCTATTAGGATATACTAACCATAGCTGAAACAATCTCATTGCAGGACTGTTACTCATATATATATATGGGTTTGCTCCTGTTCTGACTTCTATCTGCTATTTAGAGGTATTTACAGAGCTCCAAAAGCTAGAGGGGAAATGGATGACAGAAGAATTGCTTTAGGAGCACTGTGCTCAAAAATCTTCTGCAAACTTCGCAATAGAATAAATTAAATAAAATGTTAAAGAAATTTAAAATCTGTTTTACTCTTTCCAAAGCTGTGGTAGTATCTGCATATATTTCTGTTTTTTTCTGGTTTTCTTTATATGAAAATATAGATATGTCATGTCTGTTCTTTCTTAATGCTATATATAAACATGTGGGTGTTGATTCTGATATGTGTAGTGACATGGATAATGATGGTAGAAGTGTTCAGTCTTTGTTCTATTTTGTTTAATGGATTATACAAATTACTTGTCTTGATATTTGCAATGAAGCTTCTGGAAATAGTAAGATGGATCGCTGTTTCTTCTAACTCTGTCATAACACCTAGGAAGAACTGCATTAGCACAGTGCTTGTTAGTAAGCGTAGGGATAAACTAAACCAAAATGTAACACAATATTAATGAAGACTTTTGAGATATGTAACATAACCTAGATAAGCAAGCCAATAACCACAGGATCTTCTCCTTTATAATTATCTTTACAGTTACAATGCAAATCTTAGATGATAGAATACTTTCCCATCAAAATACTTACAAACAATAGGCAAGACCTGTATTGACCCTGAAAGCCTGAAATATGTATATGACCATGTGTTTACATTTGTTTACATTTACAAAAATTATGTTTTCAGTCTTGAAATATATTTTGGCATCAGATGTTGCCTAACAATTTTGAGGCAGATTACAGATGCTATAGAGAGCACCTTTTCCACAAGACGTGTGCATGTTCTTTAACATGATTAGAATTTTCCTGTGAAATGAGATGCTTTGGGCTAATCAGCTCATTTCCTCATAAATCAAATCCTCAAGAGGAAGCAAATTTGAACCCAGGGCAATGTTTCAGCCACTTTATCTTCTTGTTCCCTTTCTGCCTCTAAAAGAACATCTGAAGATTAATTCAGTGAATTCAGCACTGAGTGCAGGAAACTCCTTTTGCCTGATACTCTGAGGTAGATAAGCAGGAGAATCTTAATCTTAAATCTTAACAAATTCTTAAAACACCTTGCTCCAGAAAACAGATGGCTACATTAGCTTGTATCTAGGCTAAAATAATCTACTTTTTGAAGGAAGGTATTGTTTATGTTCTCCTTTATGGAAATATAAAGAGTGGCTTGGTTTTCTAACTCCCCTCTTTATGTGTTTACTTAGTAAAATATTATCAACAATTGTCAACATTCATTCTAAATTCTATAGCCACAATAACCCTACTTGGTCAACATGAAAGCCTGTCTCCATTAAGACAAAAGAAAAAAAAATGTCATGACAGAAAAAATTATTGTCCTTTGTTTTATCTAAAGCTTCATTAATTAATACACAGCCAGAAGGTACAGGTTTATTTTGTCTGTCTCTGAAAATATCCAACTCATAACTTATCTGCCAAAACACTGCTCTAGCTATCTAGTTATCTAGTTTACAGTCTACATTCTGTAAATTAGGGATTTATTTGACTAGTCACACCAGAAGGGGAATGTATAAATCAGTGGGTTAGAGTGCTTTTTAGGGGAGAAAAGTCCTAAGTTTAGTCGTTATCAGAAATGGTTATAAAATACAGAAATAGTCCAGTCAGAATTTTGATCATGGAGGTGAGAAAGTCTTTCATCCACAAGACCCTCTTGAAGTTTGGAAATTTATGTATGGAATAAGATAAATTCCCTAACTCAAAACAAGGAAGTGAATTTTCATCTCTTAAGGTCATGAAAAATTGTGTATAATTGGGAGATGTGATGGCCAGCAATGATTGCAGGCATCTGTCTTCAGACTATATACTGGTGATTCTGTTACTCTGAGAAAGGCATGCAAATTCTTATTTCATGCAACATGTTCTCAGCTACCTTATTAACTAGCCATATGTACATTCTGGGTTCTGCTTCACAGTACTTAAGAGACTTATTTCTCTGGATAGCTAATGTTTAATGTCTAGCCTTTAAGGGTGTGTGACTGCGTGGTGTGTTGTCATAGCTTAACCCTAGCTGGCAACTAAGCGCCACACAGCTGCTTGCTTAGTCCCCTGCAGTGGGATGAGGGATAGAATTGGAAGAGTAAAAGTGAGAAAACTTGTGGGTTGAAATAAAGACAGTTTCATATGTAGAGTAAAAGCCATGTATGCTAACAAAGCAAAACAAGGAATTAATTTACCACTTCCCATCAGCAGGCAGGTGCTCAGCCATCTCCAGGAAAACAGGGCTCCATCATATGCAACAGTTACCTGAGAAAACAAATGCCATCACTCCGAACATCCCCCCCCCTCCCCCCCTCTTCTTTCCCCAGCCTTATATGCTGAGCATGACATCATATGGTATGGAATATCCCTTTGGTCAGCTGGGGTCAGCTGGGGTCCTGGCTGTGTCCCCTCCCAACTTCTTGTTCACCCTCAGCCTACTCACTGGTGGGGTGGGGTGAGAAGCAGAAGACCTTGACTCTGTGTAAGTATCGTTCAGCAAAAAGTAAAACATCCCTATATTATCAATACTGTTTCCAACACAAATCTAAAATATAGCCCCATACTAGCTACTATGAAAAAAATTAATTTTATCCCAGTCAAACCAGTATGTAGGTTGACCTTGGCTGGACACCAGGTCTCCACCAAAGCTGCTCTATCATTCCCCTCCTCAGCTACACAGGAGAGAGAAAATATAACGAAAGACTCATGCATTGAGATAAGGACAGGGAAAGCTCACTCACCAATTACTGTCATGGGCAGAACAGACTCAACTTGAGGAAATTAGCTTAATTTATTACCAATCAAATCAGAGTAGGGTAATAAGGAATAAAGCCAAATCTTAAAATAACCTTATCCTCACCTCTCCCTTCTTCCTGGGCTCCATTCCCAATTTCTCTACCTTCTCCCCCACAGTGGCACAGGGGGATGGGGAATTGGGGTTGCAGTCAGTTCATCATACACTGTCTCTCTCACTTCTTACTCCTCACTTTCTTCCCCTGCTCCAGGGTTGGGTCCCTCCCATGGGACACAGTCCTCCACAAACTTCTGCATCATGGTTTCTTCCCATAGGCTGCAGTTTTTCAGGAACTGGTCCTGTGTGGGTCCCTTCCATGGGGTGCCACCCTTCAAGAACAGGCTGCTCCAGCGTGAGTCTCCCACAGGGTCACAAGTTCTGCCAGCAAACCTGCTCCAGTGTGGGGTCATTTATCTATGGGTCCACAGGGCTGCCAGGAGCTTGCTCCAACATGGTCTTCCCATGTGGTCACAGCCTCCTTCCGGTGCATCCATCTATTCCAGTGTGGGGTCCTCCACAGTCTGCAGGTGGAGATCTGCTTCACTGTGGTCCTCTGTGGCTGCAGGGGAACAACTTGCCTCACCATGGTGTTGGCCACGGGAATCTCTACTCTAGTGCCTGGAGCACCTCCTCCCCTTCCTTCTTGACTATCTTGGTGTATGCAGAGTTGTTTCTGTCACATATTCTCACTCCTCTCTCCCAGCTGATGTTGTGCAACAAAATTTTCCAGTTTCTTAAATATCACAAACATGCTGCCACTCTCACCTGTGGACTCAGCCTTGGCCAGCAGTGGCTGGCACCATCTCTGTTGGGCATAGGGGACGTTTCCAGCAGCTTTTCATGGAAGCCACCCCTGTAAGACCCCCTGCTACTGAAACCTTGCCATGCAAACCCAATACAGACTAACTATTCTATCCCAAACAGAAAAAAAAAAAAAAAAAAAGGGATACAATTAACATTTAAATAAAGTGCTGAGATTAGATTTTTATGTAGTGTGATCATGCCAGCATATATTAAGTGATATTATCTACTCAGGACTTCTGGGTTTTATTGCTGGAATGTCTCCTTTCTGAATTGTGATTGAGCCTAGGAGTGAGCAAGATGCCAGAGTGTACACCCCCAGGACAGTACTGGACACAACTGTATAGAAAGCATTCATGTTCTTCTTAAGATTAAGCATCTCTTAATTGAGAATGTCTCTTTGGACTGCAGCATCTTTGGTTCTTTGGGCTTCTAGTATACATGCACCAGCAATAGCTGGGACTCCAGTAGTCCCTTCCAAAAGACGACAGCCTGGAAAGTGCCTAAACTTGTTCAGAGGGACTGCAATGAACTATCATCTATTCCTAACGCAAATTAATACATAAGTATTTGTAGCCTCTTATACTAGACACCATTCATACAACAGAAATCCAAGTATCATCCTAGAGTGCTCAGAAAATGGGATTTAGATGAGTGAAAAGTGCTCTCACAGTCAGATGGGGGCCAGGGAGGACTGACAACATGAGTGAACAAGTTAGTAGTTACAGGTGGTTGCCACTGAGAATTAATTTCTCTCTTCATTAAGCTCCTTATACACAGAGCCAAGGGAACTGACTAAGATGGTATGATCCTCGATGAAGCAGGAAATTGAGTAATCCTAGTCAGTCTCCTTCTAAATAAACCTTTCTATTGGGAACTGGCTGCATAAGTAAAGTGACTAGTTCACTTTCTTGTTGCCTCAGTCTTTTTCTACTTAATACCTTTGAGCATAGAGGTCAATGCCTTGTAAACAAGACCGGAAAAAAAAAAAAAAAAAAGGTAACGAGAATTATTATAAAATATAAAAGATAAAATAAAAGACATAACAAAGAAGAGATCAATTATAAAGTGTTCAGAGCAGGCTTACAGATATCTTACACTTTAAGGCAATATTTAAGGACAGTGTCAGAAAGACATTCTGACAATAACTTTTTATAAGAAGACAAGACAGTTCTCTACTGGGGCAAGTAATACTGGGTAAAAGCTTTCAAAAAAGAAATAAGAGTTGTGGTGGATACTAGGTTAGCCTACCATTACACTACTACACTACTAGTATGTTACAGTGCTCCGTGAAGTCTGGAAAAGTTGATATTACTTAGCTTTTAACTTAAATTATTCTTGAACATTTATAAACATTTTAAAAAACATGAGACATTTGGATAATAATATAGCTGAAGGCTTTCAAAATAAAAATTACCCCTTCAAAAAAGAGAATCAAAACAAGTGACCCTTGCTGCTAAGAAAATCTGCTAGAAACAGAACACTTTACACTAAAAGATGCAGAAGTGCACTATTTGAAAAATCTTTTATTAGCATGGTCAGTTTCTATTTGTCCTCAGTTCACTAAAATCCCCAGAGAGATGAGGAAATTCCTCACAGTGTTTAAAGAATCCTGAGAATTAGGTGCAAAAAAATTGTGTTCTTAGACTTTGACAATCCTTCAGCACACTTCATCTGACATTACTATTGATTTCACAGTGTCTCGCAGACATGATGGCAACTTTTGGAGCACTGGGGATGGGTCAGCATAGAGCTGCAGTAAAACCCACTTAACCATCTGGCCTACCTTCTGGAAATCTCTTCGCTTGGTCTGGCATGGGCTGAATAAATATCTTCATTTATAATAATTTCCATAATATCTTACAATGTTGACAGTGAATACTCATTATATTTCCCTCTATATGACCTAGTTAACACAACCCCCTAAGAGCATATATAATTCATTTTTTCTATTTTAATTTTTCTCCTAAATATTCTCCCTGTAATTAGTAGTAATCACTTATGGTTTATATTATTTAATATTTTTTAGAGTGCCAACTACACACTCTGGTCGGCATGCTCCAGATTAAAGAAAAACAAATCAGAACTATAATAACCCAAAGTAAAAATAAATTTAGTATTATGCAACACATCCCCCTCCTCCCAAAACACAATGGCAGCAAACACAAGCAATCAAGAACCCTGAATTTTACAATCCCTACCTATCTTCCTCTGAATGGATTGTCATCAGGTGGTGAAAAAATTTAATCTGTCACTTTTGTTTGGTTGTTACAAGGTAGATGAAAATACTCCCTCTGAATATACTAAGCTTACCTATCCGGCTAAAGAAAACAACCTGAAGTTTGCTAAAAAGAAAATTTCACATCTGGGGTTTCCTTATGTCAAAAATAAAGAAATTGCTTATTTCATACATTTCTGTGTAGTATTTGAAAACATGCTTTGTAATAATTCATATTTAAAAGAATTTAAATGACTTATGATTGAATTAACTCTCTTTTGCCCTTATTGTACTTCTACAGAAAAATGAATAATAATGGTAATAAATAGTATGCTAATGGTAAATATTAACATAAGCAACAATAGTGTGAAATGTCTTCCAAATAACTTCTTACCACTTAGATATTTGAAAGCCAGTCACACATACTTTTTTTTTTTTCCTTAGCAAAGAAGAGTTTCTGGGTACTGACAGGAGGAATTTGTCATAAAATCCTAACTCCATAATGAAGATTACAGTATTATGATGGTGACGCAACAGAGTAATCACCATTTCTTGCCTAGACATAAGGCACAGATTAAATATAAGAAAGTTAGAAACACCTCTGTTAGATATGCAATATAATCAGTGGATTAATAGTTTCAAATTCTAATAACTATCTCTTCTTATACTTGAACTTTTTTTCATATTAAAAACTTCCTATAAAAAATTCCTTTAGAATTGTTTTTTTTCACCATTATGTGATAATATGATAATATAATACAGAAACCTAACTAAAATTTGCAGAAAAATAATAAATCCTGAAGGAAAACACCATCAGCAATAAAAACTAAATCTAGGTCAGTGATTTTGATTTTCTTAATTGCTGGTTAGACTTGCAGTAACATCTAGATGCACACACACAAACAGAATCACAGAATCATCTAGGTTGGAAAAGACCTTGAAGATCATCCAGTCCAACCATTAACCTAACACTGACCATTCCCAACTACGCCACATCCCTCAGCACTATGTCAACACCTCCAGGGATGGAGACTCCACCAATGCCCTAGGCAGCCCTTTCCAACACCTAAAAAAACATTCTGGAAAGAAATGCTTCCCAATATCCAGTCTAAACCTTCCCTGTTGCAGCTTGAGGCCATTACCTCTTGTCCTATCATTATTACTTGGTTAAAGAGACTCATCCCCAGCTCTCTGCACCCTCCTTTCAGGTAGCTATAGAGGGCGATGAGGTCTCCCCTCAGCCTCCTCTTCTCCAGACTAAACACCCCCAGTTCCCTCAGCTGCTCCTCATTCAATGTCCTTTTTGTAGTGAGGGGCCCAAAACTGAACACGGGAATCGAGGGGCGGCCTCACCAGTGCCGAGTACAGGGGTCAGATCTCTTCCCTGTCCCTGCTGGCCACGCTATTGCTGACACAAGTCATATAGATAAATAAATATACATATACATGCATATAAGTATGTGTGTATATATATATATATATATATATATATATATATATATATATATTTGCTTTTGTTTCTGCATTTTAAAAGGAAAAGCAATAATATTTACTTTTTCATCAGTGGAGACTAATTACATCTATTTTAATGAAGGCCTTACTAAAGAAAATAATTCTTTTAATTTTTCCCCTATCCAAAAATAAAAATAAATTTCATAGTAATATATTCATTTTAAGCACATATTAATAATTACAAAAATAGCATTTGAATATTCTTTAATATTAAACAATGAAATCAAATAAGTTATTGATTTAAAGAAAAAAAAAAAAACAAACATCACCCATAAGCAAGGAGAGAAGAAAAGCAGCAGAAAGATATTAAGAAAAAAAAAAGAAGAAAAGTGAGAAAAACCTGGACCAACTAACCGTTATTCTCAAACTAAAGATTAAAAATAAATCCACTATACACAAATTCTCTCTAGTTTTATTATGTTAAGTTCTCATAGAAGTCACAGTAGTAGCATGCTTTATTTTCATATCCTAAAGTTCTAAAAGACACTGTAGCCATATTTGCTAGGCTATTTTCCAGGCAGAAAATTTAGATTCAAAATTTTGTTTTAAATCTCCCAAAAATACACAAAATTAGAGAAAAGGAAGCTTTATGAAAGAAGTCTTATAGATTTTCTAAATTACTATACAATACCACCTAGTTATTTAATGTTATGAGTAAGAAAAATTTTGCCATAGAGTAAACTCTTTGCCAAGCCTTTTAGGTAATTGATTGAGTTTCTGACGAATCTCTCTGACAAAAATTTCCCTTAGTATCCCAGCCATATGGAGACTTTTCAGCTTTCTTCCTATTATGCCTTTTTCCCTTCTGGAGATTGTCATCACAAATTTGTATAGATATGCAAGATTTTACATTGTATATTTACTAAGATTTAGAAATCACTTCAATAAAAATGTGCAATGAGAAAAATTATATAGGTAAGCAATCACTTAGAACATCACCATTGCCTGTATATTTTATAACATACATTGAATTTGTCATATTGTCCCATACAATCATAGCTTCAGCCAAATATTTATTAGTTGTTTGAAATTGTATCATATCACTATGCAATAAAATTAAACATTAAAACATCTTTTACAGTGATTAGCAAATACTCATTCTGAAAGCTAAAATAGTAAATTACCTGATTTTAAGTGGTAAGTCTGTTAACAAGAAAAACAATACTTAAAACTATAATTGCATTCTTAGCATCTATATTTGTATTAGTATGAAATATCTGGAAGATATTATGAATCCACAAACAGCTATTTCTAATTTATCAATTTTTAAAGTTAGTTCTTAACAGAATTCAGAAACAAAATTAATATTTCATGATTAATGGACACAATTTATATTTCATTACTTAATGTTCAGCAGAATTTGCTCTTCAAATTTTACAGTCTATGTCCTTGTCCTTCAGATTTAAATGGGGTGTTCTACTTGCAAATTAAAAATAGGTTGAATAAGATCAAAATTTCAATGTAATATTTGTGTTTTAATTATGAAAATATTTCAAAATTTAAATAAACTATTTTCATTATTCATATATTGCAATGACATTCTTAATTTAAATCTATTAAAAGTAGTTTTTTTCTGGGAGTTGGTTGGGTTTTTTGGTGGGGCAGGGTCTATACAGCTTCATTTTTCAGAAAACATATTGTGTCAACTGTTTGTCCTTCCTGTTCATATCTAGAGACTGTAAATTTATACCAGGAATTTTGCTAATGTAGTGTAATTAAGTTCTAGACTGGACAGACACACTCTCTGTTCCTCAATACAAATCATAACCTGTTATTAATTCCAATAAATGTACCCTCTTTATGGGATATATACACACAAAGTTTATTTTATTCAGTTGTTTAAAAAAAAAAATGTTGACAAATAGAGTTTTATTTTAACTGTGCCAGCAAGAGATTTGTGTGTCCCATGCTTTAATTTCTCTTCACTTGAAACATGTTTGATTAAATCAGTTGAAATCCATGGAAATATTTTCACCTATTGCCATCTATCTGGACACAAAGTTTCCAGAAAACAAAGGTAGACAGAAAATGGACATTAGGTTGACAGCATATATTTTTGTTAGACTTTTCTTTAAAAAAAATCTTGAACATTTAATTTTATTTTTCTTTCTCATCACTTTGTGTAGAACAACCATGAACCAATTCAAGTTCATTATCTCCAAAATCCTAAATTAATATTTTAGGGGTTTAGAGTATTTGTCTCACTCAAATACCTTTGTAACCTGAGTTGTATTTTGAATATACTGTAAATAATCTGGCATAAAACATAAGCAAAGGGAAATGGGAAAACTGTGCATTAAAACATGGGGAAAAGGGATTCTTTAATTTTATCAAAATTTATCCCATTTAATTTATACAAATTTTATCTCATTTATCAGCGTACAAAAGTCGCTTTTTTGTTTTTTGTTTTGTTGTTGTTGTCTGATAGTCCCACTATTTTTTCTTTAATCTACAGTAGTTGCTAATGTTAGGTTTGATACATTTGCTAACTAGATGTGGTTTGTTCAAACCCAGAATCTTGGACAACTCGTAAGGAGTAGAGATATTTTTAAGCCCATATTTAAATTATTTTTAAAGTAGCTCACATGACCATTATAATTGGTCATTGGTGTAGGGAATATTTTTAAAGTAGCTCACATGACCATTATAATTGGTCATTGGTGTAGGGAAGTATACGATTTCATTTGATGCCAATACTTTACCTGAGAATCCAAGTATAAAGATGCTGTTACCATTCCCCTTTTTTTTTTTTTTTTCCCTTCATTCTTCTAAATATGTTAATTACCAAAAATGATCTTTTGAATGTAAGGAATATTTTGGTGATATCAATAAAATACTTGATGTCTATTTCATACATATAATCTAACACATCTTGAATTCATGTAAGTGCCCTCAGAGATTATGATATCTCTTTCATTAGAATCATCTGCTAACTCATTTAGACACCCCACCCACCCTCTGAAAGTGGGTTACTGGGTAGTAAAAACCAGTTTAAATCTATATACAAAATGATTAATCTTAACTCCAGAGGAAGCAGGAAGTACTGGTTAGAGGATGTCTGCTGGCACTAACCTAGGAGGATACAGTTTCATATGATAAATTTATATGTCCATATAAACATAGTTCATGTGATTATTCAAACACTGAAATAATATCAGCTTTCTTTGAATTTGGACGTTTTTTCCACTAATATGTATAACAAAATATTTTGGTTTTAGACACATTCACATAAATCTTTATGGCTGGCAGCAACTATACTGACCTTCAAAAATTTAAATTTAGTTACACAGCCAGTGTAGCATTTTCACAGTGTATTATGGAACAGGCAGTAGCAAACTAATGTTATTTGTGTAGTTTAAACTACGAAGAAACTGGCATAGTCACAACTAAACTGACGTGATTGATTGCCACATGGTTTTGAAGTTGGGTACAGCCCAAGTTATGTTTAATCTAATGCCATCCCAAATTATGGGTTATGAAGAACATGAACAGAAGTCTTTTAAACTTAAGAAAACAGAGAGAAATTTGATGTTATAGAGACCTGCAGATAGAAGATAAAATAATCAGAAAGGACAAAGAAATGTTGTTGCAGATCTAGCTGGAGGAAATCTCATGGAAATTAACTTTAATAACATAAAATAGGGCAAAAGAAACAGAAAGATATTCCAGTAAATTACAGGTAATTTGGTATGAAACATATGTCTATCTATTTAAATAAAACAAAATATTGGATCTAGGCCTCTGTTAGGCTATTGACAATATTTCTTTTTCTCCAATTAAAATGGTAAAATCCACCAAAACTTAATTAAGAATAAAAACACTTAGAAAGTTTGTTTGCAGTTTAGGGGGAAGGAAAAATAGTTTTTGATATATCATTATACATATTTTTGCTCATTCTTGTAGATCTGAAAGAAAACACTTTCTATGCTGTCTAAAATAGAATGCACTTCACAATTTCCTGCTCAATAATCATTTAAGCACCACAGAGAAAACATCACAAATGAGATTTGGAACTTTTTTCTAACTTTCAGATCAAAGTTGTTAGGAAGTTCTGTACATTTACTCTATTGTTAATTACCTAAATGCAGAATTTCATCATAATTTTCATATTTTTAATTCTGCATGCACGTACAGTCACATTACATCTGATCTTCTACCACAGACATTTTCTTAATCTTTATAGAGAGTAGTTGTAGTGTGTCCTGCATGTCAGCTGGACTCTTCATGTCTTGAGAGGACTGTCACGATGTCCATTTGTTTATAGATGCTTCATATACTATAAGTAATTTGGCAGTCTAAAATCACAAGTAATTCTTTTGCATCCACACAGTATATGGCTTTTGATCACCCTCTGCTAGTGAAGTGGAAGTCTTCAGACTTTATATATTATGGTACAGATAACTTGGACTTCATTTAAAATGTCTAATGCTAGAAATTGCACTTACTTCTTGTAGTAATATATTTTCCTCACTAATTCAGAAAATTCAAGTAAATGATATATGAAAATCACATAATTTTTTTTCATCTAACTAGGGAGAATCTCAGTTAAAAGTAGCATTTAAACAATTAAGGATAATTAACCGTAGGGTATATATCCCTTTAGGTGACAATTGCTTCTCTCTTAGCTTTATATTCTGTGTCTATAGAACACACTCTTGTGGACTACACATCATAATTATGGAGTTCTGGAGTATGTAAATTGGAATGATATTAATGATGTATCCAAGCATGTACAGTTTACAGCCAGAGAATCATAACTGCCAGTGTTAATTCTTTGGCATGGTATTTGAAGAAACAGAAGAGAAATTAACAGTTTATGAGGTAAAATCAGAAATATATAAACTAAAAGCTAGAGCCCAATATTCTGACAAAAACAAAGAAGTCGTTTCAGAGGAATGGATCAATTTCCTCATTAATGGTATCTCTAATTCTTTCTTTGAAATGGGAAAAAGACACAATTCTATTCATATAATTATGCAAATTAGATAATAGACTTCTGGTTTTAGGTCCAACATCTGAATGTAAAAATATTCTAAGATGGATGTGAATAAACATCGTTTGAAAAATTCTGATAAGTACTTTATATGACTTTAGTTGCATGCTGTAAATTATATGGAGAAAATAAAAGGAGAATGAAACTGTGAATAGCAATAAATAAGAGTACTTACACTGGATTATATTTTGACTAAATATACCATAAATCTATTGCTTACATTGATTGAGCTTTGAATATCTATTATCATAAATGATCCCATAAAAACTATTTCACACATTAAGAGTAAATTATTCACTTATTAAACAGTTGCCACACTTTAAGCACCATTTCCTTCACTTAATGCAAATGTTTCACAAATACAAATCTGCCATCAGCTTTAGTAGACAAAATGAGTTCCTGCATTGAGATAGCTGTGCAAAGCATTTACAGAAGTGCATAATTTAGCTTGGGTCCCACTGAAAAATATGCATAAGCAGGAACACTGTGCTTTCTTTTAGGCACAAACCCCGGGGTTGAAATAAAGTAATAATTAATACAACAGTGTAACAAATAAAAATTTGAACAACAACAATAGCAACAACAACAAAAAAAAACCCCAGTAACAACAGTAAACAAGACAAAAGATATACAGAGAAATACCTCAACGGACACATCCAGCCTGCTGCATGTGCTTCCCATGACAAAAGCCTCCAGGAAACTGTTCCCATGCTTGGCGCATGGACCTGACATCAGCAGGGTATGAATAACCTGGCTAGCGCCTTCTCCCCACTGCTGGGGAAACAACCCTATCCTAGCTGAACCAGGACACATCCTCTTTAAATTGCTGGAGTTCTTCAGATAATTTCTCCACCGCTGCAATAAGTGAGGAGGAGAGATTTTCTTTATATTGTCAGAGTCATTGACCAATTCATCCACTGTTGGTTCCTCTTCACCTCTCCAGTCCATTACTGTTAATGAAATGGCATATGATGATGGTGTGCTCTGCACAAACTTCCTCCACGTGGGCTGGGTATACTGGACTTCATCTGGATCTGTGGGTAGCTGTGCATTCTCTGGGTCATAGTAAACCATCTCCCCCACAGGTAGCTCCCTCAGGTATTGAATACTTCTCTCCATAGTGGTCCACTTACTTGGATGACATACAAAATCTTCCTTGAAGGGATGCCTCTCCCTCACACTTGACAGAAGTTGCCTCCAGAGACAATGATTTTGTGTCTTCTTTCCAATGGCTTTATCAATTCCTCCTTCCCTAGACAGGGATCCCAGCTGCCTGGCCTCCCTACCCTGAACAGTGCACTGTAGGAAAATCCATCTAAGCTCCAACTGACCCTACACAAATGGAGGGGGTGAGACACATGAAGGGATGTAAGATTTACTTGGCATCTATATGCCTCTTATTATCTCTTAGAAAAGCAGTCATCTTATTAAGCCCTTTGTTGTTGGGAGTTACTGAGATCCAGAAGGAACCCTGAACTATCTCTTTCTATCTCACCTCACTCTGCTCCACCTTTGGTGCAGAACAATGTCCAGGCAATCTTCTACCCATCTGGTTGTCTACTTATCCAGGACACAATTCACCAGCTGACTATATGGACACTATGGAAGACTATGTAGAAGGTCTTTCCAAAGTTAAAGTATATGACATCTACTGTTCTTCCTTGTCCACAGCACCAACCATCTCATCATAAAAGCTAAACAGCAATTAATGATGGTAAAGTTCTTGCTGTGGATGAGGGAAAATGCTTATGCAACTGAGAAACTGTTATATGGATAGTCACTAAATTCAATAATGTTACTGGATTCTGAAACCAAAGACATTTGCGTGAAGAGACCCTTATCCTCTTTGTTCCTTGAAGTCAACATTAAAGATCTTGTTGTATGTGACATCACCTTTCCATTTCTTTTTCACTGTATCTGGTCAGTTTCCAGCAAAACCACAAAAATGTCCTATATCTTTCTGGTACAAAAGCTGATGCAAATGAATGTGAATTTAAACTTAGAACCACTGAAGGGGCTCCATAGCTAAAAATGTAAATAAGGTATTTTATAATATTTAATTATTTCCATCCCTAGATCTGCTTTGTGCTCTCCATTTATTTCCATGTTGTAACATATGAATATTCAGTTTATTTCACAGATATTTATCTATACAAAATGATTTTACACTAAGACTCCTCATCTATGATTATTTGGGAGATAAATTCCTGTTTGGGGGAGAGGAAGTGCTTTAGCTTTATTTGATTTCTTTCTCTTAATACTTGCTCTCATTATTCTTCTAGGACAATTTCAATGTACCATATGCCTAGAAACCATTAGACAAATGAAAGGAAAAAAAAAAGTTTTGGAAAAATGTGAATCTATTTCTTTCCATATATTAATGTAGGAAGGAATTTAAAATATATTGTATTCATAGGGATCGAAGTTAAAAATATATCAAACTGAAAATACCCTAATATTTGAAGATATATTTGTTACTGGAGAAAGCTCATAAACATATAGAAATTACAGACTACGGGATCTCTAAACTGCTGTTGACATACCATGAATGTCAAAACTTACAAATAACTACAAGCACAAGTGAGTTAGTTTCAGTTATAAATCTCACAGAGAATTTAGTAATCTGGTATATTCTCTAGAACAGGGGAAAGAATCCAGGCAGATTGTCTACAGAATTTACTGACTCCTCAGAAAGAAGGATGTTCAGAACTAGGACTTATTTCTATAAAAGTTCCCTTAGTTTTTCAGTCTGTCCACATTTTTATATCGGAGGATTAGACAATATTAAAATAAACAAACAAACAAAAACCCCAAACCAAATATTCAGTGGTGCCTGTAGCTGTATTCTAAACTTATTTTAATTAATGTACTTAATTTCTGTAAACTTTATTTAAGATTTTGAAGGTAAGAGTTGTAAAAGTGTACATCAATAAATTAGTAGAGTTGCAGTGATTCTGACCACAGACAAAAATTTCTCCCCATATAGAGATTTTAATAGCATATATATACATATAGACATACACATATGTGTGTTTTAATAATACTGGGATGACATACAAAATAAATTTACAATAGAGGGAGAATATGTGAAAAAATAACTTACTGTGACTGCTTGACTATACCTTGGTTGTAAAATATAAATACTTCACGGTTTGTGAAAAAAATGTAATGTCATCATAAATAAAAAGGGAAATCACCTATAATACTTAGGCAAAAAATCCTACCAATTAACAAGGATTCAATTTGTCATATTACAAAGACCTTAGTTACTCTTTGACAGCATCTAAATGGGGTCTTATACATTAATGATATGAAATCTAGGGTCAATTTTAGTATGTTTTTCTGAATGTGAACATCTCTAGTTACTTTTATTCCATGTACTTTCTGTTACCTTTACTCCAAAAATGAAAGGTCAGTGGAAAGGTCAGTGGCAAGAAATACATTTAAAATTTTGTGTGTGAAGACATAAACCTAAGTCCTAAGTTTCCAACCACAAGCAACTATGTTGACACAAAACATATCTGTATAGACAGTGACAGAATAAAAACTCCTAAGTTTTTACCCTTTTAGTATAAATGCACAATGTAGAAAGAATCCCTCCATTGGTGTAATGTCTTTGCAGTATTTTCAGTGATAAAATCTGAACAAGAAGCTTTTCAATTCAAAGTGAAAAAAAAGCAAATCTCCAAATATCCACATACAAATAGCAGATCTTTTCAATAAGGAAAGTAAATTTTCTCAGTCACTGTTCACATTGTTTCACTTTATCAAAGTGATTTTGCCCTGTCATCTCATGACAGTGGGGTGCACTGCTTTTTGGAGACATCTTTCGTAAGTGATCGACAGTTCCAAGTGTTCCTTTTTCCCTTGAAAAATTTTACATAAAGGTCAGAGCACCTTCAATCTTTTCACACTGGTTATATAATCTATTAATGCATTGCATAAAAAGTAAACATGCATCACATCTGAGATTCCTTTACAATGGGCATCTCCAGATTCATAAGATCTAGTGGTACTCCATGTATGGAACAATGATCATAATCAATCTTTAAAAATCTTTTCTTCATTTCTTATTTTGTAAACTGCTCTTAATATTTTGTAAACTGATCAATAGTACTATTTATAGAAACCAACTTAATTTGTTCTGTGAACCGAGTAGGCCTCTTCCTGAATCTGTATGTCAATATACCAAAAAAGATGGAACAAGTTGGAGGCTATTTCAATTTTATAGGTAGCTATTAGGCATTTTAATTTTGAACTCTGACATTTCCTTCATGATTTTCTTAAAATATATATTAAAGAATAAAGTTATTAGCAATCAAAACTATATCATGTAGTAAATAATCTACACAAGTCTTTTAAAAATGTTTGGCTTGTTGATAAACTACTATGACTGATGAATAAAGCATAAACATTTTAGCTCAGAAAACTTATCCAAATAAGACTTGGAAAGACCTGACAAAGTATTTACAAAAGAAGTGAGGTCATTTTATTACACTATACGAAGTCATTTGCTAATGGAAATAAACTATCTCTATTGCTAACATAGTCATCAACTACTTCACTTGATAAATAATCAAGTTTGAAATTTATAATTTACTGTTTGTATATCAATCCATGAGTAAACTGGCAAGAAAAATATTTTGTGACATTACCTACTCAAATAAACTGTAAATTTTAAACTAATTTTAATCCATGGAGCTAAGGGTGCGGACTAAAATTAAGGAATTAGTTCAGAAAAAAATATTGTAAATCTGAAAAATCTCAATATTTCTTGATAAATTTCCCTGAGTCCTTCAATAATTTCGAGAATCTCTACTGAAAGGAAGAAGTCACTTGTTAACTGAGGAACAGCAAGGCAAGTAAAGGCAATGCAAAAGAAGAATTTCTTAATGCACTTATGAATTATCATGTATTATGCTGAGAAATCATGCATTTACAACCACCCATTTCCCAGCATTAGAAAATTAAAAAAAAAGTTTTCATGAATGTCATGTTCAATTGAAATAGGAAAATAGTTATTCTTTTATTTCTGCCAGTTGAAAATTTAGCAATATAATGATTATTTGTTTAAAGGATATGCTAAAAAATTCGAGATATCAGGAAAGAGCAGGAACATCAGATATGGCCTTTTTATTGTAGCCCGTGTTAACTTCTGTTGCTCTACTCTCACACATTTGTTTAATTAAATTATAATTCAGATGCAACTTTTAAACAACCAACAAATCCCTGGAATATTGATCTGACTACAGCCATTTTATCTGACATTTCTACCTATGCACACTTCTTTTTTTTAAAAAAAAAACAAAACAAAACAAAACAAAACAAAAAAAAACCCCACAAAAATTAAATCTTTCACTATATATTTTGGGGCTGCTTTCATTTTCAGCACTGTGAACTATCATATATTATCTTATTTTAGAGCTGTGATTTAGAGAAGTGGACAACAAACTGCAGTCTTAAAGGAGATTTTTGGGAGCACTTAAACTGCTTAACAAAAGAACACAGTGTGAAAGTTACTTGGACTGAATTAAAGAAAATACTTGTTAAAAAGGATAAGAACTTTGTGTTCCATTTAGCCAATTTTCTTTTTAAATATGTCACTATTTAATTTTTGGGGAAAAAAAAAAATCAAATAGACTGAATTCTAGAGTATATATAATCAACATAACAAGACTGACTTCATCAGTCCATTTCACCTCAACTGATGAGCTGATCCTATTATATTAGATATTTTTTGTTCTTCCCTATTATAAAGTATTTTGGAATAACTAAGTTACATTGACCTCAGACTCTGGCAGAACTCCTGTGGCTGATTTTTAGACTAGATTTTTCATGAAATATTAGATTTGAGAAATTGTTTCCATTTCTAGAAGAAAGTAGGTTTAGGAACTGATAACTTGGTTCTTGAGGAAGCAAGACTGATACCTTTCCCCTCAGTATGTTTGCATTTTTCACCAAATGCACATGAAAATAGTTTCCATTTTCACTGGAATTTACGGCACATCTATTTTGCTATCCTGTGAAAGCAAACTTCTATGATAGAAGACTACATGATGACTTCTTCAGGGTTGTCAAAGAGGTTTCAGGCAAAAATGCTGTTTCCAGGTCTAGGATGCATACAGCAGATTATGCTAGATTACTGTCAATGAAGAACAAAGCTGATGTCAGGTAAATATAACACTAAGAATGAGACGGATTAGAATTTTCCCCTTAAGCATTCTGGATTCAGTATCTTCTCCTATTTGACAAGATAATGCATTTAAGGAGGGAAAGTATGGGATTTTTATGACAAAGTGCAACTAAAAGTAATTTTTTTTGCTAACTGTCCTGTTGCATGCATTACTATATGCATACGCATGTCTCCCAACTGTTAGGTATAACATATTTAATAGAATCATGTTTTTGGCAAAATATATGAGGTGTCATTTATCTTGGGGAGCTCCCCATTACTCGTTTGACAGCTTTATAGTTCTGTTGGGAAATGAAGTATAACATCAGGTTACTAAGCAACTCCACAGATTTTTTAAAGTACTTCTTGGAACTCACTTGTTTCTCCTAAGTGATTCAGTCCACATCATTTTGAACATAAATGGGACATCATGTTTAGAAATATGCTGCATAACTACTTTTAGCTAACATGTCTTGCTACCTCTGCATATCTAAATCAAGCACTGGCATATAAATGTCATATTGAAAGCAAATTTTTATCTTTTTCCTGAGTTGCATTGACATTTAATATATATAAATTATTTTGACAGTTCAAGCTAGTCTCTGAAGTCATCTGCCGACTGTCAGAAAATAACATGAAAAGCTGAGCAGCAATTTAATTTTTGAAGTTTTACATAGAATAAAATTTTAATTAGTCAATAAGACTTACTTCTTCGGTGAGTTCATGTTCTATAATACATCAACATAATAGGAAATCTGTCTTCGTATGTTGTAATCATGTTGATATTTTCTTGAGTCACTGAAGCTTTGAGCAAGGTAACATCTCATACGATCTCTGAATATTAGTGATAACTATGCTGGCATATCACAATTTATGAAGCGTAAACTAGCCTTTTATCATTCCTGACTTTTCTTGCCACTGGTGAATAATAAATCATGAAACACCCTAGATATCCTGACTAGTGTTCTTTCCTCAAGATAACCTATATGTTTCTTTCTTTATATCCTTGCTTATTTTTCCAAAATTTTAATATTTTTTTTCAAATGAGTAAATACATACTTACTGGAGAAATAAAATGAGAGACAGAGTGAGGACCAACTAACAACACATGTTATCTCCTGATATTTTAAACTCCTTTTGTTAGGTTGCTTATTATTTTGTTGATTGTCCCCTTATGTTCCTTCTGCCACCCAGCCTTCCATTTCCCCAAAGATTTATTTTTTAAAATTTTGTTATTTTCATTAATATATATAGGAGACAACTTTCCTGCAGCTGTGACTGAAAAAAGGAAAAGATCATTGTATCTTGATCACTTAGATCAATAATCTTTTTACTGTGCTGTATCAATTGTAATTCTGTTGGAGGCTTAAATGTAAAATGAGCAATTACTGATTTGATTCAGTAAACTAACATAATCCAAGATTATACATTTAAATCATAAGACCAGACATGAAACGTATTTTAAAACTGTTGAAATTACATTCTTTCCCTCTCAGTGAAGCATCTATTACACTTACGGGAAATGTTTTTTCTTACCTTGTCTTATAACAGATTCTCAGTCTCATGGAAGTTATATATGCATCTAATGTAAATTTATATATGCACTAGATTATGAGATATCCCCTGTAATGGAGTAAACTTTTTCACATGTCTCTTATATGATTGATTTATTGGGCCACCCTTAGGATACACTCCAACTTGTGTCTATACAACTACACAAGATTGTAGCAGACCAGTTCAGAATTATTCCTCTTTCAGTGCTCTATTGAGGAAGGAGACTTTACAGTGCCTCTGCTGTTCCTGGGGCCATATACTCGATCACTAGTCAGAGGACCTCCCATTTTATGGCCTGTGGAACAACCTAGCATCTTGCAAACATTAATAATGCCAGAACTGTGGTGAGAGAATTGGAATAAGAGAACATACAAGGAAATTTCACAATGAATGTGTGAGACTTGTCAGGTTGTATTGTTTTTATAAACATTAAAGTGGAGAAGCATCAAAAAAAATCCACCAAAAAGCACAACACAAGAATGAGGTTGGTCTCTGAGGTGACAGCAAAAAACATAAACTGTTATATAGGTAGTATATAAGTTCATATTTTGCATTTATTTTATAACTTTCAAGCATTGTTCTAAGGAAAAAAATCCCTATGAAGTTTTGAAGAGGGTATGAGTCATACATGGTCTGACACTCTAAAGTCTGTGCAGGACACTCCTAATAATGTCAGGCCACAGAAAAGAGAATTAGCAAGTCAGACAATGTTGGGGACCAGAAAGTACTCATCATGTAATTATTAAAAGGGATCTTTCAACCTAAAGAATTGTGTGCAATTTTCACTCATTTCAATAAATATATTTGCTTCAGTAAAATAATAGAAAAATATATTTATAGTGAAAACAAGGGAATGCTTTGATATTTAGTAAATCACACAATCCATATGTCCTTACAGGGTGAGGGATGTAATAAGCATAAATTCAGAGTTAAAGAATAAGAAGCATTCTTTAATTTAAGTTACATCTATTTTTTTTGTTTGCTATCACATAAACATCTATACCAAACAAGAGACACTGCCAAAGCTAGGTATCTCCAGGAACCTCTCAGGATTCTATAGGCTTTTGAATAATTTGTGACTTTTTTCTTCTTTCATGTTCCTGGCATTTAATGAATCACAAAGGCTTACCATACAACAGTTGCCTTTTAGCCAGACAGAGCATTCCTCTCCCCTACAATGAATATCTGTCATTTGGGGATGTCAGCCGCCACAGGGTGGGTTTTTTGCTTTTTTTTTTCCAGACACTTATAGCTATGGCAGTCCAAAATCAGTGCACAGTTTTCCAGATCTGAAAATAACTTTTAGTCCAGCTATTACAGAATGAAACACATTAATTCTGTAGAAGGCAGAGTAGATCAAATAGATGGAAATAACTCAGGAAGTGTTCAGAGAAGCTGCAACTATCCTCTTAACGTTTGCACTTCAACAATGATGTAGCATATAGGCTCAGATTAATATTGGAGATACATGTAGCTGCACTTTGCTGGAACTAGTCAAAAGTAAGGTAATAAGAATGTGACAAAGAAAAAGATTAGAGGTTAGGAAAGCCTGGCCATATCTGTAGTCCTGTCAAATTTGAAATGTGACCATAGGTAAGTCACTTAAGATATAGTGGGATGTTAAAAGGTGATTGGGTATACAAAAATACAGCAATTCTACTCTCATCTGTGGTGAGCAGATTATCAAAAAAGATCAATTACCAACAAAATTAAAGGGAAACTGCTTTTGTTTTCTAAGGATAGGATTCATTATAACTTCCTAATGGCAAACAAGAGCATAAGTTATGGTTTTGATCACAATGAACTGCTTGCTTCTGCGGAGACATGGAGGGATGGTTAAACTGGGTATTGCACCACTTTTTATTGTCCTAGTAGGAATTCCCAGGTGTACTTACTGCACTAAGCCTTTTATATGTTCCATTCCTCTCCATTTGATATTTGAGCAAAGTCTTCTGTTTACAAAGGCTCATTTTAAAAGACTCAGTAAAGAGTAGGGCTAAAGCAAATTTTCATTACCTTATTAAAACCAAAAAAGTTTACCATCTAGAAATCCAATATATATAAATAACACACACATATATTTATATATAAAAAATATGTAACAAAAAAAATATTTCTTGTACGGTTACAGTACTATTGGTTCCAAGAGATGGGCTGTCCACAGATAGTAAAAGGCAAGCTATGAAAATTGTAAGACTGCGGGGCATTAAGAATGATGGGAAGTACTTCTTTCTCAGCATGCTCATCTTAGGACTCTGATACTCATGTGTCTTGTCTTGCACTCTGCTCTGTTTTTTACTAAGTGTGTGGTACATACTTTCAGTGATTGCTTTCTTTCCTCCCTGCAAGTTTTTACCTTTATTTAATAAGAAACCCTCTCCCTTTCTCCTTTTTGCTTTCAAATTTTTCTAATCACTGTTGGGCATTTTTCTGGCTGGGAGAGGGGAAGGGTCAAAGTCTTTTCCACTACAGGAGGAAAAAAGACCAAAAACCTGACACTGCCATTTTTAACTTGTGGCACAATGAAGACTCATGGCTTTTAGTTTTAAGGAATATTTTTGTAATTTACCTGTCAGTATAAAATACCTCAAAGCTGATACCATATATTTAGCACTAATTATTATAGTCCTTGGTGATTCTTAGTCATTGAGGTCTGGGTAATCAGGCTTGAAACCTTTTTGATGAGAGACATCAAAGCCAAAGTAGGCTTGTCTTGTCTCTTCTCCAATGTTCTTTGTTTATACCTGATGCTTTTATGCTATTGGCCTCCATCCCCAAAGGGGAGTGGGAGATGGTGTCTCACCTGCTCTTGGTATTGCTTATCTTGTTTTTCTTTTCTCTTGGTAGTCATTCATCTTGCATATTCATTAGGATGTCCTGCCTTTTTGCAGTTCCTTGTGCTCATCTTGTTCTTTGTCTGGCAATTTTTGTTCACTTTGATGCCTTTAGTATGCAATTACACCTCTGACATATTGATGGTCACATTGCTCACTATTCATATATGTTACAAAGACTCTCAAACAACCAAACACCAAAAATTAAAAAAAAAAAAAAAAAAAAAAAAAAAAAAAAAAAAAAAAAAAAAA